>NC_081412.1:335322523-335655023 GCF_030272615.1 Cryptomeria japonica
ACACCAAAACTTACAATCAAGAAGCCCAAAGTCTTTCTTGAATGTAATTCTAACTAATATAAAGATTATGAATGATAAGAAATTTAACTTGCAGCTCAAAGTCTTCAAGTATAAATTCCCAATTCCTTAAACTCCAAGTAATAGTGGCAATACAAAGCCTACTACTAATCACTTAACATCAGAAAATTTCCTAAATATGTAAACATCACAAAGTCTATTTCCACAATTAGAAACTCTTTCATAAACTTTCACAATTTTCACCAAAAAGATTTAAGAACATAAGGAATGATTATGAGAATAAAAAAAAAGAATAATCCCAATCACAATCACAATCTTCTATTCAACACAAAGTTTGGAAATAAGTTGATTGCTATCTTTATTTTCTTGAATCAAATTTTACAATAAAAAGCACAAAGTCTTAGTTGGCACAAAATTTTGGCAAAGTTTTGCTAAGCATATCAAAGATAAATATGTACGAATGAGGGTCCTCTTTATATAGGAAAAGAGTGGAGAAAAATATGGGCATAGTTGACTAATTAAACTGCACAATCCCACTTGACTACAACTTATGCATAAAGAAAATGTGCAGTTGTGACAAAACTTGCAGTGTCTAAGAATGTAACTACATGAAAAGAAAGTGTCAAAAATGGGACACTTTATTCATCTTTCTCCTCCTCATTGGATTTTTTGGAATTCCCCGAACTTGACCAAAATAGCTTCCATCTCGGCTTTGTCTGACATTGTGGTAGAACTGGTGATGACATGAACATGGGAAACCACATCTTCAGCCTTCATGTATTTCTTTTTTCCATCTTTCAACATTGATGCAAGAACTTCAAAACTAGCTTACATTTCTAGAAATTTATCAAATGCATTCAATATGAAATCTTTTTATGTATAGTGATCTATCAGGGAAATAAATTCTTGAATGATAGCGTCACTGGTCACAAGATTTTGATTATCATCATACAAATAACAAGGAATTTCAGCTATCCTTGTTGAAATAAGATCAATCTCATAATCACCTTCCTTCTTTTCTTGATCCAGATCCATAATCATCGACCTTATTATTTCTTTCTTATGAGACAATAATGACAGAATATGGATGTATTTCTCTCTTGTTGGAATTACTTTATTTTCCACAAGGATGTCAATTTTGAAATCCTCCATTTTACCCCAAAGTTACACTTTTTTCAATATCTTCTACCTCTTGAGATAAGGAAGTTTTGACACCTTGCATTTGACTTTGAATAATTTCAAAATCAGTCAACAACTTAATCGTTGAATCTAGAAGATGGGAACCTTCTGATTTCAATCGAGCAATCCACTCATCCACTACTCGACCCTTGATGCCCATTTGCTCTACCTTCTTAAGAGCCTCAGTATCCATTGAAGAAATAATTGGCTCGATTTCCTGAGAAGATTGTGTGACCTTGAGAAGCACACCAGTCAATTGATCACATTTCTTCTTTAATTCACTCTTTTCATCTCTTTCTTGATCAAATATTCGCAATAGAGAATTGAAAGCAGTTTGAGAGTCTAATTTGACACTCTCATGTGTCCACTCCAAGTTCTACAGTCTGCATAATATAATCTCCAGGTTGAATATTATCCTTATTCTTGTCTAAAGATGGCACCATACCTCAACATATTTCCTTTGGTAGTAGGATCCACTAATACCCGAGAAATAGTCTTTAGCTACTTTTGGATTTGGGAGGAGCCAACTGTTCAAAATCAAATTCATCCAATGAAATCACCTGTTTCTTTCTTTTGGGTGCTACTATATCCATCCATGGTGGTAATTTTGTGTTAGTGGATGGAGTTGTGGCCTCCTTCTTAACATCAACCGATATCTAAGGAACATTCTGACTTGAAGTTGCAACAGTTGTAGATGAAATCATTGGTATCAAGGTTGCGGTGACCAGTGGTGTTTTAGTTGATGGAGCAATAGTAGCCGTTATTGATGCCTCCTTGGAAACAACTATGGATGGAAATGTGGTTGGCGCACTAGTGGAAATAATGGTACTCACACTAAGTGGAACTTCAACTATGATTGTTGTGGAAGGTAAGGGCACCATCTATTGTTCTGCAAATGCTTGCTCCATAGATTCAACAAAATCCAAAATTGAAGACTCAATAATGGATGAGGGAACATCATCAAAACTGGAGAGACTAGACAATGTAATATATTGTTGATCACCCTCCCATTATGGTATTTCCATATTCAACCCTTCATTATTATGTTCCTCTTCTTCTTGATCTGAATCAAATTCAACAAAATGAATAATAACCTATGTAGCAGTTGATACCTGTGAAGTGGTGGGAGTATCACTCTCACCTTGATGAGTTGGTTCTTCAACCTGTATTTCCTCTTCATGAGAAATTTCTCCTTCTTCTTGTTCTTTTTTTTTTCAATCTCTTCAATAGCTTGTTTCTCATGCTCCTTTGTTTGTGTCACTTGTATTGCTGAAGAAGATTCACCTTTCTTCGACCCTTTGATAGTGAATTTGATTTTAGGACCTTTTCCCTTGGATTGTGTCAAAGGGATCAATGGTGGTTCTTTCACATCTTCTTTGCTTTTGATCATCAATTTAGTTTTAGCCATTTTACCAACTGGACCATCACTCTTATCATCATCATCAGAACTAGCAGGAAGCTACTTCATTATAATCTTCTTCTTCAATAACCATGCATTAGTATTGGCCAAAATAGGGGCAATTATTTGAGTAATGGACTTACTTTCCTTTTTTGACCATTGAACAAGTGGCAATGGGAAATCAACAATCTTTCATTCAAAATAGACCAGATCCACTATATCATCAGTAGCCTCCATGGTCATCGAGATTTTAGCCAAATCTAGATTTTCAATTTGCTCCAATGTAAGGCGACTAAAATCCATCTTCCTCACATCCTCTTCATCTTGAAAACCAACCCATACATCTTCAAACCTGTATACATGAGTGTAATTTCTTTTGAGTTTGTTCTTCATTCCACGAAAATCAAAATTATTTCAGGCTTTGAATCTCCTCATGGTGTTCCATTGCATCTCTTCTTCCATATTCTTGGTCTTTGGGTTGGTCATAACTAAATATCGGTCAATAGCTCCTAGAAACTTCAAGCCAGTCTTATGAGCTTGTGACTGCTTTTCATGCATAGATCAATTGCCAACATAACTCCATGAGTATAACCTTATCAGATGGATATCTTGGCAAAATGAAAGGTTCACCTATGAAACATCCTATGCGGATGTAAGTGAATGTGGGAAATTGGAGAAAGACACAACCAAAATGAGAAACCTTACTCTATGTTGCTTCTGAAAGTGTCTTCTTTTGTAAGTCCTTCTCAAACATGTATTTCCATACAACAAAGAAGGCATCATTGACCCTTCTGAAATGACTTCCTTGATTATTGATTGTAAGCTGATCATAATAGTTCCAAACAAGCACTAACCTCTTGTCACCCTTTGTAGACAAACCTGGATATTGCCTCATAGAGGTGGCTACATACACAAGGTATGAGGTCATTTATAAATTTGATATTATTTTGACCTCTTTCAATTGTGCACAAAGTGCATCACTAATATACTCACCCCAATCTATCTTATTAGCTTCCTTTCTAATTATGTTCATAACACATCTAGTTTTAAAAATAATGAGAATCTTTTAAACCCTTTACTTGTGCCAGTATGGTAACCATGTCATTGTATTCCTCATTGAAATCACTTCTATGAAAATATTTTGGCCATCTTGAGTTGGTGGAATTCCTAGCAGAAGAGAGGAAACTGTATTGATCATTTTCTTACACTTTGCTTCATTTTTCTCAAAATATTCTTGAGCACTTTCCTGAGTAATGTCAACTACTTACTCAATTGGAGAGCCCTTGAATACACTGTTAAAGAAAACACTATCTAATATCATAACAACATTCTAGTCGACATCCTTTACTTGTCTTGTATTTGGATCAAAATGATCCGCCACTGCAAGTACAAAGTCTGGATCATGAGCTACGACTGGGAAGGAGGCATATTTGCGCAGCTCTGATTTGATCAAACTTGACATGTGTGAAGGAGCTTTCTCAACTCGATAAATAAATTCCTGCATATTCACATGACCAATTTTTGTATCCCTTATCTCATTGACATTGGAGTCAACTGAGCTTTCTAGATACATGTTCAAGTATTTATCATACTTGTACTTCATCTTTTTTTACCGATGGCTTGTTTGGTGAGGACTCTAACTAACTTGAGGAAGGCTCTGATTTTCCTTGAGAAAGCTTTGATATTTGCAAAGTACTGCATCCAACACTGAGGATTAGCATTTTAAAAATTATCACCATGAAAAAAGCAAATTTTATCAACTGGAACAAGAATCTGGAGCTAAACTGGACTTGTGAAAAATATTATCAAAAACTGGCAGGTCGGAGAAAAAAGTCCCACGTGTCAATTAGAAACCAAAATTTGCACATCAGACTTTAAAGTCCGATGTGCAGGGGAAAAACAATATTCATTGCAGATCAGACTTTAAAGTCCGATATGGAAGTGAGAAGAACAATCTTTGCAGATCGGACTTTAAAATACGACCTGCGCCTTAACAAAATGCAAAGGTAATATGCACATCGAACTTTGAAGTCTGATATGTAAAAAGAAATGCAATAAATGACACGTCGGGTTTTAAAACCCAACCTGTCAGCTAGAAACTACACAAAGGTTGACAAGTCGGGTATTAAAACTCGATATGTCATTTGGATAAAACATTATATGCTAACATATCTGACTTTAAAGTCTGATATGTTAACCAATATTCACACATCATGCTAACATGTCAGATTTTAAAATCTGACATGTTGGAAGGGAAACTATGAGGCAACTAACATGTTGGATTTTTAAATTTGACATGCTAGAAGGGACGACAACAATGGTAACATGTTGGACTTCATAGTCTGACCTATTAGCAGAGAAACCTCATTGTAACTAACACGTTGGACTTTAAAATCCGACATGTTAGTTGGGGAAAAAAACATCTCCTGCATGTCGGATTTCAAAGTCCGATGTGCAGGAAGGGGGAAGAACAACATTTTCCACGCATGTAAGGGTTTGAAACCCGACATATGAGGGCAAAGAGGAAAGAATCAGGACAAGGAGATTAGGGCATCGGATTTTAAAATCTAACATGCCCTAATATCTGCAAAACATAAAAAACGTCGATGCAGACACAAACCCTATGCTATGCAAAAAACACGCATAGAAAAAAGGAAAATACGGAAACAAAATGAAAACCTACCTTGAAAACGCCAAACAAGGAGAAGAAAGAATTCACCGGCATGATCAAGAGGAAATCATGAAAAGAGAACCAGAGAGCACACATAAGACAACGATCAAGCTAAAACTGAAAAAAAAATGACCAAAAATTTGAATAAATAACTCTTAAAAAGTTATTAATGACGGCATTAATTATAATGTGCGCCATGCATGTTGGACTTTAAATTCCGATGTGCATGAAGAACTCCTTGCAAGTTGGACTTTAAATTTTGACATTCATCTTTGATTCGACGAGACTGTACATCGGACTTTAAAGTCCGATGTGTAGTCAGACTCCCCTACAGGTCAGACTTTAAAGTCCGATCTGCAGGAAAACTTGCAAATCATTACACATCAAACTTTAAAGTCCGATGTGCAGTTTCACTCAAAAAGCACCCTGCAAGTCAAATTTTAAAGTCTAACCTGCAAGTAAAAATGCAAAATCTAACAACTCAAAAATGACAAAAATCAAAAGGTGACTAACCGACGAAGTCGATCAACTTTTCTTGAAGGATGTGAGGTACAAAACGGACCAGTTTCGTAGGGTTGCTTCATCATTTTAGCCACACTGAAATCGAGGACAACTTACATTTACTACATCTATCATTAAAAAGCATCCTTAAAGAGTCCTATATAGTTGACCCTTGAAAAATATCAACCAAATTTTTGCTAAGGTCTCAAACCTCTTTGTTTTTACTCTCCATTGCACCAAGCTTCTCCTCAACCTATTGGCTTAGGGTTTCAACATTTGTCATTGTAATAGTGGGGTTTGAGTTGGTGGTGGAATTTAGACAGGTGGTGTATTTGCAATAGGCTTTGAGGCAGACACCCTCTTCCTCTTTGGCTTTGAGCTTTCACCCTACTAAGGGGTCCACTCCATAGGAGGGTTCACTGGTAATTAGGGGAGCAAATGGAATCATGGGAATTGGGGTGGCTTCTATGATTTTCAAGTTGGTGGACTTCTTGTACTTGGGTTTAGAACTTTCTCTATGTTTAGGAGTCTTCTCAACTATTGGCTCAATGGTGGTCTTTCATTTGGGTGCTATTGTTATTGACTAGGGTTTGGAATAATTCTCTACTTGACACACTAATAACCCTATGATCGACTTATTGAATTTACAAATTAAACTAAAGAGCAATTTTGTTACAAATGTTACTTTTCTTTTGAAGGAACTACCACATGATTTTGTTGCTGCAAATTCACTTTCTTTGATTGGAACTCTTCTCGCTTGATCTCTTGAATGCTAGGTGGGTAAACGAATTACAAAAATTAGTTTTATTTCTCGTAGGAGGCACAAAGTTTATTCACCATTAATTCACTTCATGTGAATGTTGCGATTTGGTAGCCTCAAAATTTGAAATCCACCATTGATCTTGAAATGAATAGCCGAGATGACAATCTGACCTTTGTTGACTTTCTACCATGGTGGATTTTCATCCTAGTCATCTTTCTTTTTTTCTTCCTAGTCTTCATTCTACTACCCCTCATAACCTTTTTTCTCCTTATTTTATCATCACAGGGCAGATGAGAACACTTATTTCCTTATCATCTCTCCCTGCTAGCTCGTGGGGCCATCTATTCCTTCATTATTATCCCACAAAGTCGGGGAGAACGCCTTTCTTTTACTTATGTCTCCCTGCTAGCCCGCGGGGTTATTTTTCTCTTCATTATCATCCCACAAGACCAAGGGGAAAATTTCCATTCACTTTGACTTCCCTTCTATCCCACAACGTTACATACCCTTTGACTTTTTCATCACAGGGCCACGAGGGATGCTATTTCTTTAGATTCTTTTATCTTTCCCCTCCATCTCGTGGCCTCATTTAGAATTAGATCTAAACTATGAGGGTACAAGGGGATATCCTTTTACAACATGAAATATCCTTCCTCACTATCCCTCAGTGTATTTTCAATGCTTTCAATACCCCCCTGGGGTAGAGAAATAACTTAAAGACGTAACCACAATTACTTCCCTATCATCTCGTGGCATGATTAGGACTATGAAAAATATCATGTAGGGGAAAGGGGAAGATTACAACTTAAGTTAAATACTAATGCATGTGGTTATTTAAAGAGGTTCTTGAGGGTCAAAGGATATGAGGACATTAGCTGCTAGGAACATTAGGCTTGGACTAATACTATAGGCATTAAAATAAATAAATGACCAATAAAAGGAGTTGTTGCAAATTCATGGTGATGGTAAACAAATGAATAAAAGAACTTAAAATTGTAAATTAACGACCCCGTCAACCAACCTATTCGATCAACACAAAATTAGGAGGATGGTACAACGTCTAGGATAAAGTGATCCAAAAAGGACTTAGGCAATTTTTTTTGAAAAACCCTAACCTGCACAAGGGATATATAGAGCAGCTCTCTAGCATAAATCTTGGAAAATTTTGATAGTTCCTAACACTAGGCATTCCCTGGTTGGTTGTTGTGGATGCAGTCCCCTCGATTGTGCATAAGTTTCTGAAGTTTCCTCATAGTATATAGTGCATGTTGTCAATGAAACTAGATACCAACCATTGGTGCCCCATGGGGTATTTTTGCTTCATCATTTTTTCTTGCTTCTATTGGGCCTCTTCTTTTTTATGGTGGTCTCTTATACAAATCTTATCATAAGTATAAGATGAGAGAGAGGCTTGTTTTTTCTATATCTCCTCTTGTATTAGTTTTTGCTCCTCCTTCCTTGAACTACAACGTATTGTGTCTTTTTCTCCTTTGTTGGGGGCTAAGAATATTCATGTTCCTTAGGGTAGACCTCACCATTTTCCCATGAAAACTATGCGGCCTCAAGTACTATATGTTGTTCTTGCATCTACACCTAGCATATACAAGAGAAAGGCACCCATGTTGCCAATGTCTAAAGCTCGCCCTTCGTTTAAGCTACCCATCCTTGTTGATATCACTTTTCCTACTTGGTATGGTAAGGGTAGGAGTTTACCTTATGCTCATCCTTCACTTCTAGATTATAGAGAATAACAAGGGTATCTTTGGCTATTCCTATAATAGTTGCTACATTGGTACCTACTACCTAATCAATTGGGTATTCTTCTTTGCCATTAGTGACATTGATGACTTATCCCATGGTGTAGGATATTGTTGGGCCTTCTCAAGATTCTCTTCCTTGTCCCTATCTATGTTGGAATCATCTTGCACATGAGAATAAGTGTCATTGACAGGTGATGACTCTTGAACTTGAGGTTTCCTTAAACTTTGAGGGTGAGTCATCAATGTCTACTCCTGCTCGTGTTGTATCTATGCCTACTTTCACTCCTATTACCCCTACTATTAGCTCTACATTTATATCCTCCCTACTACTTAGGGCACCATTGATGAGCCTTTCCCTAAACAAGTATAGGTTTTCATTTCTCTCACCTTGGAGCCTCCACTCATCACCTCCTTGCTTGCTATCCCTTTATTCTCCTAGCCAATTGACATGTTGCATATACAATTGTGTCCAGTGTAGCATTTTTTGATCCTCTTTGTTCATAATTGAATCTTCCTCTTAGCTTTCTTGGGGTACTTAGACCTATTGTAATAGGAGACCTTCACCTCCACAACATCCTAAGAGAAAGTTTGAGTAGTTCCCCATTCCATGGTTTGCTTGTAAAAAATTGGTTTTAGTGAATTATTTGTCTGCTTCTTTTCCTACTTATATGTGTGTTGTTGAGGAGACCGTGCCTTCTCTTGATTTTTTCACCGCCCCTCTTTCAAAGGTTGACAGTGAAGCTCCCATTTCACTGCCTCAGGATAAGTCACCAACCTCTTCTATGAAGACACATTTGTTTTACTCTTTAGAGGACATCTCGACATAATCTATGATCTTTACATGATCGTTGACTCTTGCCTCTCGGGAGCTCTTTAATGAGAATGTTGATGTTGCATCATCCTTGGTTCTTATTGATGGTGAGGTGCCTAGTACCACCCTCATGATTTTCTCTCTTCAAGCTCATCCTCCCTTCCCATATGATCAAGATTGGAAGGAAGATAATCAGATGGAGGATCATTAGGACAATACTCTTCTTATCTTGTAGATTAGAGTGTGCCTTTTTTTGTTCCCCTATGCTTGTCTTTATATATTTGTGTCCTCCTAAAGGACCCAAATTACTTCATAGGTGCTTGGAAACAAAGGGTGACAATTGAGCTCTCCTGTAGGACCCATGTTACTCTGTAAGTTCTTAGAAACAAAGATTATCTATCATTTCCTTCCTCTATTTGTTAATCGTATTTCTTCTATCTACTATATCTTGATTTTTAGCATTTGGGGATGATGCAAAGCATTGGGGTATTCCTTCTTCCATGTTAAGCCAACTTTTTATTTTATCTTTGTCTTCATGTTCCTTTCTTTAGATCCAAAAAATTTATGACCATGATAAGTAACTCATTACTTTCATTGTTGCACAAGTTCTTCTGATGCCAAATAATTAGTTCCCCCTATCTTGATGTTTTTTTGTTGATGTTATGGGTATCATGTGTCATCTATTACAAGGCAAAATTCCATGGAGGCATCTTGTTATGTTGACATGACACAACATATCTTCTCCTTAGACTGACTTGCATTCCCTCCATGTAACACACATGTTTCTAAGGGGGATCTTAGTATCATGTATATAATCTTTTATCATATGTTTTATATGTTTCCTTTGTGGGGACCAATCCACTATCTAAATTAATCTTTAATATTAATTTGGTTGCTCTACATTATTTATACTTGTCACATGCTACCATATCATATGGCTATCTAGCATAACATAACTTGCTATCTATACTCGTGCTATCTAACAATTTTTTATCTTAGTGATCACTATTTTGTAATCTATGTCCGATCATAATCATTTTTATATAGAAATTCTCTTTTTGTTTAACATGTTTGTCTTTAGCTAACATGTTTGTGATGAGAGAACTCAACAACATCTCATCAAGGTTCAAGTCTCTTCCCTAGGAGAAAGGATTTTGTTTTCCTTCATATCTCGATATAATTTTCTCAACCTTTTTCTCTTTACTTTAGCTCACATCCTCTTAATGATATGCTCACTAAAGTGGGGGCAAAATGTAATGTCATAAATTTAACCCCATCCAATTCCACATCACATAAGTGCCTCTGCATTAAGATGACTTGGAGATATTCCCTTGGCTTCCACCTCATCCGCTTGCCCGCTTGGTTTGCCTTGTCATCATTTTTTTTTCCTCTGTCTCATTTATGTTGACTATCTAACTTGGGGACACCTGTGCATTGTAGAGGCGTTTGTGTACTGCACTAACATCTTGCAAATTTAAAGTCTAAAGGTGTTTGTTGGAGCATTACACCTACTATTTTTGGTAGTGTCACACCTCCTTTTGCATCCACCAACATCGATTTTGGCTCTTTGATCACTCTTGAAAAATTCTTCTTGCCTCTCTTGATCATTTGTGTTCTCTATTGTAATATGCAAGCTCTTTCTTACTGGTTTTGGTTACAATTTTTATCTTCATTGTTTCACTCATTTGCCTCTTTCATCCACCATTGTTGCAACTTCGTGTGTTCAAGGGTCTTGTGCTCATGTTCACTCCAATAGGTTCTACTTTCTTGGTGTTGAAGGGGAGTTTATACAATCTTGTTTTTTATATCTTTCATTATCATATCTTTGTTAACATATTAATTATATTTATTTGTTCATTCCATATCTTTTATCATTTATCTTTTATCTATCTCGATTGTTTATGGAGGCAGAAATGCCAAGCAGGGGTTTGACTATGGCGGACCTCTTAATTACATCTCTAACATCTTGTCATTGTGTGGTTTGTGTGTAGGTTCATTAAAAAGGAGTTGTACTAGATGGAAGCTTCATTTTTTGAACTTTTGTGAGTCTCTCTTTAAATCCTCTTTTAATCCTTGTTAGTGTTGTTTATTTTGTTTATCGACATTCTATACTTTTAATAGTGCTAACACATATAAAACTAAGCATCATGTTGCTTTTGTACTTTTGGTACGTATTTTGTGTCTCATCTATACAGGCTGCTAGTGCGACATGCTATTGTCCATGACCTGTGTGTGCATTCTAGATAGAGAGATCGTGTCCAGGTCAGCAGATAGTCTATGTGACTTGTTCTTTCTGGTCCCGAGGTTAAAATATTATAATGTGTTAGCATTAGACATATTTGTACTTTGTGCTAATCCTAATGAGTTGACTTACAGTTCTAGGAACTTCAACGGTGTACTCCAAGTGGAGAGGAAGATTAATGAGTCCTCTTTAACCACTTTTCACAATGATTCACTTTTCCCACTCTATACAATTGTGTATAGAAAATATTTGGCCCAATTAAGGATTGAAAAACTACTTTTAACCTCCTCATTAATTTTTGGAAACAAACTACCCTTGCATTCATTAACCCTGTGGGGTCTTCACGCATGCCAATATATCATGTAGGTTCCATACAGGTGAATTATCCACCTTTGAAGGTAATTGTTCTTGTTTTTTTTGTCATCACTATCCACTAGCTTTAAGATAGACATAGTTTCTAGATTCATTTGTTTTCAATACTATTACTATCAAATTGTCATCTTCATTTGAAAACCACTGCTACCACTATACTCCATGATGTTTTCCTCTGAGCTTGGAATACTATTTCAAGCTTATGATATTGTCCTATGATACTTTATTAGCCTCATATCTTGCCAAGTGATATGGATTGTCCTCTTATTGTTTCTTGCATACATAATTGTGTAAGCTATCAGTGTGGCTTGGAATCCTCATTTTCATGTCATAGTTGGTGTTTTTGTTGTCACTAGCTACATGATTTTCATTTTTTGTTCAAATGCTTGTCAGTGTCTATTAATTGTGCAATAATGTCTAAAAACACCGTGTATTTTTTAGTGTATAATTGTCTTCTTTTCTTTTCTTTACACCATACTCTCCCAATATACATTCTAACATGCACTATATTTAGGTTACTATCAATCGCAAAATAACTAATTTTACTATGGGTGTATATATTTTTCATAAGTTTATCATGGCATTTAGGGACAACAAGACAACTTGAGGGCCAATGGGCTCATTTTTAATCATCATTATGATTGCAGTATGCCATATTGTTGATTTCATGACTATATATCCATTATTTTATGCACACATTATGATGATTGTAATTTTCATGTGACGAGTTTATGGTATTACTATTGATCTTGATTGTTTTCTTAGTTTTCTTCAAGGTTTTGATTTCTTTCTCAAGATTGTCATGCACAACTGCGTGACTATCAAATGGTCTCAAACCTTTGTCATTCTTGTTATTTGTCTTTTATAGATGTTCTTTACTTGTCTCAACTCTTCAAAATATAATGTCTTTGGATGACTATCAATTGTATAGCATGACCACCCTTAAAGTTTCCTTGGATTTCTTCCTCATATCATACCTCTCACTTCTAACCTTTAGCTTGACTACATCTCCATGAGTTGTAACAATCTTTATGACTATCATACATTCCACAAGTCTCTACCCACTTGATAATCTCATTTATGAAAGATAAATGTTTCAGTAATGAAGGACATTGTAGCAAATTCATGCTTGGTGGTAACCCTTGATTTTTTTTTGTAACATTTTTCCTTATGTATTGAGACATTACAATGACACAAAAGAAAATAGTCAAAATGCCACTTAGGTAAAATTGTTTAGCAAGCATATATGAAAGATAGGAAATGACTAATGCTATCCTCATTTTCTGCTTCAACACAAAAATGGGATAACCCCTACAAATTTTGTCCAATTTGTAGTTCATGTGCTCTAAGAACATAAATTGAGGTGAATTTCCACTTCCCTTTTCCATATTTTAATCCTTGTGAAAATGTCTTGATTTGAGTTCAAGTTGTCATTTTGAAAACCTGACTAAGTTCTCTTTTAAAAAGTAATTTTTTTAAATTTTTAGGTGTATTTTTTAGATTTAAACTCTTATCTTACACCCATCTTATGTCGAAGGTTCATTTCAAGGTTATAGACCCAAAATACAGATCTTAGTGTAATTCAGGTTTTGAACCCCAAAATATATTCATTAATATTTTGGCAGAAATCTCATTAATAGCTAAGTGTTTTGTATTTCACTTGGTTTCTTTTTCTTTTTGTTATTCACCTATCCTCTCTCATTTTGTTTTCATCATTTTTGTGCTATCCTCTATGTGTTTTTGTTGATAAACTTCTCCTTGCCTTGTATGCGTCAATTGGAGATTGTCTATTCACTCTTTAAAGCTCAAAATTTTGGCATTTTTGTTTGGGTGAGTCATCTTCTTCCCTCATTGTTTTTCATTCACGTTTTTTTTAAATGAAATTAGTGCCCTATTTTTAGTTTGAATATGATTATGGTTTTATGCGTTCTTTGTGTCATCGAATCATGTATTGATTTATATTTTTTATCAAATTAATATATCGATGTAGGGGAGGAGATTCGTCACCTCCAAGATGATGAATCTCGAAGGACAAACCAATCCGCTACTACCTCACTCAAACTAGCGCTAAGATGAGCCAGGGGATAACAAAACTAAAACTTATGCTAAAGCAAAAATAATTAACAACTTAAAGTACTAGAATAATAAAATACAGAAATCTGAATTGACAAAATAACATAAGGATTGAAATAGATCATACCACAGGGTTAGGGAGCTCTCGGGTTTTGGACACTAGCACGACATGTTGTCGTCTACACAACCAAAATCATAGAGTCTCCCCAAAAGCCTACAGTGACTCATTTCCATTGCACGAAACCTGTTTGTCACCTGTAAACATGAAGACAGGGGAAAACGTTGGGGTTGTATAGGAGCTTGCCTCAGTCAGACCCCCATTTAGGTGTTTTCACCACCATAGACAACTAGATAGATAAATTGGAATAGATGATAATTAGGAAAACTTCAAATAAAAACTATACTCCACTTAATGGAAGCAAACCCCTATTGCAAGTAGATAAAATGATAAATTGGTAAGTTGAATGCACCTAGATAATAGATACACCAAAAGATGTAAAATATATATTGCATGAAATGATAAAATAGAAAGATAAATGATAAAGAGAAGACAAGGCATGCAACCAAAGCCTCCCTTTCTGAGATATGAGCATGACAAATCTTGAGATGTGTGCATATTGGTAAGATCATTGCAAGATAATCGCAAGATCACTATAACTTGGTAGTGTTGGTAGAGCCTTCAAGAGAGTGTCAAGAGATTGAGAGAGAAATAAGAGTTGTGAGAGCCAAATGAGAGCATAACACATAGAACCCAAGAGGGAACCCCTCCAAATAAGAAAGGAAGAGTTTTTAAACTTGAAAGGGGCGCAGAGAGTTGTTACGGATGAAAGCGAGCCAAAGGACATGTGTCGACCAATGTCTAGTTCTCACTTCAAGATTTGAGATTTTGTGGACTTATTGGGACATTAGCATGACCCACGGACATCCATGCATTGTGCTTCCATCCTACCAAAGATAGGCCCAAATGGGGTTTTAGGGCAAACAAAGGCGCTGTGTATTTGAGGCTCATGATGCCAAAATAATAAAATTTTAATCATGAATTCATCATTATGCACCAGGCTATGCGTAAGTGTCATAAATGCACTGAGTGCAATTTAGGACACTACAACTGAGATGATGTTGTTCAAGCTTATAAGACCGAACAACATCACTATGTTTGTATTACATCTCATTTAGATGTCATTCAAACTTACAAGACTGAACACCACTGTTATTCTTTGTATTTCATATGTTAGCATGTAGTTCGTTGTTTCAAACCTAGACTACAGTGATTAGCATGTAGTTTGGATTCATAATGTCGTGTCCACCCTTGACTTGACTTGTTTTGACTAGAGTTGACTTCTATTTCATGCATGATAGTCTTATCTAGACTATTTATGATGATATGAATGATGATTATTCATGTGTTTTAGTTACTCATTATGATGCTATACATTATTGGACATATGCTACTTGGGATGATTTATATGATGATCTCTATGATTATTGATCATGTGATTTCATGGATACATGTGCTTGATGGATTTTATATGCTTACTATGGGATGGATTATTGATAGATTAGATTTATCATGGTTTTGATTATGGTTACACTAACCCTATTTCGTGATTACATATGATGAGATGTTTATGAGATGTGTTTGATTATTGTATGATTGTCTTCGTGAGAGGGATGATGTCACATCACTCATTGCGAGAAGGATGCACCATCGTGATTACCTATCGCTTATCTGTTATGAGATATATGCATATGTTGTATCATTGTTTTGTGGTTGCAGGATTTGTAGGTACTAGACATCGACTCCACCTGGCTTCAGAGGTCTGAGTGTGTCTTTAATTCCAATGGCTTATGTGGTTCGGAGATGACATGAGTTCCCCTCACATACTTTAGGTCTAATATGTTCACCGTGTATTGTTGGCATCTTGGCGTAATTCAACATGTCTTTAGTAAGTTATGGCGTTGTGAGTATGCATATGTTTATTGATTTATTTAATTAATTTGTTGTGTGATTTTATATAGTCCTTGATTAATTTAATTATTGGTTCAATATAGTTTTATTTGAGTATTTAATTATGTGTGATTTTATTTACTTATTTATTTATCGTTCATTTGGGATTTATTGTTTAATTAGTTATTTATTTATTTAATGTTTATTTATTTTAAGAGGGTTTAATATTTATTTGGTGTTTATTGTTTGATCTTTATTGTTGTATAATAATTATTTACATTGGTGGTTTAACCCTTATTGGTATTTAATTATTTATTTATTTTCCTATGGTTTAATTGTTTATATGATATTTAATATTTATTTAGCTCTTTAATTTATTTATGAGCTTTTGGTTTTAATTACCCATTTGATTTATTTTAGCCTATGGTTAATTGCATAGTTTATTACTTAGGGGTGGAAAAGTATTTTATCTTATCTCTTATTACACCCACTTATAATAATGTATTTCCTTTATATTATTTCCTACCTACCCTTTATTCCCATTGGTGGAATTTGAAATGAAAAATAAAATATTATAACTATAGCCGGTAGGTGAAATATATTCCGAATTGGAATATTTTGATTGGCTAATGAGGAGGCTAGGGTTTTTGGTTTTCATGGTTTTTATTTACGAGCATGTGATAGTTCATGGGTTACTTTTTCTTGGTTTTCTCTGCAAATTTGATTCTTGGCTTTCCGATTTCTGGAATTGGATTTTCTAGAGCTTGTTCGAGTTTTGTGTGGGCTCTTCAAAACTTCCTGCCATCACACAGGGTGCAGGTTGAAGTCTTTTTGCCTTTGTTTTAGTTTTCAGATTTCCAGATTGTATGCTCTGTGTCTGCATTGTTTGGGGAGTTGGGAATGATATTTATATCTCTATTTTATTTGATTTTGAAATAGTTTAAAGAGAAATCAATGGGTGTATAGTTATATTGCTTAGTTTGGATTGGGAAAAAGTTGTTTGTGAGAATTATTGTGAATGCACAGTCTGAGTATTGCACTTATTTCCTTGATTTTATTTATCTATTAATTATCAGATTCATTTTTATTTCCTTGGAGATTGAATCCCTTTATTGTGATTTTTTATTGAGGATTTGGGGCTTTGAGTGAGATTGGAGCTCTCTGTGAACCTCCTAGTCTGACATTGTCGTGACAGAGATTCACAGAGCCTCTTTCCTCTCTTCATGAATGTATTATGTGTTTTTTGTGATTTTATTCTATGTTTTGAATGAAGTATTGATTTTGTATGAGATATTGGTGACTTTTGGTAACGTTTAAAGTGAAATTTTTGAGTGTTGATAGCCTTTTTGTGTTTTCTGGAAAGTATTTTGTTCCTAAGACAATGATATATTTTTGGAAAGATTTAGAGCCTCAAATTTTTTTGTTAGAATCTATTTTCTTCCACTTGAAGGTCTTTTCAATGTGTTTCTAGTGATATTAGTGTCATCATTTTACCCTATCTATGCATTCTGTATTTTGGATTCCGTACTTGGTATTTTTTTGCAATTTTGGTCTTTGTGATAAATGAGCCACATAATTGAACATATGCTCCATTTAATTGAACATATGTGCTAAAAAATAGTACATATGTGCCATTTCATTGGATGTATGTTCCATTGTATTGAACAAATGTGCCAATCTACAGATTTTTAGGGTTTTGTCAAGTTTTGCAGTCTGTTTGATATTTACTCAATTTGGATTGGTACCATAGCCATTTTGAGGGCTTGATTGATTTTTTTCTAGTGTTGGATGATTGGTTTGATGATCCCTTATGGTTTTCTTGTGTTTTTCAATCATTTTACGATTATTGTTTGGATAGGCTCTCTTTCATGTTGAAGTGCCATGAAAGAAGAGTGTTGGAATTGTGATTCTTGAGCCAGCAAGTGAAAGGCCTTGTTGTGACTGTATCTATTGTTAATGATAGGTTTCATGGCCCTTTTTGATGGACCTTGATGTATTTGGTTTTCCAAGATGTTGTTTTGGTTGTTCTTTTGGTTTTGTTCTCCTATAGCCACTTGTATTGTACACGGATGAAAGTTATTGGTTGCATATTGTTGATTATGGTTTTCAGTTTTGCCTTTTGATTTTGGAGCCTCTTGTGGATTATTATTGTTGGTACCATGTTAGGGGGAGTGGGATTCCTTGTGATGATCGGGGTTATGAGAGATAGGCTTGCATGAGGTTCCTTGTAAGGATGCATGAAGTCTAGACCGCCAGGGCACATTGGGAGTTTACTTTCATGTTAAATTAGTGATAACATAATAATGGGTTGGATAGTTAGATTCATTAATAAATATAATAATTGATGTGAGCCTCATGACTTGATCCTAGGGAGGATGTTTTAGGATAAGCATGACAAAGCCATTGCTATGGCAAGTCAATATCCCTTGATCTCTCATAGGTCGAGATGGCTCCACATGTCCATCAGGTTAGTGCCTTATGTTGTAATACTTGTTGTGTTTGAGGATGTCATGTGATGACACTCCACCCCTACATGTGTTCCTTTGATGATTTATGTTTATGCCTAATTGGTTTCTTTTATGCCTTGATAAATTATAAGCCTCTGGGAGTTTATTCTCATTGCGTTGTGATTGGTCCTTGCATGAGAGTCCTTATGTGGTTTAGTCTCTTTGGTTATTAGTGTCAGCTTACGTTTAGAGTGTGTGTGGGACCTTGTGTCATCTCCTAGCACGGGGTGTGGTTCCTTTGGTTCCACATGGTCGAGTGGTTGGTGATTTTTATCCATTGGGATGTTCTCTTGGATTTTGTCATGTGTGGATGTGGATTCTTCTTCTTGATGGATTTATGGATGTACCTTGTAGCAGATTTATGTAATGGATGTGATGGATTCATGTAATGTAATATCTTGTATGAAGTAGTTGGAATCTTGTATTAGGGAGAACTATGCTCTTGATGTACTCAATGTAACTGTATTTGTGAGTAGTTTGGAAATGAAATTAGGATTATATCATAAATTGTAATAGGCTATATATTGTAAAATGTTGTATTAGCATAATGGAAGGAAATGAATTTATGTACTTGGAATTATAATGGTTTATATTTGAAATAGAAATAGATCACATTATAGTATAATTGTCTTAGCTGAAATAAGGGAATGCTATGGTTATGGTTAGAATGCAAATAAATGTGTATGAAGGAATCTTAAGAATAGAGTGATTTAATTGTGAGAGTTGAATATGTTGAGGAGCATGTATAGTATGGATGTTGATTTATTTAGTAAAAAAGCATTAGGATACTTTCATTATACATTAAAAATAATGATAAGGAGATGATCATGATAGTAAATTAGATGCATTTGTAGCATGGTTAAATGGATTGGTAAATATGCAATATACCTATTGTAGACACCTAAAAGTTGCACAATGAATTAAGTGTATTTTATTCATTTAATTATTTCTATTAATTAAATTAAGATTTAATTAATATAACCTTCTTCTATCTAAGCCATTTGATTAAATTCACATTTAATTAAATCCCCCTTCTAGCCCATTTAACTAAATTTAAATTTAATTAACTCCCCCCCACTTCCAAAATCCTACAAATGCAAGTTGCGACCACAATTGAAATAAATTAATTTTATTTTAATTAAATTCTATTTTCCCCACCCACTTGCATTTTCCTACATCTCCCACTTGTCTCCTAAACCCCTTCTAAATTCTTCTAGAACCCATCTAATCCTAATCAATTAGCCTAAACCTTTCAATTATCCCTTTCCCCTAAATTTGAGGATGTCACTTCTCAAATTTGGAGTAAAGTCTTCCAAAGGCATTAAAGCATTTATGCCTTCAACAAGCTAACTTGTTGAATACCCCCAAATTTGGAAGGAATCTTACAAATTTGTCCCCAAAATCTTCCAAACCATTAATGGTTAACTAACCCTTTGTGGCATGGTTAGAGAATTTTTGCTTAACTCAACCCTCATCTAACCATAGGGTCTCATCAAGCATTCATTGCTTTGACCATGGTTATTCCTTTAACCCTTGCACAAGAGTTTATCCTTTAAGTAAAAGCTTTATCCAATGGGTAATCTTAACCTAACCTTAACTGGGCAGATTAATGAACTAATGCCCTCTATAAATTCTAGGGGTTGATGCCCCCATAGGGCGCGGCAAGCTAATTAACAAGGGCCCTAAAATTCTATGGTAGGGGCCCCTACCCCCTACTGTTTGAAAGGTCAAGGCTAGCCCCTATTGTTCTATGGGAATGCCATTAACTGGACCTACTATTCAGCTATAATGGGGGGGGAGGGGGGGGGGTGGCCCTACGGGTGAATCCGTCCAATGTTGATTGCGTAGGGGCTCCGCTCGCCCTACAACTTTAGTAGTGCCTTTTGCTTGGTTAGATTAATAAGGGGTGGGAGGGTATGGCAATTCAATACGTAACATTGCCACCTCCTAAGGTAACCATGAGGTCTTCTCAAGCATTTAATGCTTCTTACATCTCCTCTCAAGCAGTCTTATGTTGACAATTGTCACCATTTCATCGGTGAGAATTGTAAACATGGATTGATAACTTTCAATCATAACCCTTGTTAAGATTATCCAATCTTGACCATCCATTGCCCTATTTTCCCTATAAATAGAGCCCATTCGTTCTTCAAAAACAATCAAGTCTTTGTGCATCGAACTTATAGTCTCATAACATTAATCATATTATCTCTCTTTGATAGAATAAAATTTTAGATCATTTTGATAGCATTATAATCTTAGATATATCATGTTAATCTCATAACATGTTAGCTTCATCTTAGTATCATTTTCATACTAGTTCAAGCTTCATATCAATATCTTGCATCCTATCATCATCTAGTTTCATATCTAAATCATCACTAGGATCTTGGTTGCATTTTATTTAGATCTTAGAATCATTTAAATCTCGTTCTTTAGGTTGTCATCTTAAAGAATCAAGTGCTCTTCCAAGCTAAGAGCCACCTTGAATCTTGAAGATCCTTGGAGATAGAGGAACGTGGAATGATTTTAAAGAGTTTAGATTCATTTAACTTGTTTTGTTTGGATTTATAACCTCTAATGCAATGTTTCATGTGTGTGTTTGAATTGTTTCCTCCTCTTGCAAGTTGATACCACCTTTCCCGCATACATTTTTGGCGCCCACCGTGAGGCACATCCCCAAAAATAACATCATTTTTCATGCAGGTAGAAGACAACAATCACACCAAAATACCAGAATAACGCATCTGAAACTTTCTGTAGCACAACTGTGCTAAACTTTAGTGCATCCATGGCAACGTTTAGCGCGTATAGATCTTTCTTTAGCGCATTTTGTAAACTTTCTGGCGCATACCCTTTTCTACTTGTCAAACACATAGGAGCATTGTTTTAGCACATTTGGGCCACATAATAGCACATAGGTGTTTTTGCATTGCACATAGACATCATTTCTTAGCGCATCTGCTCTATAGTTTAGCGCATAGAGTTGGCAAAGGCAAAAATTTATAGCAGAGTCAAAAATTAGGCTTGTGGGAGGCAGAATATATATGGAATATAACATTTAAGTATAAGTGACATTTCCTCTTCTCTTTTCCCTTTCTTGTAATTTAAGTTATATTCCATATATATTGCCAGGATGTTTGAGAGGGGTTTCGGAACTCTAGGAGTTATAATGCAAAATCTAGTTTTTGGAAGATCCTCCAAATTTCAGACTTAGTCAAATTTTAGGGCATTTCAGGATCAGGATTGTAAAATTTGTAACCAAGATGAGAATTTAGGCTTGTGTAAGCCCACACTAACATTTGATCACTGACTGTGTGCAGGTTCTAATCTTTTTTGTGCAGGGGAAGGAGTTAGTTTAGAGGCTTTAAGTTTCTTTTTTTACTTTCTTTCAACAAAAGTTGGTTAAAAAGAATCCACTCTCCCTTTTTGCAAAAGTTAAAATAAACCTCATCATTTCATTTGGATGCATAAAATGAACTTCGTGCCTTCCTTTTTGGTGTTTTAAAATAAAACTTCATCTTTTCCTTATTGCATGTTTAAAAGAACATCTAAAAAAACCTTTCATTCCTGCAAGTTAGGGAAAATATTTCATTTGGAGCTCTAAAAAGAACAAGCAAATTTACTTTCAGCAAGGTTAAAATGAACTTCACCTTCCTTTGGTGCCTAAAAGGATCAAATTCAATTCATTGCAAAGTAAAAGAACCTCATTTTATTTTATGCAAGGAAAAGAGGGAAAGTTTTCCCTTATCAATTTTAATTTTTTGGACCAAACATCACGATTTACTTTGTTGACTAGGCTTGTTTTACAAAAGTTTTGGAAATACACACTTTGCTATGAAAGGTTAAAAAGAACACCATGCTTGTTGGAGCAACATCTCCAAGTAGAAGTTAGCAAATCATTGTCTTGAAGGCTAAAAAGAACCTTGTTTGCCTTGTCTCGAAAGTGGAAGGTATATGCTCTCCCCTTAACTGGGTGATCAAAAAGTCAAACCACTCTTAAGCTTTCTTGACTTCAAGCATTTTAAATCCTTTAGCCAGCCTACCCTCCCAAGGAGCTAATAACTCTTAAATCCATTACGGCTGGTGTGAGGGGAACGACCTAAGTGGGAAATGACTTTATCACCAAGTGTTCCAACCCACTATAATCAAAAGTGGAAGGTGACGAAAGTCCCTTTCAATGGTTTCATGCAACGATTAGCCTTCCCCCAGTATCTTTACAATACGTAAAGCCTTTGTTCTAAAGGTTGGGAAGCCTCCTAAGGGATTTTATCACTGACCACCAAACAAGAAGCTTGATTATGAACCTTAGCATTAGAAAATTTGAGCTGAGTCAGTCACCAAACATTGGCAATATCATAGTGCAAGGGTGGGGAAGAATCCACCCTCAAGATTACTCACCATATATCTCCCAAGATAACTACTCAATTGTGAAGCAATTCACTTTGGGTTAACTTCTGGCAAAAGGCAAAAAAATGGGCGCCCCCTAGGGGGTGACAAGGTTGTTTGACCTAACAGAGTATCGAGACTAGTGGGTTGTGATATTGTCAATGACCTTTGAATAAAGAGTCTATCTGATGTATCTTTTGTTGTAAATCAAACCAGTGATAACATCAGGGATTTGAACACATCCTCAAAAAAAAATATACTCAATGTTTAGCATTAGGATGACCATTGTCTTCATATGTGCTATGTATTCTTGTCACAAATGTTAAAATATCTTGCAAAGTATCCAACAATCAAACTCAAAAGTCAGTTCAAAGAAGGAAAAATCATAAAGTGGAGAAGATTTCCAAATCCAACAATGCATCTTTTGAGATGGTTATCAACATTTCAACTATCTTTAGGAAAGACTTTCATCCAACAAGATTAGGGGAGTATCAAACCAAGTGATCAAGAGTTTATCTATTCAACTTAGTAAGCTTGAGTATCCAAAACAAAATCATCCATCAAAATCACAAGTGTTAAATTTCAAAAAACAGCAAAAACAGAGCAATCATGGCAGTTTAGCGCGTAGGAGCAACTTCCTAGCGCATCTGGAACATTCTCTATCGCATATGAGCCGAATCTTACCGCTTTCATCAATCAAAATAGCATATAACCAATATCATATTGGTGAAATTTTAGGTAGCGCTTGTCAACATCAGTCTAGCGCATTTAGACATCAGTGTAGCGCATTCAAGACATATCATAGCGCTTTCAGTCCAAACAAAAGTGCGTAATCAGGACATATTAGTGCATAACCCATCTAGAGCAGTCATTTTCAAATAATCTGAGTCAGCGCATAGGAGAGGCAGATTATCGCGTAGGAGCATTTTCCTAGTGCATCTGGAACATTCGTTAGCACATCCAGTCTCTGTTTTAGCACATGATAAAAACCAAGAAAAACAAAGAGAAAATCAGGTCTTTGAGGAAATTTTCATCAACATTCTTGAGTACCCTTTTAGGTCTTCTGTCAAACTCAACAGTCAGAATCTGAATCCAATTATCAGAGAAAACAATTCCAAATCAAGAAAGCATCCTGAAAACAAATTTGTCGATCTTAAACTAGCTAGAGGTAAGACTTCATCTAACCAAAATTAGGTAGTACCATCACATTGATCAAAAGGTCCACCATCTAAATAGATTCTATCAAACAAACAACATACCGATTTTAAACCTTAAGTTGTCAAATCAAGTTTCCATATCGAGAGACTTTATCCATATCATTTGACACACTTTGTCGTGGGGGTGAATCTAAACCTCTGCTTGATAAAGTAAGCTTGATTATTTCAAACAAAGTATCTCAATCCAAACATCAAAGGAAACCATTGATCATTTGTGTATGACCACTCCCCATATTTTGAGAAGAACAAGTCTTCATCACAAAACTAAGTTGAAATAGTCCTAGGGCCCTTATCAAAAGGAGTAAATTTCTCTACATCAACCTATCAAAAACATCAAATTTGATCATTTATCATCAAACCGAGAAAAAGAAAACTCAGTTAAAGGGAATGAGTCCTAACCTAAATCAAGATCAACAAATCATGACTTCCCAATCTGATCCCATCTTTGATCAAGATCCCACCTATCAAGAATCTTATGATGATTCCCTAATCTTTTGGTATTTCATCCATGATGATCTCCTTCCATCTCAAGAGCAGAGTCCCATTCAAAATCCATCTCCTAAGGAAGAGCATGATATCCCTTCCATCTCCTCCACTGATCTAATTGAAAATCAAGAAAAATGCACAAATCATCCTGCTCCAAGTCAAGATCAAGATCAAGGAATCCTTTCATCCTCCAAATCTATCTTAGGTCCTTTCATTCCAAATTCAATCTCTTATTCCTCCAAATCTATCTTAGGTCCTTGCATTCCAAAGTCAGACCCTTCTTCCTCCAAATCTATCTTAAGTCCTTTCATTCCAAAGTCAAACTCTTCTTCTTCTAAATCTATCTTAGGTCCTTTCATTCCAAAGTCAAACTCTTCTTCCCTTCCATCCATCTTGGGTCTTTACCTTCATCCATCACCTCAAATGATCCATAAGAAAGATCAACAAAGGAACACATCTTCGAACCTCTTTCAACCATCTATCTAAACATCTTTCCAAAACTATTCTTCCATCATTTCCTCTATCTATTTTAAAAAATCAATTTTCCTCCATCTCTTCATCACTTCTCAAGTTGTGTACCTAACACTCATCTTAAATACATTTCCATCTATCCTCACACAAATATTCAAAATTCTATCTATTATCCAACACCTCTTTTATATCCTTCAATCCCTATCTTTCAATCCTTTGCATAAATTCATCATCTGTGAAATATGTGTTTGTGTCATTTTGTCACATACTTGCCCATGCTTGAATCTAATGTTCAGTCCTTTTCTTAGATATCTATTCATGGAATGCTTCAGAATTCGAGGTTGTTCCTCTTTAACATTTTCTTTTGGTTGGGATACACACTCAATCCAGAAAAGAACCACTTATCGTATCTTGGTACTGGCATCTTTTGATTACTATATCTCATACACTTAATTGATTGCTCTAAATCATTGTGATCTCTTAAATTGAAGACATGGCTAGTGAAAAATCTAAAATCTCGCTTCAATGCCACTGTAATTATTAGACCCATGTAAGTTTCATCACTTACAATCCAATGCAAGAAAAATAAAGAGCAAAAAGAAATATCAAAAGATCAAAAGCATGAGAAAGAAAACAAATATCAAGAAAAAAAAAAGAGCAATATCAAAATGCTTGGCTATGGGAACATGCAAGTAACTCCATCGAGGCTATGGATGCCTGGCTAGCAATGGAGCAATATTTGTGAGATTACAGCGATAACCTCGTCAAGGCTATGGATGGTCGCTGGCAGCGAGGCTCTATCCAAGATGCTTTTGAAGACAAGGTAACTCATGTAGCTAGCCATGCCGGATTTTGAAGATTACAATAATCATATGAGTCTAAATGAACCCACTTACACACACATGGGTAATCAAAGGCTAAGTACCTTGATCCAGTTTGGGATTCTTCTTCTGTTGAATTTTCCAGAGGTTCCAAGTGTGGGTTGGGTCTCTATCTTTGAAAAGTTCAAGAACACTTATTCAGATGGTGCTAAATGTTGTGACAATCTTACATATCACCTTTTTGCAAATGGAAACCTCTATTCTTGGGGGCAAAAGTTCATCCACTCTATTATTCCTACCATATCTCACATTATCCTTCCTTCAATATCCATTACCCTATTTAACTTCATCATTATCTACAATCTTGTTTCACCACATCCATATCCTCTAATCTATATCCCTTATCCTATCTATTCATATCTTCTATCATCCAATTCTATCTATAATGTTTCTACACCTTATCCATATCCTCTAATCCATATCCCTTATCCTATCTATTCATATCTTCTATCATTCAATTCTTTCTACAATCTTTCTTCACTCTAATCCATATCTCTTATCCTATCTATTCATTGCTTATATCATCCAGTGCTATCTACGATCTTACTTCACTTTATCCATACCATCTATCTTATCTATCATAGCTTCTATCATCCAGTGCTATCTACAATCTTGCTTCACCTCATCCATATCCTCTAATCCATATCCCTCATCCTATCTATTCATTGCTTCTATCATCCAATGTTATCTACGATCTTTCTTCACCTTATCCATATCCTCTAATCCATATCCTCTTATCCATACCATCTATCCTATCTATTCATTTCTTCCATCATCTATCACTATCTATGATCTTTCTCATATCCATATCCTATCTCTATCCAATCCCCTTTTCCATCCTTGATCTTGATCAAAACTATGGACAAAAAATTCATTTCCACCTTAATGGTTCAATCATCCATTCATAATATTCCTTGTCTTTCTATACATTGGGGCAACCAAATACATCTTTCTTCTAATCCAAAATCAAAATATCCAAAAAAATAAAAATAAAAATAATATCAAAATATCCAAAAAATAAAAATAAAAAAAATTGACAAAATCAAATAAAAATTGAAAATCAAAACATGAACGCATGGCCCATCCATAAAATCAAATCAACAACAGGAAACTCTCAAATTCTACAATCAAACTGATCACATGTCTTGTTAATCAATTTATTACTCGAAATCAACATCAACATCAAACATGTCTTATATAGGGATAGGTACACTCGAAACCAGACAGATCAATCTTATACGGGTACTCACTCTTTGAAACCAGACATTCCTATCAATCATCGAGTCTTGATAATCAATCCATCAATCAACATCAACATCAAACATGTCTTATATAGGGATAGGTACACTCAAAACCAAACAGATCGGTCTTATATGGGGTACTCACTCTTTGAAACCAGACATTCTTATCAATCATCAAACAAATCAAAACAATGACATAGATCAGTATGACTGCTAGATTTTGTTCTAAGTTAGCCTTATCTTTATCAATTGATGGTAGTACATGTTTCACAAATCATATTGTACATATCATATCCACCCATTTGAGACATCACCAGAAATTCACAAATGCTTATCAATCCTGGACATACTTAGTGTAGTCATTGTCCTTGGTTTATCTGAATCAGTTATCCAAATCATATCCCACCATGGCTTAGTAATCAGTGTACATATCCATATCGAAGTAGTATCAACAACAAGGGGAAAAATTTCGAGCTCGCTGGGGGCATTTTGCCTTCAACATTTTCAACAACAGACCAAAAACATAGCAAGACAAATAAGGATCAGAACAACCAACAAATGACAAATGATAATGCAAGAAAGCTAGACATCACGAACTTGAACTGGTTTCAACTAAACAAGATCTATTTGCAAGATGTTTTATTTGACAAGAGTAGATTCCAAATAGCATGCATGCTTACTTATGGTTGTTGATTTTTGCTTATCATATCTCCTAAGTGACTCAAGGATGTCTCAACGACTAGAGAAGAAAGGAAGGAATGTGATGTTTTATTTGTCTACTATCTGTGAGTGAAGTCTTTTATCATGCAAATTTGTCCTACGAAGAAATCACATGGCATATCGCTGAGGACATTTCGGATTTGTATGGGACAAAGGTTAACTCTTATTTGTTTATACGCAAGCAACACTCAGGTCATCTTGGTTCAATTATACCTTGATGCTTGTGTCATATTGCAATATCAAAATCCATGTAAGTTATACTCAGGTTGTTATGGTTCAATTATACCATGAGGCTTGTATCAACTTTTAACAAATCAAGGCTCGATGATGAAAAAAAAGGAAGCACTAGCACTTTGATCACAATAGATGGCAACATTAAGAACGAGAATGCATATTAAGATTTGCATTAGTTGTGCATCATTATCATCTTAATCTTGCATTAGGTTGCACATAATTTATCTTGGACTTAGTTACACATCATTATGATTATTATACATCTCATTTTCAAGATACATCTCACATCTCATTAATCAAAGCAATGCATCATCACATTTCAGTTCATCTCATCATGAATCATACATTCATGTCATAATCAAAATCAAGAGCATTTATCTAAGCATCACATCATCCTCATAGAATCTCATATCGAAACATAATGCTTATCATTCATCATTGCATCCCTCACATGCATATCTATCGCATCATCATGGAATCTTTCTTCACTTTCATATCTTCATCATTCTTCCAAACTATCTTCATCATTCTTCCAAACTATCTTCTATCATTCTTCCAAACTATCTTCTATCATGTCTTATACAGGATGTATCTTTCCTAAAACCAGATGTTTTGATCAGTTCTTATACAGGATATATCATTCCTAAAACTAGATGTTTTGATCAGCTCTTATACAGGATATATCGTTCCTAAAACTAGATGTTTTAATCATCTCTTATACAGGATATATCATTCTTGAAACCAGATGCTCAATCATCCATGTCTTATACAGGCGGTATCATTCTTGAAACCAGATGCTTGATCATCCATGTCTTATACAGGCAGTATCATTTCTGAAACCAGATGCTCGATCATCCATGTCTTATTCAGGAGGTGTCATACCTGAAACTAGACTTGATCTCAATCCACTCAATCTAATAAATCTTATCAAACACATGCATGTAATCACTATCCACTCTTCTATCTTTCAAATAGAATTCTTCTTCTTTCGAGAGATCATTCATGCCTTTTGTGCATGAATGATCTCCCGAGGGGGCATTACCATATCAAATCTCGACATCAATTTCATATCAGTTCCATATCGACACCAGTTTCATATTAAATTTTCATATCAAATCAATTCTTCATATCTGGGGCATCATATCAACATTTCAACACAAGCATCATATCTGGCAAGATTTTCTTTGAATCAACATGTGCTCACACGTTAACTCAAAGAGGGGCAAAATGTAGACACCTAAAAGTTGCACAATGAATTAAGTGAATTTTATTCATTTAAATATTCTTAATTATTCCTATTAATTAAATTAAGATTTAATTAATATACCCTTCTTCTATCTAAGCCATTTAATTAAATCCCCCTTCTAGCCCATTTAATTAAATTTACAGTTAATAGAATCCCCCCCACTTGCAAAATCCTACAAATACAAGTTGCAACCGCAATTGAAATAAATTAATTTTATTTTGATTAAATTCTATTTTCCCCACCCACTTGCATTTTCCTACATCTCCCACTTGTCTCCTAAACCCCTTCTAAATTCTTCTAGAACCC
The DNA here is from genome assembly GCF_030272615.1 of Cryptomeria japonica. Taxonomy (NCBI): domain Eukaryota; kingdom Viridiplantae; phylum Streptophyta; class Pinopsida; order Cupressales; family Cupressaceae; genus Cryptomeria; species Cryptomeria japonica. Next base: position 335,351,959 of record NC_081412.1, read on the forward strand.
ATCTAATCCTAATCAATTAGCCTAAACCTTTCAATTATCCCTTTCCCCTAAATTTGAGGATGTCACTTCTCAAATTTGGAGTAAAGTCTTCCAAAGGCATTAAAGCATTTATGCCTTCAACAAGCTAACTTGTTGAATACCCCCAAATTTGGAAGGACTCTTACAAATTTGTCCCCAAAGTCTTCCAAACCATTAATGGTTAACTAACCCTTTGTGGCATGGTTAGAGACTTTTTTCCTAACTCAACCCTCATCTAACCATAGGGTCTCATCAAGCATTCATTGCTTTGACCATGGTTATTCCTTTAACCCTTACACAAGAGTTTATCCTTTGGGTAAAAGCTTTATCCAATGGGTAATCTTAACCTAACCTTAACCCTTACCTCCTAAGGTAACCATGAGGTCTTCTCAAGCATTTAATGCTTCTTACATCTCCTCTCAAGCAGTCTTATGTTGACAATTGTCACCATTTCATTGGTGAGAATTGTAAACATGGATTGATAACTGTTGGTGTAAATAAATATTCATTATGGATATTATTACACTTTACTTAAGTTAACTTAGGATAATGCATTTCTTAGTGGTTTGGATTTGAGACACTTAGGGAAGTGTGCACATAGGGATAGAGCTTGTAGGAGAAATTCCACCTTTTGCGGTTTTGTTTTGTTGTTACACTCCACATTCGGTGGGTCATCCACCTCTTGTGGAATATTATATTATTTCTCCTAACTACCCCTAGTATTTCTTACCTACCCTTGTTTCTCATTGAGCCACATGTCATGATTGTGTGCTCGTACATCCATATGGCCTTGCCTATATAAGAAGGCCTATATTCATTGTATTGGTGAATCCAGTTGATCATTTTCATATTGATGAGAAAACAGTTTGTTCTTGTCATTCTTTTGTCTCTATTTTAATACTTTTCATTGTGCCCTTGATCTTGGCAAAATCTCACATGGTATTAGAGCCATTGGGGCTTCATTGATTGGTTTTTGGAGACATTGTGGAAGGCTTCTATTTTCAGATCTGAGGAACTGTGATTTTTTGAGGCATCTTGGAGCGTTTTCGACCTCACCATTGCGTTCGGGAGGCCATTTCCATAAAAATCGAGTATAAATTTGACCTATTTTGGCGAAAATCGATTTTTGGGTGTGGAGGAAATTTTCTACCCAATTCGGGCGGTACGGTACGGAATTTTCATATTTTTTTCAAAAATAAATAAATTATTTTCCATTTTGAAAAAAAAGTTTTGAAAAAAAAAAAAAAAAATTGAAAATTATTTTTGGGATCCATACCTTCTGCCCAGTCAACAGTGCACAGTCAGTGCCCAGTTAGCAGCACCTAGTTAGTGCCTAGTCAGCGCCCAGTCAGCACCTACTCAGCATTTTCTTTCGAAAATTTTAGACCCCTCTCCGTTGAGCAATTTGGATTTTTGGGTCAACTTTGGTGGCCCTTAACTTGCTCAATTTTGCTCCTTTTTGGGTGCCATTTTTTTTTATTTGGGCTAATTTTTCATGTTCTTCGTAGTGGTGTGGTTATTTTTTGGTTTTGGTGCACAGGGTTTTCTAAATTTTCAGATTCTCTTAGTTGTACCTGTCCAATCCTCAATTCTACAACTTCAAAGGCCTCGTTTGAGCTCATACGACCTCCTTTTCAGGTGCCATTTTTTTTAAAGTGCATTTTTTTCATCTACTTTTATAATCTATGATCAGATTTCAAAGATTTTAAGTAGAAATTGTACTTTCAGATATTGGTCTTATTTGGCCTATTTGGTACTTGTAAATTGCTTGGATCTTAGTTTAGATCTCTTGCATTATTAGTTTGAGTCTCTTTTGGCATTATTGAGGTAGTTGTAAAATTGAAATCAGAAGTCCACTTTGCCATTTTTTGCAAGTGGCCCATTGTACATGCACTAAGTATAAAGTGTCAAATCATCACTTTTGGGGGGGTTCTTTGATTAAGTGAATTTGGGGGGGTGTCTTGTGTGATTGTGCCTCTCTTTCCTTGTGCTCTTTCATTTTTGTTGCAATGAGTCCTCATAAATTTCCACCTTTAACTCCACATAATTATGCATCATGGAAAATTAAAGTATGGAGCAAATTAATGGAAAAAGGTCTCACGCATTACATAGATGGAACAATAGCAGCACCACCTAATCCTAAGGCTGATCCTAATGCTCAATTAGAATGGCTCACTAAGAATTGCATGTCTCTTGGAACTTTGCGCAAGTATGTATCAGATGACCTCATCTTTCATATTGAAAAGTGTACTACAATCAAAGATGCTTGGGATATGTTTCAGAAATTATATGGTCAAGTTGATGAAATCAGAGGTTATAAGATTGACAATGAGCTCACCAACTTGGATCCCAAGAGTTTTGATACAATCCAAGATTATGTCACCAAAGCAAATGAGCTAAGAGCAAAGCTTAAGGATTGTGGAATTGACAAAAAGGATGCTTAGTTGATATTCAACTTGTTGGACAAGCTTGCACCAGAATATGCGACATTTGTGTCTAGCTTCCAAACTCATCGTTTGACAGTGGGGAGTTCCTATGTTATGCCTTCATTTGATTCACAGAAATTTTGATATTGGAACAATCTAAGTCATTGAACATGGGGTTTCTCAAGTCTTCAAAGTCCAAGGCTTTGGTGGCTAATCAAGGGAATCAAGGAAGTCAAGGCAAAGATTCCAACAAGAAAAAGAAGCAATCTAAGTCACAGCCACAATAGGAAAAAGGACAATCATCCTCTCCATCACAAGGAGATTTTTCATCCTCTTCCAAGAAGGGGACACCACCTAAGAAGGATAAGCCAACTTGTGCATATTGCAAGAAGTATGGTCATGATGAGCATCGATGCCACACAAAGCAAGTTGATGAGTTAACTAATCTTCTTAAGAAACACAACATCAACTTGTCATCTGCCTACACAAAGAAGGATTCGTCTCCTTCCTCTTCCTCATAGTCTAAGGGAAAAGGGCAAGCATTTGTGGCTAAAACAAGCTTTTCACAGCAGTGGATACTTGACTCAGGTGCCTCATATCACATGGGTTCTACAAAGGAGCAGTTTTCTTCATTGGAGCCATCTAAGGTACCTCACATTTACATAGGTGATGATACACAAGTAGAGGTTGAAGGGAAAGGTTCAGTTGACATGGATGATGGAACATTTGAGAATGTTCTCTATGTTCCTAACTTGTCTACCAACCTTCTCTCTATCTACCAAATCACTCACTATGGGAATGGGAAAAAGGTTGAGTTTACACCAGATTTAGTTGTGGTAAAGGAACTTGATGATGATGCCTTGGTAGCAGTGGGACAAGTCAATGACAACTCAAGGCTTTATTCATTCTCCCACTTCGTGCCAAGTTCACCTTCTAGGGCCTTGCTTACTCATTCAAATTCAAAAAGTAAGCTATGGCATGAGTGGATTGGTCACCTAAACTACCGCTATCTTCAGTAGCTCAGCACCAAAGACATGGTCACAGGTCTACCTCGAATCAGTTTTTCAGAGGGTGTATGTTCAGGGTGTTCCATGGGCAAGCATCCCAAGGAGAAGTTTGATAAGGGGAAAGCTTGGAGAGCTTTGGAAGTTCTTCAACTTGTTCACAACAATGTAGCGGGTCCATTTCCATCACCTTCATTTAGAAAGGCCCGCTATGTCCTCACCTTCATTGATGACTACTCTCGCTTCACTTGGGTCTACTTTCTCATTCATAAGAGTGAAGTATTTGATAGATTTCAGGACTTCAAGACTCGTGTGGAGAAGCAATCCGGAAAGTGGTCAAGATTCTTCGTACAGATAATGGAAGGGAATATGTGAACAAGAGACTTGAGGATTTTTGTACATTTGAGGGGATTGATCTTCAGTATTCTATAGCATACACTCCACAGAAGAATGGAGTTGCAGAACACAAGAATAGAACTCTCAAAGAAATGGCTAGCTGTATGATTCATGGACATTCTCTTGATCCCGCCTTTTGGGCCAAGGCTATCAGTTGTGCCACACACATCCAGAATTGAGTTCCTCACAAAGCTTTGCAAGGTATTACTCCTTTTGAGGCTTGGGCTGGTAGGAAACCGATTGTGAGACATTTCAGAGTCTTTGGGTGTCTAGCATGGGCTCGCATACCTCTGCAAAAACGCAAGGCATTGGAACCTTAGAGTCGGCCTTGCATATTTGTTGGATATCCTGAGGGTGTTAAGGCATACAGATTGATGGATCTTGAGACACATGATGTGTTCATTGAGAGGAGTGTTCACTTTGAGGAAAGCTCTCCTAGCTTAGCCTCTCTACCTCCTCCATCTTACTCCTTTGTGGATAGTGATGTTAGTGATTCAGATGATGAGACTACTTCAACTCTGACTCGCAGGGTTACACCTCCGCAGGGTCCACTTGTAGTTGAGGAGCCTCATTCTCCACCTCCACCTAGACCTCGTTGGGCTCAACAGACACTTGAGTCTATGGGTTCTCTTGTTGGGGATCCTTCAGATACACAGAGAACTCGATCACAACATCAGGATCTTCCACATGCATTCATTTCTACTGCTTCCAATCCATAGACATTTCGGGAAGCATCAGGGGTTCCTAAGTGGGACCAAGCTATGGAGGGAGTATAGTTCCCTTATGAGGAACAACACATGGGATTTAGTCCATCTCCCTAAGGGGAGAAAAATGGTTTGATGTAAGTGGATCTATCGGACCAAGTTTGCAGCGGATCGTAGTGTTGATAAGTACAAGGCTCGACTTGTTGCGAAAGGTTCTCCTAGGTAGTAGGTGTTGACTATACTGAGACCTTTGCACCCGTAGCCAAGATGAACTCCATTCGCTTGACACTTGCTATTGCTGCAGCTCATGGTTGGGTTGTACATTAGATGGATGTGAAGAGTGCTTTTCTTCATGGTGATCTTGATGAGGAGATTTATATGGAGCAACCACAGGGTTTCATCCAGGATACTTCTTTGGTTTGCAGACTAAGGAAATCTCTCTATGGCCTTAAGCAAGCCCCCAGGGCTTGGTATGCCAAGATGGATTCCTTTCTTCTCTCCGTAGGGTTCACCAAGTGTCATTCTGATCCGAATGTCTACATTTTGTGACAGGATGACTCTCACTTGATACTTATGCTCTATGTTGATGATTTGATCATTACAGGGAGTACCGCATCCATCATTAGCAGGGTCAAATCTACTTTGCATGAAAAATTTTCTATGACTGACTTGGGTCTTTTGTACTACTTTCTCGGGATAGAGATTTCATAGTCACCTTCCAAGATTACACTATCACAGCCCAAGTATGCTCTTGATCTACTTGTACGCTTTCATATGGCTGATTGTAAGCCTGCCCCAACTCCCTTTCTTTCCAGAGTCAAGCTTGAGGCTCAATGTTCTTCTCCACCAGTTGATGCCACTTTGTATCATCAGCTTGTGGGTAGTCTCATCTACTTGACCCATACACACCCTGATATTTCATTTGCAGTTGGCATGGTTTCCTTCTTCATGCAGGAACCACATGAGCTTCATTGGAAAGCTGCCAAACGCATCCTTCATTACATCCAGGGTACACATCACTATGGGATTCACTATGCAGCAAGCACAGGACTTCGCCTGGTTGGTTACACAGACTCTAATTGGGCTGGTGATCTTGATGATCGTAAGTCTACTTTCGGTTATAGTTTTCACCTTGGTTTAGGCCCCATTTGTTGGCAGAGCAAGAAGCAGCATGCTATTGCTCTTTCTTCGACTGAGGATGAGTATCGAGACGCTATTAATGCAGCGACTAAGACCATTTGGCCTTAGCAGATTCTCATAGAGTTTGGGGTCACCACTCCACGACCAATAGTTATTCATTGTGATAATCAGAGTGCTATTGCTATCTCAAAGAACCCGGTCCAGCATCAGTGGACCAAACACATCGAGATCCATATGCACTATATCCGAGAGTTGATTCAGGAGTAGGTCATTGATTTGCAATATTGTCCTACAGTGGAGCAGGTTGTAGACATATTCACCAAACCTTTCACCAAGAGTAAGTTCTAGCAATTGCGAGCTCTCTTGGGGGTGTGGTATGTGTCATTAAGGGGAGTCAGTTGACTTCTCCTTCCTCTCTTATGGGGGGGACTTTTTCCTCTTTGAGGTTTTGTCCTTCTTCTTTGAGAGTCTTTTGTACTTTCATCTCTCTTTTGGGGGGGAGTGTTTTCCCACTGGGTTTTCTCCTTTTCTCCATTTGTGAGAGATTGCATTGCATGGTTTTTCTTGCATTTGCATATTGTACATGGGTACCTATCATGGCCTAGTAGCCAGGACCCATCTTGCATTGTTGACTTGAGTCTTTATTCCCCTAAGTTGCACTTAAGGGGGGGTGTTGGTGTAAATAAATATTCATTATGGATATTATTACACTTTACTTAAGTTAACTTAGGATAATGCATTTCTTCATATTTTGGATTTGAAACACTTAGGGAAGTGTGCACATAGGGATAGAGCTTGTAGGATAAATTCCACCTTTTGTGGATTTGTTTTGTTGTTACACTCCACATTTGGTGGGTCATCCACCTCTTGTGGAATATTATATTATTTCTCCTACCTACCCCTAGTATTTCTTACCTACCCTTGTTTCTCATTGAGCCACATGTCATGATTGTGTGCTCATACATCCATATGGCCTTGCCTATATAAGAAGGCCTATATTCATTGTACTGGTGAATCCAGTTGATCATTTTCATATTGATGAGAATACAATTTGTTCTTGTCATTATTTTGTCTCTATTTTAATACTTTTCATTGTGCCCTTGATCTTGGCAAAATCTCACAATAACTTTCAATCCTGGCCCTTGTTAAGATTATCCAATCTTGACCATCCATTGCCCTATTTTCCGTATAAATAGAGCCCATTCCTTCTTCAAAAACAATCAAGTCTTTGTGCATCAAACTTATAGTCTCATAACATTAATCATATTATCTCTCTTTGATAGAATAACATTTTAGATTATTTTGATAACATTATAATCTTAGATATATCATGTTAATCTCATATCATGTTAGCTTCATCTTAGTATCATTTTCATACTATTTCAAGCTTCATATCAATACCTTGCATCCTATCATCATCTAGTTTCATATCTAAATCATCACTAGGATCTTGGTTGCATTCCATTTAGATCTTAGAATCATTTAAATCTCGTTCTTTAGGTTGTCATCTTAAAGAATCAAGTGCTCTTCCAAGTTGAGAGCCACCTTGAATCTTGAAGATCCTTGGAGATAGAGGAACATGGAACGATTTTAAAGAATTTAGATTCATTTAACTTGTTTTGTTTGGATTTCTAACCTCTAATGCAATGTTTCATGTGTGTGTTTGAATTGTTTCCTCTTGCAGGTTGATACCACATTTCTCGCATACACCTATGCATTAGGATTGCATTATCATGGAAAAAGGATAAATAGCATGTAGATAGGAATTGTTGGGTTAAGACACATTTGAATTTGGTGCATAAAATGAATGTAGATCTAAAGGGGTTAGTCTTGCATTAGAAAGGATTAAATGTATCATGCTAGAAGGATGCTAGAATAGTATGCATATCATATTGGATAAATAATTAGTAGGTTTCATATCTCATTGAAGAGAACGATTTTGATGCATTAGATTTAAGATTAATTGTGATAAGTATGTGAGTAGGATGCCTTTATGATAGTTGATTAAGTGATGGCGTTGAAGTATCCTAGGGAAAGATTAATGTTGTTTATGTGTATTCTTCTTGCGTAAATTAATGTGATGTGCAATGATGTGTGTTCATTATGGTTAATTGGTTAATGAGTGTAATTAAACAATAGAGTTATATGTTGCATTAGTTGATCATAGATGATAAATAACTAAAAATTGTCTCCATTAATGTGTTAGTAGTTTAATTTATCTAGGGTATTTTGGTAGGCATTACACATAACACCAAACTACATGTTTTTCATTTTGATCACCACTAAACTTTCAAATGGTGTGGTTCGGAGTTGCAACTTTGAACTACACTACTGAACCAAAGTGTTTCCCAACACCATGGTGTAGTTCAAATTTGTAACTCCAAACCACACCAAATTACTATTGAACTTTCACAATGTATAGTTCAGAGTTGTAACTCTAAACTACATCAAGTTTTTTACACCAAATATTACACCATGGTGTAGTCAAAGTTATAACCCCAAACCACAATAAAAATAGTTTACAATGTGTAGTTCAGGTTTATAACCCCAAACTACACCAAATTACTATTCATACTTCTAGTTGTAGTTTAGGATTATAAACCCAAACTACACCTTTACACTTTGTAATTCTAATTTTCCTTAAGTGTAAGTTGGGATTATAAACCCGATTTACACCATTACACTTCCTAATATTGACTAAGTGTTTGTATTTCACTTGGTTTTTTTCCTTTTTGTTATTCACCTCTCCTCTCTCATTTTGTTTTCATCATTTTCATGCTATCCTCTATGTGTTTTTGTTGCTAAACTTATCCTTGCCTCATTTGTGTCAATTGGAGATTGTCTATCACTCTTCGAAGCTTAGAATTTTGGCATTTTTGTTCAAGTGGGTTGTTCTCTTCCCTCATTGTTTTTTATTGATGTTTTTAAAGATGAAATCCATGCCCTAATTTCAGTTTGAATATGATAAGGGTTTTCTGTATTTTTTTGTGTCATTGAATCATGCATTGATTTATGTTTTTTATTGAATGATTTATTGAGATGATATTGTCTGGGCTTATAATAATGAATGCCATCATTGTGTTTGTATTACATATCATTTCAGTGTCTTTCGGACTTACAAGCCCGAACAATACTTTTATTCTTTTCATTTCCCATGTTAGCATGTAGTTTGGTGTTTTGAACCCAAACTACAATGATTAGCATGTAGTTTGGATTCGTAACATCAAACTACATTCTTTTTGTTTTGATCACAATTGAACTTTCAAATGGTGTGGTTTGGAGTTGCAACTCTAAATTACACCACCAAACCAAAGTATTTCCCAACACCATCGTGTAGTTTGTAGTTGTAACTCCAAACCACATTGAAATATTTTCATTGCAAAATACCACAGTGTAGTTCGGAGTTACAACTCCGAACCATGCCAAATTACCATTGAACTTTCACAATGTGTAGTTCAAAGTTGTAGTTCGAACTACACCGATTTTTCAAAATACGCCAAATATTACATCATGGTGTAGTTCGGGGTTATAACCCCAAACCACACCAAAAATACTTCACAATGTGTAGTTCAGGTTTATAACCTTGAACGACACCAAAATTTGTTATTCATAATCCCAAGTGTAGTTCGGGATTATAAACCCAAACTATACCTTTACACTTTGTAATTCCAATTTTCCTTAAGTGTAAATTAGGGATTATAAACCCAATTTACGCCAATACACTTCCTAAGTAAAATTGAGGTTTTGAACCTAATTTTTATCATGAATGATCCTTCTCAAATTAGTTATTTTAAGTGAAAAATGTTTCTCATGAGCTTATTTTCAAGGCATGATGGTGATTTTCATCTAATTATGGAAGACTTGTTCTACCAAATGTTGTAGTTTCAACTTCCTAACAAATGACGAATTCATCTCCTAGCAAGAGAAACATGAAATTCAAGAAGCATGATGGCTTAAAATTCACTTTGACCATTGGAAGGTATTCTATTTATTATATGTACAAATCCAAGGCAATAGATGAAGAAATGAGAAGAGTCAGAATGAAATTTTTCAAGGTCAGAAGAGATTTTGATTATAGGGGAATGAAAAATAAATTGGAAAATAGATACACTCATGTGCATCGTATAGAGGATATTTGGATAGATTGCAGGACTGAAGAAGATATGAGGAGACTTGACTTCTGTCTTCTTACTCTAGAGCAGATTGAAAATATCAATTTGGTAGATATTCCTAAAGGTCTAAAGGATGATGGAAATGTTCTAGATCCTATGTATGTGAGCAAGAAGATTGTTGACACACCACTTCCACTCATCCAATGGTCTCAAAAGGAAGTGCCTTCAATAGAGCCAGTTTCTATAATATCCTCACAAACACAAAAGTTTGGCTTAAATAGAATGGGATCCAATTGAAACCTTTCAACACTAGGTTAGAGGATGACAATGTTGGACCTATTGGAAAGAAATTAGAGCTTAGAAATAAAAACATGCAAGATCCTACAACTCCACAAAAGGCTCCAAAATAAAAAGTTTACTATGGGAAAAAGTAGAGTTAAAGATCAAGTTGAGCCTTCTACTCAAGCTATTCAACAAGAAAAAGAGCCAGAAGAAGGAGAATTTGAAGATGAACTTGTTGATGAAGAACAACCTGAGGAAGGACTACTAGATTTAGGAACAAGAAGAGGAATACAATGAGGAAATATTGCCACAAACTCCAAAAGCTCCTCAACATGAAGATATATAGGGATCTATTCCTCAATTAACAAATCTTGTTCTAATTATTTCTACTCCATAGGTTTCTACTTGTGAGTTTGTACCTTTTGGATCTACTATCTCATATACTCTAGTAGCTTCTAGTATGGTTGTCCATACTATTCCTTCTTCTACCACTAGTGAGTTAGCCTTAGATACTCCTTAAGACAATATTGAAAATGTATTTTCTTTGTTCCCAAACTTGTTTGAAGTATCTACTACCATGCTTAAGAACTTTGATAAGTTCATGTTAGAGACAAGACACATTCCAAATGTTTCCTCCACAAAGATTCCACCTACTATTGTGACTTCCACTCCTCCTATTATGACCACTAACCCTATAGGAACATGAAACTCCTTCTTAGACATTGGTTGCAAGGGCTAAAGATGATTATTCCTTACCACCTTGGTTTCTCTCAAATACTCCTAAGAGGAAGAAACAAGTCATCTCCCCAGATGACTTTGGCTTCAACCAAATAGTTCCTATCAAACCTAAGACTACAAAGAAGGCCAAGGCCCTTTCTAGAGTCCTGGTGGACAAGTCCAAGAACAAGTATGTTGAGATCATTGTGTCTCCTCTAGTTATGAGTATTGATAAAGTTCAACCCATAGATTATGCCATCGATAGAATTGGGCTGTGAAAACAAACTCTTGATGGTACTAAGGAAGATTCTTAGATAGATTTTGATGCCCCCATGGCAAGATATGATGAGGAAAAGATCAAGAAGGATAAGCTCAAAGAACAAGTGGAATAACTCACCACTATGCTAATAAATATAACAAAATCTTCAAAAATAATTGAGTTAGTAACTTCATCAGTTGATGAGAAAGTTGAGCGAGTCACCTCATTGGGCAGGGTAGTTGGTGTATAGATAGATAGAATGTTAAACCAAGGAAAACATCTCCTAAGCTTTGCTGCCACATTAATTAACAATCTAGAAAGTGTAAATTCTAAAGCGGACAAAACACTAGATCTTCTCTCTTAGGAACTAGAAACATAGGAAAAGGACTTTGACGCTTGGTTGAAGTTAGAAGGTTTTGAATTGCAAGTCTTGGTTGACAATGAAGTGCTTCCCACCCAGGATATGTACATTGAGCATTGGGAGGCACTAGAACATCAAATGAATACCTTAGAGAGACTCATCAAAGTTATGCGGAAAGCACGAAAGGAATGTGTAGATAAGGGAAAAGAAATTGTAGAGAAATAATCAGAGTTTCCATGCACATTCCTATATGAACATCAAAATACTCTTCATGTGGATACAATCATCAAAGAATTCAATTTGATAGTAAGTGTAGAAGTTGATAAGGAGAATTTTTCCATATCCTCAATTGACAAACTAGTAGACCTTCAAGTCATTATGGATAATTTAGGATCTCTCCTAAGAAACACAAGAAATATTACATTGGTTTGGGAGAGTCTATTACTTAGGTTAAGGTCATCATTAGTCACACTCAAGGTCCCAATGAGTCCCAGATGAAGATTTCTATTGAAAATTTTGAAGAGTTTCTAAAACAATATCAAAATTAAGTGTTTGATAACACTTAGTCTTTTTTCATGCTTTTTAGTTGTAGGTGTCATTTTGTACTTGGAAATCGACACTTCAGGTGTCATTTTGTATATACTTTTTTGCATGTAGGATTGCACAAGTCCTAAGTCAAATAGAACTCTTTTGTCTTGGTCATAGTTAGTTGCTTGATTCTTCTCATTTTTTCTCATAGCCCCTCCCCTATATATTTGAGGGTGCGAGCATATTTCTAAAGCATTTTTCAAGTAAATAAAGGAGCAATTGTGCATTCAAAATTTGTGTTGAAGCATTATTTCATACAAGTGCAGTGTTCTTTTTTCAAAGCAATTATACAACCTTGGATTTATTTGAAGTATAGTGTTATTGTTGGGAGTTTAAAAAAAATTGAATTTGATATTTGAGTCTTTGAGCTACAATATCAACTTTAGAATTTAGAAATCAGAGTCGAGATAAAGAATTATGATAAGTCTTTGAGCTATAAATTTTTCCTCTCGTATGTTTTAGGTAACATTATATAGTAAAGTCTTTGTGCTTCAATGTATTGTTATCTTTGTTGTTAAACTTAGATAAGAAATTGTGGAAGTCTTTGTGCTACATGAGTTTCTTAATTGTTTTAATTGCACTGGTACATTGTTGAGTTATTCTTTTGTTCAACTCAACTCTTTATCGGTTATTATTGTTCATACTAGTGTCTTGAAAGCTCCAAGTATTGAAAGAAGTAAAACCCCTTATTCTAAAAAAAGAGAATAAAGAAACAGTCATTTTGAAAGAGAGAATTGAATGATTGTAACGCCCTTGGATAGAGTAGAGTAGTTGGTTTTAGAATAGATACTAGTTCCTTAGTGGAAAGGCAATAAGAAGGCAGCCTCCCCTTTTGTGAGGAGAGATTTAATCTCCCACATTGTGGGTAAAACCCACATTTTGTAAACCTTTCTAGTTTACAAAATTTTCAACCAACAACTATCATGATTGCAATTTTGCAATCTACATAATGCCTTGCAAAATGTAATGATTTAATGATATACGCACATAGAACCCCTACTACAACTCCCTATCCTATGCTTGTGAGAAAGAGATTATAGAATTGAATCGCAATGTTGTATGCTATCAGTTCGAGTGATGTCAAAGTTATGAACAACATTCAAAAAATTAGAAATAATTTGAGAATTTTTTTACTTAACTTTTAGTAACTTATTTTTTATAGTAATTGACACTTTTTAAAGTGATGTTGATGTCAGCATGCCTAACATTTTTTATAGAAAGGATAAAATTCTAATATTATATATTTATATATATATATATATATATATATATATATATATATATATATATATATATATATATATATATATATATATATATATATATATATATATATTACACAAATATTTAAAGCATGGATATTTTTTCATCTTTTGTTGCAAATATATTTTTTAATTTTTTTTGAAGTCAAGGTAATTAAAATTTGGAATAGGTGTATGTCATCATACATAAATTTTTGTATATGCATTTGAATTAATTTATTCTTTTTTTTTTTTGCTGAAATGAGGATACTAATACCTAAGGAAAAAAAAAATTTCTCTTTTTTATTAATTTTTGTACATGTAAAAAACAAAGATCTTAATGTTTAGTGAAAGACCTACATTTTCATAAAATAAAAATTGAATATAATAATGAAATTAAATATATTCAAAATTATATTTTTTTGGAAAGTTGTAATAAGGGATACTAGCATAACACAACTTCTAAATGAATTCATTTGACTATCCAAAAGGTAAAACAAAGATCTTAATGTTTAGTGAAAGACCTACATTTTCATAAAATAAAAATTGAATATAATAATGAAATTAAATATATTCAAAATTATATTTTTTGGAAAGTTGTAATAAGGGATACTAGGATAACACAACTTCTAAACTTTTCTTTGGGGGCCAAGCTTGTTTGGTTTAGGTACACAAAACCTTCATCAACATGGTGCGAAATTTTAAGGGCCAAATATCTAGATGATGATAATCCATGTAGGATTTTCACAATTGAAAATCCCCCTTCAGGCTCGATTATGTGGAATTTCCTAATTAATTGCAAAAGTTTAATCCTACCTCACCTTACTTGGCAAATTCATAGTGGTCAACAAGATTTATTTTGGTCTGACTCTTGGAATGGCTATCCCCCCATTGCATTTAGTAGATAAATTTCAATAGGCCCAACATTATTTTATGGAAACTATTGGGACAAAAGTGAGGAATTATTTCCAAACAATAGAGGCAGCTATAGGTAATGTCTGTGTCGACTTGAATTTCATCATCAGAATACTACCTGCAACATGTTAGTTTCACAAAATACAAAGGAAATGCTATAGGAAATCCAAACTCAACCAGTGAAACTACATGAAATAGATAGTGATAGATGATGGAAGAAATGAATAGTTAGGTTAGATAATATAGATTAGCATGAAGCAAGATCGTAGATAGCACTGGATGAATTTAGATAGGGTAATGGATACTGGAGGAAGGACAATGGGAGATGTGGTATGAAGAATAGAGTGAATGAAACTTTGACCCCAAGTATAGAGGTCTCCATTTGTAAAGAGGTGATATGTAAGATTGTCACAGCCTTTAGCACCACCTAAATAAGTGTTCCTGAACTTTTCAAAGATAGAGACCCAAACCACACTTAGAACCTTTGAAAAATTCAACCAAACATATCTAGAAACTAGGAAATAGACTCAAAAGGGAAGAAGAATCCCAAATTCGATCAAGTTACTTAGTCTTTGATTACCCATGTGTGTGCAATTGGGTTCATTTTGGCTCATATGATCATTGTAATCTTCAGAATCCAACATGGCTAGCTACATGAGTTACCCTGACTTTAAAAGCATCCTGGATAGAGCCTCGCTGCCAGAAAGCGTTCATAGCTCCAACAAGGTTATCGCTGTAATATCAAAAATATTGCTCCATTGTCAGCCAGGCGTCCATAGCCCCGATGGAGTTATTTGTATGTTCCCATAGCCAAACTTTTGATATTTTATTTTTTTTCTTTTCTTTTTTGGATATTTCTTTTCGTGATCATGCTTTGGATCTTTTGATATTGTCTTTTTCTTTTCTTATTTTGATTGCATTGTCTTATAAGTAATGAAACTTACATGGGTCTGATAATTATAGTGGTGTTGAAGCAAGATTTTAAATTTTTCACTAGCCATGTCTTCGACTAAGAGATCACAATGATTTAGAGCAAATGATTAAGTGTATGAGATATAGTAATCAAAAGATGTTGGTCCCAAGATACGATAAGTGGTTCTTTTCTAGATTGAGTGTGTATCCCAACTAAAAGATAATGTTAAAGAGGAACAACCTCGGATTCTGAAGTGTATCATGAATAGATATCTAGGAAATGGACTGAACATGAGATTCGAGCATGGGCAAGCATGTGACAAAATGACACAAATGCCTATTTCACAGATGATGAATTTATGCAAAGGATTGAATGAAAGGGATGGAAGAATGGAAAAGAGGTGTTGGATAATAGATAGAATGTTTCAAAATTTGCGCAAGGATAGATGGAAATGTATTCAAGATGAGTGTCGGTACACAACTTGAGAAGTGATGAAGATATGGAGGAAAATTGAATTTTGGGACATAAGAACACAAAATAGATAAAGGAAATGATGGAAGAATAGTTTTGAAAAGATGTTTAGATAGATTTTTGAAAGAAGTTCAATGATGCATGCCTTTATTGATCTTTCTTATGGATCATTTGAGGTGATGGAATGGTGGATGGAGCGAAGTAAGGACCCAATATGGATGGAAGGGATGGAGAATTTGAATTTGGAATGAAAGGACCTAAAATGGATTTGGAGGATGAAGAGATTGACTTTGGAAGGAAAGGACCTAAAATGGATTTTGAGGATGAAGAGATTGAATTTGGAACAAAAGGACCTAAAATGTATTTGGAGGATGAAGAGTTTGACTTTGGAATGAAAGGACCTAAAATGGATTTGGAGGATGAATAGTTTGACTTTGGAACGAAAGGACCTAAAATGGATTTGGAGGCTGAAGAGTTTTCTTGATCTTGATCTTCACTTGGAGTAGGATCATTTGAGTTTGTGCTTTTCTCTTGATTTTGAATTATATTAGTGAAGGAGATGGAAGGGATGTCATTCTCTTTCTTAGGAGGTGGAAGTTGAATGGTACTTTTCTCTTGAGATAAAAGGGGATCATCGTGGATGGAATACCAAAATCTTAGGGGATCATCACAAGATTCTTGATAGGTAGGAACTTGATAAAAAATGGGATTATATTGGAGAGTCGTGATATCTTGATCTTGATTTAGGCTAGGACTCATTTCCTTTGAATAAGCTTCTTCTTTTTCAAGTGACAAGGGATGGTCACATGAGTGATCAAAGTTTCAGTTTAGATAGGTTGATGTTATTGATTTGATGGATACTTCATTTTGGATACTCAAGCTCACTAAGTCGAATAGAGGGTTTGTTCAATAGGCCCCTATGACAAAGTACATCAAATGATATGGATAAAGTCTCTCGATATAGAAACTTGATTTGACTAACTTGAATACCTAGCTAGGTATTGTTGTCGTTGAGATAGTTGGATGATATAATCTTGATCACTTGGTTTGATACTCCCCTAATCTTGTTGGATGAAAGTCTTGCCTAAAGATAATTTGAAAAGTTGATAACCACCTCAAAAAGATGCTTTGTTGGATTTGGAAATTCTTTTCTCTCTAAGGTTGCTCTTTGTTCTTTGTTTTGAATTGATTGTTGTATTGGTTGATTTGTAAGATATTTCAATGTTCATAACAAGAAGACATAGAACACATGAAAACAATGATCATCCCTATGCTAAACATTGAGTGTATGTTTTTGTGAGGATATTTTCAAATCCCCAATGCTTTCACTGGTTTGATTTACAATAAAGGACACATCAGATAGACACTTTATTCAAAGGTCATTGTCAATATTATAGCCCACTAGTCTCGATACTCTGTCAGCTCAAACAACCTTGTCACCCCCTAGAGGGCGCCCATTTTTTTGCCTTTTGACAGAAATTAACCCAAAGTGAATTTCTTCATAGTTGGGTAGTTATCTTGGGAGATATATGGTGAGTAATCTTGGGGGTGGATTTTTCCCCACCCTTGCACTATGATATTGCCAATGTATGACAACTGACTTGGCTCAAAGCTTCTACTTATATGGTTTGTAGTAAGGATTTCATTCAGCGCGACAAATGATAAAGTCGATTAAGAGGCTTCCCAACCTTTAGAACAAAGGCTTTTCGCATCACAAGGATAATAGGGGAAGGCTATCAAATACACACTTCTCTTGGAGGGGATTTTCATCAGCCTCCACATTTGATTATAGTGGTTTGGTAAACTTGGCAATAAAGTCATTGCCCACTTGGGTCATACCCTTCATACTAGCCCTTTTGAGGCTTCGGGAAGGCAGGCCCTCTAAAGGATTTAATTGCTTGAAAGTAAAGAAAGCATAAAAGAGTGGGTTTGGCTTTTTGGTCACCCAATCAAGGGGAGAGAATATGTCTACCACTTTCAAGACACAGAGTATAAGTGTTATTTTTAACCTTTCATAGCAATTTGATCTATCCTCTACTTGGAGATGTTGCTCCAAAAAGAATGGTGTTTATTTTATCCCCACATAGAAAATGATTTTCTAAACTAGGGATTGGAAATCCTGGTCAACAAAATGAAAATCGTTGCAAAAAGTAACTTGCTTTGTAAGAATGGACAAGTTGATTGTTCTTTTTAACTTTCAAAAAATAAGATTAATTGCGCTTTTAATCTTTGCAAGAAAATGAAAGATTGTTCTTCTTTTTAGAACCCAAATTTTGAGACATGAATCCCAACTTTGCAAGAAAGTAAATGTTTGATTTGTTGTTCTTTTTACCTTGCAAATGTGATTATTTTTAGAGCCCAAAAACAAGTGAGGTACTTTTTAGAACACTAAATTGAAAAATGAAGTTCTTTTTACCCAAAAGGAAATATGAGTTCTTTTTAACCAACTTTGAAAAAGCTAGAAAAGACATAACAAAATCCTAACTTAACTCCTCCAAATCTGCAAGAAACTGTTAGAAATGTGCAATAAAAAAGAAGTTAGTGAAAATCTAAAACCTTAGGTGGGCTTCCACAACCCTGATTTCAAGTTGTGGTTAAAAAATTTTCACTCCTGATCCTGAAATGCCCTGAAATTTGACGAAGTCTGAAATTTGGAGAATCTTCCAAAAACTAGATTTTGCATTATAACTCCTAGAGGTCTGAAACCCCTCTCAAACATCCTAAAAATATATATAGAATATCTATTTTCTCTTTCTTATACTTAAATGTTATATTCCATATATATTGTTCTTCCACAAGCCTAATTTCAAGATTTGATTACAAATTTTGCACTCTATTTCAAATGTGCCAGAATAGAGAACATATGCGCTAAAACAATTGTCAAATGTGCTAAACCATCTGTCAAATGCGCTAACCTATTTCACAAAATCACTAACCTATGTTCTGAAGTGCTAACCTGGGTCACAAAAGCACTAACCTACTATTTGAATGTGTGGATTCATGATTAAAAGCACTATTCTATTGAAAATAGGTGCCAACTTATCTAACAAGAGCACTGTCAAATTTCACAGATGCGTGAAACTAATTTACAAAAGCGTTAAACTAGTTCTATGAGAATAAGGTAGGATATTAGAAAGATAAGTTCAAGGCCTAAGCCCCACAGTGGGTGCCAAAATGTGTCAACTTGAATTTCATCATCAAAGTACTACCTGCAACATGTTTGTTTCACAAAATACAAAGGAAATGCTACAGTAAATCCAAACTCAACCAATGAAACTACATGAAATTGATATAAAATAAAAACACTATTATTACCTTCATGATTTATGTCTCATTGTGTCCTAACTCCACTATTCCTGGTTGCAGATGATGTGCTCTCAGACAAGCACTGATAGATTACAATATGACATATGAAGAATGGACTGATAACTGATAGTTAATTGATACTATGATATGCAATACCAAATGACTATGCTAAAATGATTATGCTAAATGATTATGCTATCTGCTTCAAGATTAAAACTCACGGATGCATAAGTTTTCACAAATGATTAGCTTGAAAATTCACTTGAAGACTAACTTGAAGACTAACTCTTTCTCAACTCAAACTCCTGATTTTATAGACTTTGAGAGGATAAGATGATGTGGCATGGATCAACAGTCATGATCAGATCTGCAGATTTGGATGGATGTGAGAAAAGGTGAAGGTTCAGAGAAAGGGGGAAGGAGAAGACAAGTGTCACTCATCTCACCTTGACTGGGTTGCTGACTGAGGGAATCTAGGGATGGTTGGAGAAAATTTAGGCATGAGAGGACAAGTGGACTCAAGTTCTTCCTAAGATATAGGGGTGTCGGAGAGAATATAGATGGAGGTTAGGAAATATGTGTACGTAGATAATATTTCGTTAAATTTGGAGGTTGAAGATAAGGGATGAATTAATATTTAAGAAATATTAATAGCTTTAGCCACATGATTGATGAGTTGGCAAAGGGAAGATGAAGTGGAGATGGAAGGTGAGTTGGAAATGAAATTAAATAATTTAAGAAATCATTTAATATTTGAAACTATAGGATAGAAGAATAATCATTAGATATTAGATATTCAAATGATTGGAGGAAATAATTAAATATTAGATATTTAATTAATTAGAGGAATAGGATAGATGAATTAATTAATAAAATGTTTCAATTAAATTAATTAATAGAAAGACACGAAATGAATTAAATAAATTAATCTTTTCAAATTAAATATTTTAATAGAAGAATAATTATTAAATAAATATAAATTATTTATTTAATTGCTCATTGCCAATTTTTATGTGTATACAAATTCAATTGGATTAAGTTAAAGCTCCTTTCATGTCTCCCCAACTTCACCAAGATCTTAATGAAGCAGTTCAAAGTAGGAAAGTCTACTTTCATCATGATAATGATAACTTAATTTGGGCTCCCTCCAAAACAGGCCAATTTATATTAAAATTGGGGTATCAAGCTGCTATTTCTCAACAGGGTCAAGCATCTTCTCATAGAACATTGTCCTTTTGCTGGACTTTGGCAATTCTCCCTAAAGCAGGTTGTTTTACTTGGTTGGAATTGAAGCACAAAGTTCTTACAAGTGACTGGTTAGTCAAACTAGGAATCTCTCAAAGCCCATTCAGGTGTGTTCTTTGTAATACTGAAATGGAGGACATAGACCATCTTTTTCTTCACTACCCTTTCACTTATGCTTGTTGGGAATTTTTTTGTCATAAACTCCATTGGCAAGCTCCAATGCCTAATAAGCTTTGGGATATGTTCTCTTCCTGGCTAGTGCTATACAAAAATTCAATGTTTGCATGTACTTGGAGACTGATTCCTTCCACAGTCATATGGACTATATGGTGGGAAAGAAATAAAAGGATATTCAAAAAACAAACCTCTTCAATACAATCAATATTGGACAAAACTGAGAAATCGATGTGTGAGATTACCAAATCATATATATCTAAAAGTAAACATGTGGGTTCAACCTTTACTGATTGGGATGTTGAAGAATTAAAATCCTAGCCTAATCTATCCATTCCATTTAATAGAAGTCAATCCAATGTATCCAAGGAAGTGGTCAATAGAAACATAATTAAATGGTCTCCTCCACCTAAAATGCATATTAAGCTTGATTTTGATGGATCATCTAGGGGTAATGTGTTATTAAGATATTTTAAAGGAATGTTAATTCGGGCTAAATCCATCAAACTGCCACATGGAACAAACAATCAGGCAGAAATACAAACTTTATATCATGGAATACATTTGGCCATGGAGTTGAACGTTAAAAACCTTATCATTGAAGGAGACTCACTTTTGGTTATCAATGCATGTAGAGACAAAACAAGATGCAACTAGAAGATCACATATGTTTTGAAACAAACATGGAGAATGCTTTTCTTTTTTGACTCTTTTTAAGTCAATCATATTTACAGAGAAGCCAATAGAGTAGCCGATGTATTGGAAAATTTGGCCTATGAAAGTCCACACCAACAATCTTCATTCTTTGCAGAAGATTTTGCCATGCCTCCAAATCTCCATTAAATTCTCTCACAAGAAATGACTATATAATTCTTTTTCACCTTTGGCTTTTGCTCTAATAATTTCTTGCACATACATGTTCGTGATCAGTCAAATTTTTCAAATGTTCATCAAAGGCTTCATAGTATTTGGCTCCTCCCCTACACATTCCACTTACTATAATGGTATGCGAGTTCTTTCTTTGTGTTTCGGTGAACTTGCATGGTGCTGGCAACATTGCTTTTCATTAGATTCTCATCAAAAACATTGACTTTTCTACATGATGACTATGATGGTTTGAAGGATGCCACCTTGGAATGATGACTCTATCTACTCTACATTTTGTCACCACCAAAACCCCTACCTTCTGGATGTTCATGCTAAAGTGGCATTAAATCTTTCAAAAATCAAATTTCAATGTCATTGTAAACTACTTGCTCTAGTCATGGATTGCATTTATGATATACACATGTCACATGTCATTCAAGTCATATTTGCAGTTGCATGCATCATACCCTCCACTTGTTACTCAAAGCACTACAAGGTGATAATGCACAAGTACAACCAACAAAGCCGCTCACACTTATACCTTTTGTAAAAGCATTTATTAAATGACTAATTTTGAACTCACAATGCAGTGGGAAATATTTGACATATTTTTGAATAATTGTTGTTTCTAGTTTAGTATAATGGCTTCTTCTATATATCTGGCCCCTTCGTCATTCTCAATTACAATTAAGGCATTTTTCATGAAATGGTTTAGTCTTCAAAACAAACCAAAGTGGATTGTTGCTAGTCGCCAGAGGAGTAGCTTTGCAATTATTTGATGTGATAGGTCCGACAATTCTCTGAGTATAGGTTTCTAATTTCTCCTTCTGATTCTCGTTTTCTATAATTTTAATTTTTCTTGGGTTTGTGGTGAGTCATTTGATGACAGTGAACTGAGAATTGTTTTCAAAGCATCTTGCCTCGGGAGACTTAATGCCATCAAGAAAATCATTGGGGAAGGGATCTTATCACCCTTGGTACCTAGACTGATTTTCCCTTCCCAGTTACTATCCATCTTTCTTTTGAATTATCTGGATGGATTGCAGTCATTTAAATTATTGAAGGCCATAGTTGATGATGTTGTTCAGCCAAGTTTTCTAAGGCAACGAGAATTGCTTAAATGTGTGCAAAAATATTTTTTGGGTACAGGAAATGGCTACATTCTAGGTATTTATCCTAGATGGGACCAAAAGAACAACATCTCAGGCCTATCATATGATGACCCATATAGACTCTATAATGCTCTGCATACACTTTAACATGACATAGATGCGGCAACAGTGAAAGTACTCAAAGATAATTTTTTTGCAATTTCCTTTCTGCTCTCTCGTCTCTATGCACATCAGCTTCAACCTGCTTCTGTTGGACCACTGCCTCTCACACTTGCAAGGAAAAGAAAGGGAGAGGATCTTCTAGGTGATGCCTCCTCTACTGCAAAACATGTTCACCATTGAGTTCAAAAAACTATGAAACTTGATACATGTTATGGGTTGTTTTGATAACCTTATGCCCAATTTTGTAATGTCTATTTTGTTTAAATTATTGGACCTTTAATAGTTACTGCACATAGCATATGGGTTAAATGATAGTTACTATAGTTGTATTTGTACTCATAGCTCTGTAATAGGTTGTCTAATAATATTTTGTTAGCTTCTTCATAGTCTTAGATATGTATGTAAATTGCAAGTTATTGCAATTTTGATATCTACCAGTACTATAATTCTGGCTTTTGTAAATCTCATATATTATACATGATACAATTGCGGCCTAAGCCTTTTAGTTAAAAAATAAATATTTTTCTAGTTTTGTATGTGATGTTGTACACTGTTAAAGCTTTATAGAACATATCACTAACATATTAAGAAAACATTATGAACCATGCTCCCCTGTTTGTTATGTCTCTTACTGCCTGAGGGTTGTTGTATTAAGGGTCAACACCCTTTTGTTGTTGTTATTTTA
Organism: Cryptomeria japonica; assembly: GCF_030272615.1. Classification (NCBI taxonomy): domain Eukaryota; kingdom Viridiplantae; phylum Streptophyta; class Pinopsida; order Cupressales; family Cupressaceae; genus Cryptomeria; species Cryptomeria japonica. The sequence goes on from NC_081412.1 coordinate 335,375,057, forward strand.
ATCAAAAAAAAATTGTGACTTCCCAAGCAAATAGAATGAAACAATAAAGTAAGCATCACAAAGAGAAATTTATGGTAATCTGAAGGAGATTGAAGAAACTTACCTTTTCATGAAGTTGTGAGGTTTAAACTCCTCTTCCCTTTATGATTTCTCCTCCTAGATAAGCAACTCCAACATAAAAGCTTCCTCTCTTCCAAATATTCTCACACCCCTTCTTAGAAAACCAAGAGTGACTTCCCAAAAGGAATCCTTCCAAATCCCTCCTCTGTTGGAGGATAATTAGGGATTCAAACTTGAATCTCTTAAATGGGGAAGTGACACTTGTCAGTTGCCCATTCATTTCTCTCTTCACACTCTCCCATAAGTTATTACACATGTGTGAGACTTTTGGGAGGATGTGAAGTGTACTTGTATATTTATCCCAGCCTTACAAGGTGACTCACATGTGTGATGCTTGTTGCTCTCCCCAAGGTTCATAAATACACTTTGGGGAGTGGGATCTCAAGATCATCATCCTGTCGACAGACCTCCTCCCTTAGCTGTCAAATTGCCTCCCCACTCCTCACCTCATATAGAAGCCTCTCTGAATCCTCCTTATCATGCCTCATATCCCCCACCTATGTCAATGCCATCTGTAGGATCTCCCTTAGATCATCTGCCTCCCTGGTCAATCGGTCTACCTCTGACTGGAGACTATCTACTCTGACCCTCTCTACCGCAAGCTCCTCCTCTAATATTCACTCCCTCTCCCTGGCCTAATCCCTCTCCCAAATAACCCTATCATTCTCTATCTAAGAGATCCCTCCTACCTATACTGGCACCTGTCCCTATACCTATTGGGCCTGTCCGCCCTCATCACCCTGTACTTGTATATTAGGAATGTCCATGGGCTCAGGTCCCCCCTCTCCTCCCTCCTCCTTCGTGGACATCCTACCAAACTATACTACCAGTGGCTGAACCTATAAGGGTACCTCTATTTGAGGCACTTGTCATCCCCCCTCCTCCATAGAATCTATCTCCACCCCTAGCTCCATGTCCTCCTCCTGTCATTTCTTTGTCCACAAGCCCATCCTCCTCTCCCCATACCACCTCGTCTACTAAGGGTTGTAGCTCATCCTCCTCCAAGACCCCAGGTATGCTTAGTTGTGTTGTTCTATGTGCCTCCCACCAATAGGTGTAGGCTCTTGTGCATCCTAGATCCTCCCCTGCCTATAGGCGCTCATCCCAAGTGATCCTCTCTATAGCATCCCAACTAATCTAGACCTCTAGTGGTCCCACCACCTATCCCCAAATACATGTCTCCCATGTAATCCATGGATATGGATGCTCATGACCGACTATGTCCTAGGTCTGACCAAACTACCTCATCACCTATGTGGTGGATAGTGCTCAATCACGTATACTATTTTCTAAACAACCAACACTCTAACTATGCCCATGCCAGCTGCCAGTCCTCTCGCCACCTCTCACAATCCATAAATGGCTGCCAACTGAAGAATATCATCTCATCGATCACCCTCCACCAATACCACATGGGCCCCACTTTGGTATAGTGCAGGAGCCCCCTATACCTATCTACATAGGGAAATATCCTCTGCCTATCCTGCACTACTATCAGCCGTATAACGATGATGTGCTCCCAAGCGCACTCATGTGTTGAGGCTCATATCACCTTGGTAGACACAAAGATGAATATCCTGGAATAGTTGCCTGAGCATCATTGCTCCCCATGTGTAAATCATAGCATCCTTGATCATGTAATAAACACAACGGGCCCATCCAATAGATAATTCATGTCCGTTGAGGTCCAACATCATGCTATCATTGATCAATCCACATATAAACAATACCAAATGAGGAATATGATGAATCTGCATCGCTCAACAAAGGTGCATTCGGGTACCCTCCAATGGCAGTACATCATACTCATACACCTGGCACAGGTAATATTCTCCTCCATCCAGTCTATACTCTGGGATCATGCCTCTGATGGGGATCTTCAAGATCCTCCAGACATCCAATAATGTGATAGTGGTCTTTCCCGTCAGCAGATGGAATGTGCATGTCTAGTTGTCCCATTGCTCTATGAGCATTCTCATCATCACAATGTGTGCTCTAATCAGCGGTCATCTCCCCACGAATCTTAGACCCGATGTGCTCATAAACTCCCTCTCATCCGCCCTTAGTCATCTATACTGTTGGCATTATGAGAACTGGTATGAAGACATAATGATATTGTATGTTGTCATTGATGTCAATATGCGACATGATGTGAATCGGCACATGTGATAGGTGAGAAGAGAGAACTGGCATATGTATGAATCAGTATTTATGCCAAAGTGAAGCAGCATATTTGTTCAAGATGAACCGGCATGTAGTTATGGGAACCAGCACATGGAAGCATTGTGTGACTACCGGTTGGTAGGAAGTTTCCACTTCAGGATTTCCAGTTGGAGTACCTCAACCCTATGTGACTCAATCGATGATCTTTTTGTGATGAGTTAACAGTATAAAGGAGAACAGGTCATGTTGCCATGTAAGCTCTGTGCACGTGAAGGATCTTGCATGAAGAAGACTATTCCTATCTATCTCAAGAAAGTGTAAAGTTTGTCAAACGGTGATAACGCGTGATGGGTTATCAGCCGCCATGAAATCGGTGGATAATGGATGATGGAGAAAGTCTTGAGATTGATTCAAGATTGTTGCATTTAATGTAGTATGATTCAATGGTCAGGATTGAACCGCTTGAATTGCTTAACCTAACAGGTTTAGGGTTTAGGGTTTTTGCTACCGACCTGTCTGTTTCCTATAAGGTCAATGTTGTGTTTCTTTCTAAGGTTGTTGGAAAAAGTTGTGAGTGTGTATCCAAGGGAAGTGATACGTGATTCTTGCCAGACCAAAGGAGAGAAGAGATACCTGCAAAGTGAATGTGCAGAAGGAGAAGAGGAGCCAAAACGGATCTGCATTAGCATTGAGTGTTGTTACCAGATCATTCCAATTCCTATTGATCTTTAACCACTTCAACAGTTGTGAAATCCCTTAACAGGGTAGCCTTAACTGGGCTTGATACAAATCCCTTAACAGGGTAGCTTTAACCGGCTTGATTCAAATCCCTTAACAGGGTAACTTGAAGTTAATGAGTTCTGAGAAGCTATAGAGCTCTGGAGATCCTTTAGCTATTGAGTTCTTGAAATCCTCTAACAAGGTAACCCTAACCGGGTTTAACCCTTAACCGGGTATTATAGCCATCCCTTAACCGGGTGATCCCTAACAGGATCAGTTCCTAGCAAAACCTATTGTAATGTCTTTAACCAGACAAGGCTCCTAACAGAGCAGACTTCTAAAGAGTTCAAAAAGCAGCTTGTGGGTATTCATCCCCACCGTGGTTTTTCCCAGTTGGGTTTCCACATGAAAAATATGTGTGTCATATGCAATGCTTTTATCTTGTGATGCTTTGTTATTACCTGTTGAGCATATGATGGTTCTATGTTTTATGCCTGTCTATAAAACATATTGAACTAACTGTTATGAAGATCTGATGTTAGTTTACCTGTTCATGCATGAGAGTGTAATGGTATTATAGTATTGAGCTAAGAGGAAAGCTTAGTGAGTGACCGGTTTATGATTGTTTCAGTTGTTCTAGGTGTTACTGGTTGCACTCTGTTTCAACCAGTATCCCTATTTGCCAGTCACTTGGAGTATTTGTTGTCAAACCGGTTTTGGACTGTATCTATGTTTGTACTGATTCACCCCCCCCCACCTCTCAGTACTGGTTTGGTAATATTGGTTCAACATTGAGTTATCAATTGCTATCAGAGCACTCTAGGTCCTCTGTGTTGTAAGCTTAACTGCTTGAGGTAAAGATCCCATTCAAATGATGAAGAGGGAAGGTCCAAAGTTTAATAGGGAAAATTTCGGTATATGGAAAGATAGGATGAAGATATTCATTAGAAGCATGGGTGTTCAACACTGGAATTATGTTGAGAATGTATATGTTGTCCCTATTGGTACTCTCACCGATGACCAAAAGAGAGAGATACAAGAAAATGGGCAAGTCATGGAAGCCCTCATTAGTAGTCTATCTGACATTGAGTTTATTGATGTTCAGGACAAGGCAAATCCCAAAGAGGTATGGGATGCTCTTGAAAATATCTATGGTGGTGATGAACATGTAAAACAGGCTAAGGAAGAAAGCCTAAGAGGGAAGTTTGAAGATATGCGGATGGTTGAAGGTGAGACCATTCAGCAGTATGGAATAAGAATCAAAATGGTTGTTGGAGAAATCAAGAGTGCAGGTGGTAAAATAGAAGATTCCATTGTGGTGAGCAAAGTCCTGAGATCCCTGTTGCCGGTCTATGCAATAAGGGTTGCTGCTATTCAGGAGCTGAGATCAATAGACAAGTCTAAAGCATCCTTGGACTCCATCATAGCCAAGCTGACAGCCTATGAGCTAAACAGTTTTGATGGCAGTGTTAAAAAGACTGAATCGGCATTCAAAGCCTCTGCTATACCATCCAGAAAAGGAAAAGAAGCTAGCACTAGTGGTGAACCTAGTCAGAGCAGAGAAATGAATGATGAGGAGATTCTGATGGCATTTGAAGCTCTCCTTGCCAGGAAGCTTCCTAAAGGAACCAGTAAATACAAAGGTAAGCTACCTTTGAAATGCTTCTCTTGTAACCAGATAGGACATATTGCTATAAACTGTCCTAATGGCGATAACAAGGACAAACCAGAAAGGTTCCGGAAATTCAAAGGAGGAAACCAGAGAAACTGTTTTGTAGCAGTTGATGAAGGTGTCACAGATGAGGAATTAGAAGATGAAGAGAATGAAGACATTGTGTTTGTTTCTATAAAGGAAGATGTGGCAGACAAGAAGGCTCTTGTCTCCTGGTTTGATAATTCCAATGAGTGGATCATTGATAGTGGTTGTTCTCACCATATGACTGGTGACCGGAGCAAGTTTCTATCCTTGGAGGAGTATGATGGTGGTGTGGTTCGCTTTGGCAATGATGCACCATGCATGGTCAAAGGCATAGGGTCCATCTCTCTGAATGGAAAGAGCAGTGCTGACAATGTGTACTGGGTTGATGGTCTCAGACACAACCTTCTAAGTGTTGCCTAGCTAAATAACAGTGGCCTCACTCTGGAATTCAAGAATGGAGTTTGCAAAATCAAAGGAAAAGATGGTAAATTGGTGGCCACCGGCATGCAGACCAAAGGTAACCTATTTCATCTGAATGCAAATATAAGTACATGTCTTATGGCTAAGCTTGATGATAGTTGGATATGGCATAGGAGACTCTGTCATGTAAACTTTGATAATATTGTGAAGGCTAGTAAGATCAAGGCAGTTAGAGGGTTGTTGGTGCTAAGCAAACCGGATAATACCTTGCGTAGAGAGTGTCAATTGGGGAAAATGTCTTCCTCAACCTTTAAAGGTAAATCTTTCACTGCTGACAACTTGCTTGATCTTGTGCATACTGATTTGTGTGGTCCTATGAAAACTAGAAGTGTGCAGGGTGATAGGTACTTCATGATTCTCACTGATGACTGCTCAAGAATGATGTGGGTCACATTCTTGAAAGACAAGTCTGAAGCTTTTGTGAAATTCAAAGCTTTCAGAGCATTAGTGGAGAAGGAAAGCAGTAAAAGAATCAAGTGTCTCAGAACTGATCAAGGAGGGGAATTCACTTCCAGTGAATTCAACAAGTATTGTGAAGAATTTGGCATCAAGAGGCAGTTGTCTGCCCCCTGGACTCCACAGCAGAATGGCTTAGCAGAGAGGAATAACTAGACTATGGTTGAAGCAGCTAGAACCATGTTGATTCAAGGAAAGGTAGCTCACACCTTTTGGAGAGAAGCGGTGAGCACTGCAGTCTACACTATGAACCAGGTACTCATGAAGAGAGGTAAGGACAAAACTCCTTATGAGTATTGGACCGGTAAGACACTTGTGGTCAGCTACTTCAGGGTATTTGGTAGCAAATGTTACATCAAGAGGAGTGAACATCAGGGCAAATTTGAAGCTAAATGTGATGAGGTAATATTCCTAGGATATTCCACCAAGAGTAAAGCTTTCAAGTGTTACAACAATAGGACTCAGAGAATTATGGAAAGTATCAATGTAAGAATTGATGAATCCTCTGAGAAAACTGAGGAAACCGGTAGTGAGCAAGTTGTAAATGAACTGGTTGCAACCTTCTAGGAACCGGTTGTCAGTCAACCAAGTACCAGTAACAGTGTTCCTAAACCGGTGAATGCTGATACTGATGAAGATGAGGATGAAGAGGAAAAGCAAGAAGAACCAGTTAAGACCATTCCTCAGTATGTCAAGCTAAATCATGATCCTAAGTAGATCATAGGAGATAAGGATGCAGGAATCCTTACAAGAAGAAAGATCAGAGAAAACTCATGTATGATCTCTGAATTTGAGCCTAAATCATTCAAAGAGGCTCATAAAGATGAAGACTGGATCAAGGCAATGGAAGAGGAACTTTACCAGATAGAGAAAAATGGTACATGGTCCTTGGTACCCAGGCTGGAGCATAAAAATGTCATTGGCACCAAATGGGTGTTCGAAAACAAGCTGAATGAGGATGGCACGGTGATTAGGAACAAAGCTAGATTGGTGTGCAAAGGATATGCTCAAGAAGAAGGAGAAGACTATGGAGAAACCTTTGCTCCTGTAGCCAGATTGGAAGAAGTTCATATGCTTCTTGCAAATGTAGCTTTTAAAAGGTTCAAAGTATATCAAATGGATGTAAATTCTGCATTCCTAAATGGTGTTCTTGAAGAGGAGGTGTATATAGAGCAACCAGATGGGTTTTCCCTATCTGAAGATAGTGATATGGTGTGCAGGCTACATAAAGCCTTATATGGTCTAAAGCAAGCACCTAGGGCATGGTATGAGTGCCTACATTCCCATCTTGTGAAGATTGGATTTGAGAGAACAAGTGAAGATAGCAATATCTACTTGAAGTCTGAAGGAGATCATATCTTGATCTGTGAGGTTTTTGTTGATTACATTATCTTTGGAGGAGATGATAAGATGAGTCATGAGTTTGCTGATGAGATGAAGAAAGAGTTTGAGATGTCACTCATAGGGAAGATTAAGTTCTTCATTAGACTACAAATCTAGTAGATGAAAGATGGAGTCTTTATCACTCAGTCCAAATATGTCAAAGAGGTGTTGAAGACCTTTGGCATGGAAGATAGAAAACCGGTTGGTACACAAATGGTGACCGGTTGCAAATTAACAAAAGAGGATGATTCTGCACTAGTTGATGAGAAGGAATACCGATCAATGATTGGTAAGTTGCATTATGTAGTGCATAGCAGACCGAATATTGCACATGTAGTTGCCATTATTGCAAGGTTCAAGAAAAGTCCAAGAGAATCCCACTTGATTGCAGTCAAGCGGATTCTTAGGTATCTGAAGGGAACAGTTGACTATGGATTGTGGTACCCATACAACAATGATTTCAATCTGAAAGTGTTCACAGATGTTGATTGGGCAGGTAATGTGGATGACCGGAAAAGCACAACCGGTGGTGCATTCTTTCTCAGTGGTAGACTGGTCTCATGGATGAGTAAAAAGCAGAGTTGTATCTCTCAGTCTATAGCGGAAGCAGAGTATGTTGCAGCTTTCATGAACTGTACTCAGACAATTTAGATGAAGCATGTACTGGAAGGCTTCAAAATCCTTGTATCTAAACCGGTAAGTATATTCTGTGATAACACAACTGCTATCAATATTTCAAAGAATCCGGTTTTACATTCTAGAACCAAGCATTTTGAGCTTAAGTATCATTTCTTGAGGGGAAAGGTTCAGAATAAAGAGATTGCACTGGAACATGTTTCCAGTAAGGAGCAGTTAGCAGACATATTCACCAAGCCTCTCCCAATGATGACATTTGTGCATTTAAGAGGTGAACTGGGGGTACTACCCCTTCAGGAGGTGAACTAAAAGTATTTGTTCCACATCAATCAGGTATTGCATAGTCAATTTTTTGTTGATTGATGTATTGAAGGATGCTACTCCTCAGGGGGAGTAGCATAATGGAAAAGAAATGCTTGTGCCTCCACTTTGGCATTGTTGTCAAAGGGGGAGAAGGAGTGAAGCGGAAAAGATATCTACAACAAATGGGGGAGAAGATGTGAAGCAGAGAGATATCTTTGTATATTGCCATCAATGCCAAAGGGGGAGATTGTTGGCATTATGAGAACCGGTATGAAGACATAACGATATTGTATGTTGTTATTCATGTCAATATGTGACATGATGTGAACCGGCACATGTGATAGGTGAGAAGAGAGAACCGGTATGTATGAATCGGTATATATGCCAAAGTAAAGCGGCATATTTGTTCAAGATGAACCGGCATGTAGTTATGGGAACTGGCACATGGAAGCATTGTGTGACTACTGGTTGGTAGGAAGTTTCCACTTCAAGATTTCTGGTTGGAGTACCTCAAGCCTGTGTGACTCAATCAGTGATCTTTGTGTGATGAGTTAACAGTATAACAGAGAACAGGTCATGTTGCCACGTAAGCTCTGTGCGCGTGAAGGATCTTGCATGAAGAAGACTATTCCTATCTATCTCGGGAATGTGCGAAGTTTGTCAAACGGTGATAACGCGTGATGGGTTATCAGCCACCATGAAATCGGTGGATAATGGACGATGGAGAATGTCTTGAGATTGATTCAAGATTGTTGCATTTAATGTAGTATGATTCAACGGTCAAGATTGAACCGCTTGAATTGCTTAACCTAACAGGTTTAGGGTTTAGGGTTTTTGCTACCGACCTGTCTGTTTCCTATAAGGTCAATGTTGTGTTTCTTTCTAAGGTTGTTGGAAAAAGTTGTGAGTGTGTATCCAAGGGAAGTGATACGTGATTCTTGCCAGACCAAAGGAGAGAAGAGATACCTGCAAAGTGAATGTGCAGAAGGAGAAGAGGAGCCAAAACGGATCTGCATTAGCATTGAGTGTTGTTACCAAATCATTGTAATTCCTGTTGATCTTTAACCACTTCAACAGTTGTGAAATCCCTTAACAGGGTAGCCTTAACTGGGCTTGATACAAATCCCTTAACAGGGTAGCTTTAACCGGCTTGATTCAAATCCCTTAACAGGGTAACTCGAAGTTAATGAGTTTTGAGAAGCTATAGAGCTCTAGAGATCCTTTAGCTATTGAGTTCTTGAAATCGTCTAACAAGGTAACCCTAACCGGGTTTAACCCTTAACTGGGTATTATAGCCATCCCTTAACTGGGTGATCCCTAACAGGATCGGTTCCTAGCAGAACCTATTGTAATGTCTTTAACCGGACAAGGCTCCTAACAAAGCGGACTTCTAAAGAGTTCAAAAAGAAGCTTGTGGGTATTCATCCCCACCATGGTTTTTCCCAGTTGGGTTTCCACGTGAAAAATATGTGTGTCATGTGCAAGGCTTTTATCTTGTGATGCTTTGTTATTACCTATTGAGCATATGATGGTTCTATGTTTTATGCTTGTCTATAAAACATATTGAACTAACTGTTATGAAGATCTTATGTTAGTTTACCTGTTCATGCATGCGAGTGTAATGGTATTATAGTATTGAGCTAAGAGGAAATCTTAGTGAGTGACCGGTTTATGATTGTTTCAGTTGTTCTGGGTGTTACCGGTTGCACTCTGTTTCAACCAGTATCCCTGTTTGCCAGTCACTTGGAGTATTTGTTGTCAAACTAGTTTTGGACTATATCTGTGTTTGTACTGATCATTGATTTATCATATACAACTGCATCATTGGAGGTCGGTGCTCTTGCGATGTGAGAGGTCCCACCTTATCCTGCAACCAAGCAATTGACCTCATTATCCTATTTATTCTATCCTATTTTAGCCTATCCTAACCTATTCCTATCCTATGCCATCCCTAGGGAATATACATGCCCCCTTGAACCCCTTCTATTCCCTCCACATCCCTCATTTTCATCTTCCTAGCCTCATCGGTGGAGATGTTCATTTCCCTCAGCGGAGACATAAAACCCATGGCACATGCATTGCGCCACAGGCAAAGACATTGAACCACAGTCTCCGCCCCCCATTCAGCCCCCTGGTTGTAGAGAAGCATTTACGTAGATGTTAATATGTTTGTGCAATCACCATTCCCCCTTCCAACCCCTTCCAACACATGTACAGGCATAAACTGCTTACAAAGAAGTTGATTCCCCCACAGAGACACTAAAACAGTGATCAACATCTCCCTACCAACTTTCTCACCTCATTTAATACACTAATAAATTCTCAAACCTACTAAAACACAAAGTGGGGTTGAGGTACATACTTGTGGCCCATACTCAATCGGTCACTCATGTCGTTTGACCCTCTCGATGTGGTGCTCATGGTGTGGGATACAGTCCATCTTGCTCCTAGGGCTCTATGCTCTCTAAGTCTTCTAGGGATTTATGTGACAACGACCCTTCCTTGGGCCTCATGTGGCTTATATAGGGCCCCCTTAGGCCCCCTTCTCTCATTTTTCTCCCTTTTTCTTCATTTTTCTCTCATTTTTCTTTTCTTTTCTTCCATTCTCTTCTGCTTTGGTCATTTTCTTCATTTTTCAAGAATTTCCTTGAAATTTTATTTTAAAAATCCCTGATTAAATTCTTGAGGGGGCATATGCCACCTGCATCTTCATGCTGGGGCATCTTTCCTCTATCTTTTACCCACCACCAATTTTGTCGTTGCGGAAAAGATGAGAAAAATGTAGACACCTAAATTAATTATTTTAATTAATTTAATCTTACTATATAATTGATTGATTTAATTATGTTACATGTTATTCTTCTCTCAGAATTAATTAGATTTAATTTAATTAATCTTGTCACTATAGTCCAATAACTGATTTATTAAATAAATTGATTATTCCCTATTCTTCTAAAGTTCCTCAATTAATTTATTCTTCTAAATTACCTTTAGTTAAATAATTTAAATTAATTAACTAAGTCACATGATTTCTACAAATCGCTTTCCTCTAATCCTCACTTAGCCTAATTAATTATTCTAGAAGCCAACTTAACATTATTTCCTAATTTTTAATTCCTTCACTCATTCTCTCTCCTCTTGTCAAATCCTCCTAACTTTCCCACTTGTCTTTTAATCTCTAATTATCCCACTTAATCATCATCTCTAATCATTTGCTAGTTGCTAATCCTCATGATTAGCCACAAAGTCAACCATTTGCCATAAATGGTTTGTCCCCTCAACCTTCCAAACCTTAAATGTGCCTACTTTGGTCATTTCAAGGATTTCAAATTTTCTCATTCTCCCATTCACTCTCATCTTCCCAAGGAATTTTTAATTCATTTTCCCATTTCCTTTCCCCATGCATCTCATTATTTGGGAATTGTAAATTCCCTTGTCCTCTCCCAAGAAATTTTTTATTCTTTTTTGTCTTCCCAACGTAATTGAGGATCTCTTTCCCATGTACATTGTGGAGTGTGGAGACAAGAAATGCCTTTTATGGAAAATCTCTTGGTCTCCACACCTTGTCCCTTCAATCCATGTCCCCACCTTTTTTCAATATCCACCCTTGATCCAATTTTAATCTCAACCATCCATTTCTCCCCCTTCAAATCTATAAATTGGGGTTTCATTCTCTCATTTCATATCTCATTTTTATGCAATCTCATGTTGTCATTCTATCTTTAGAAATTCATCATTGTGCATCACCACTATAGGCAAATAGCATCCAGCTACATAGTCATCCACATCCTTCATCCATTTGCAAGATCCATCCATCCATTTATCCAATTTGTTGTGCATTGGAGAGGAACCCACACTCAATCAAGGAGAAAATCAAAATCAAGTAGCGATAAGGGTGCATTCCACTTCATCCATTTCTCAATCCAAAGGAGAAGGTAAAGGTAACAAAGTATAATGGTTTATTTTATGTTTTGAATACTTTGTTTTGATTTCTAACCATTGCATCCTCCTTGCTACTTTTCACCCTTTTCACTCACAACTTCAATAACAAGATAAAAGGGACATCATGGAAGAAAGAGAGAGAGAGAGAGAGAGAGAGAGAGAGAGAGAGAGAGAGAGAGAGAGCCATGACTATAAACTAGTAAGATTCTCTTACTATGAGTCATGAAAAAGAAAAATACCAAAAATTACAAAGCAAAAGACAAAGTTTGCTAAGTAACTTTAAGTATCAAGATATGAAAGAGAGAGAATCATTGAGTGGAGTATTGTATGCCCCCATGTTAAAGTGAATGTGTATGCCTTATCGCGAGCAATTGCTTTAAGGTAGGATACACCCAAAAATACAAGCATGTTATTACAATAATAAGCCCTCATGAGAGGACACATCAAAGGATAATGATCACCAAACACAAAACACAGGGTGGTTTCAATAAAATTTGGAGTCAGTATTCTTTTTATGATAACCAATATATATCATGTGTATATGTATGCATAGAAATTTCCTCATCCTCCAAAGAAAGGAAACTACCATGGAAGAAGGGCACATGTGTCTTTTCAGTCAACATGGGAGAGACCAAAAGAGATCTCAATGATTTTCATTATCCTCAAGTAGACAACACTAGGGACAACAAATAGAATAATTGAGAGAGAAAATAGAAGAAGGTCACAAACAAGTGAGAGAGAGAGAGAGAGAGAGAGAGTCTATGATGCTAATTAAGCACGTTATCCACCACCCGATCTTGCTCATTATTGTTTCAAGAAGGTGGACAACACACAAGAGGACCAACATCGAGCATAGTAGATGGAGCTATTGCAAGTTCCAAACAAGGACCATGCTCTAATGATGAGTCACTTTGTCTATTACTTGGAGCTAGGATTATTGATTTTGAAAATTTCTCATATAAACCATTGTCAACATCAACATATTCATATTCATCATCAAAAATATTAGGATCAACATTTTTATCATTAACTTCAACAATCATTTGTCTTAATAATTTTGCATCTTGGAGAATTTGGTTGAACCTCTTGGTTAGGAGAAGGTTGAGAAAATGGTATTATATCAAGAGTTGGTGTTTTGGGAGAAGAAACTGTTTGAGAAGCAATTTCATGAGCTCTAGCATAACGTCTTCATCGATGTTCTCTCATACAATGGTTTTGTTTAGTTTTAGTTGAAGGTTGTGAATGCTTAGGTTCATCAGGTATAGGCTTACTTTCTTCTTTGAAGGAAAGATGCATAGGGGAATGTTTTTTAGGTTAAACAATAGGAGAGGTCAGTTTCTTCCCTTTGTAAGATGTAGGAGGCAGATCCGTACCATATAAAGGAGGAATGGGATGTGTAGGAAGGAGACAGGGTCCACCATAAGGAGGAGGAATAGGTCTATCCTTAGGAGGAATAATATGTTTACCCTTAGAAGGAGGAATAAATTGACAATTAGGAGGAAGAGAATTTCCATCCTTGGGAGGAAGAGCAGACTCATCCTTAGGAGAAGGAACAGATTCTTCCTTAGGACAAAGAATATCGATTCCTTAGGAGGAAGGATAGAATTTTCTATAGGAAGAGGCACATGATCATCAGTTGGAGGAATATTTTAAGTGTTGGATTTCTAGGTTTACTTGAGGATAAAATAATCCCATCCATTTTTGATATGATTTAAAGAGAGCATCACTTCTAGGTTGAAGAGGTTGGAATTGTTTGGACCAAAAGTAATCAAGACATACTGCCTCATCATATGTTGATATATGTTATAATTAATAGTTATGATTTTATCATCATGAGGAAATTTCAAACAGTTATGAATAGTAGAAGCGATCACTTTCATGGAAGAGAGCCAAGGATGTTCCAACTTCACACAAAATTGATCAGATGTAGGAATGATAGAGAAGACAACATCTAGACATTTAGTGCCAACATCGAGAGGAAGAGTTATAGAACCAATAGTAGGACAAGAGAAGCCATCAAATACTAACTATAAGAATAGTTTAATCATATGTCACTTGATGTAATTGCAAAGTATAAATAAATTCTTTAGTTATCACATTAACCATGCAAGATGGATCAATAAGCACCCCTAAAGAGGGTATACCTTTGATTTTTGCAGTTATGTAAAGTGGGCCATCGGGTACTTCAATAGTCTCACTAGGATCAAATGTAATGCATAAGTCCTTAGAAGGTTCATTTTTATCAATAAGGTTCACCACATTATTAGACTCAAGGCCAACATCATTAGGAGAGAAGACAAGACAATCAATCTCAATCACATTAGTGGAATGGGAATGTAAAGGATCAATGAAAATTTGTAGGTTTTGATTAGGAGGATCTACAGATTTTTTTCCTTTATCATTCACACTAGCCACAGATATGGTATTGTTATCAATCAAGTCCTAAATCTTACTTCTTAAAGAATAAAACTTTTTAGTGTCATGACTGAGTTAACAATGATATTGGCAAAAGGATTTGGCATCATAAGAAGGTGGAAAAGGTTTAGTGTATCAATTGGTTTGATAGGAGGAAATTTCAACACATTCCTTTGTAACAATTGTGACATAATAAAATGCAAAGATTCATTAAGAGGAGTGAATTCTTTTCTAAAGTATTTGGACAAAGGAGGCACACTTGTTGCGGTTGCTACTTGAGTGTTATTGTTGTTATTGAATTTGATGAATCCTTTATTCAGTTTGAACTTCGCAAAAGGTTGTTGAGAACTTACACTTTTATCACTCGATGACATTGCAAAGGATTGTTCCAATTGACTCATAGTAAGCTAATATTTGTGAAGTAAACTTTGAAAAGAGAAGTTTATCCCTAATATCTTTTTGCAAATTAGAAATAAAAATTCTTTGAATATATTGATTAGGCACATGAAAAGAAATTTGAGAATACAAATGCTTATATCTACCAATAAAATCAGTCACTTTTTCTTAAATACCTTCCTTACAATGCATCAAATCAGTCAAAGCAATCTTAGGACCAATATTATTTTGAAATTGTTGAATGAAAGCATTAGCCAATTGTTGAAATCAAGTAATAGAATAAGGAGGCAAAGAACAATACCATTGCAAAGCTTTATCCCTTAGTGTTCTAGTAAACAATTTAGCCAACAACCTTTGGTCATGAGAAAATTCACTACACAATGTTTGGTGTTGGATTCAATGAACACTGAGAGGGGGGTGAATCAGTGTTCTGGTATTTATAAAATTATTATACTATTTCTTCAATCACCAGATGCAAATAACTGAAAGCAAAGTACAAAAACAAAAACCAAATAAACATATAACCATAACACCAAGATTTTTACATGGAAACCCAAAAGGGAAAAACATCGGTGGGATTTGAACCCACAATATTATTATACTATGGCCAATAGTAGAACAATATTACACAGGAGGAATTCACATGCAATTAGGTACACTGCCTGGAGCTCACTACTCAATTTCAAAAGGGTTGCTACCCCGAAGGGCTCACTGTCCTACAAATAATATTTAGAAGCTAATGCAATGTGTTAACTAGAGAATAGAATCTACTAATGTCAAAAATCAGTTCTGGTTAGGCTAAGGAATGATTCGTTGGTGTTGTTATGAAAAACTACTTTATTTTGCTCTGCTACCGATTACCAAATCATAAACACTCAAGATGTGCACATGAAACTACGCTCAATCACACCAAAAAAAATTAGCACACATACATACATACATACAAAAATATCACCCAACACCATCTTATATATCCGCACCACCAAAATTGCTCTCCCACAAGTTGGCTTCAAAAAATATCAAAATATGACACATGTAACTTCAAGTCGGCCCAAATATTCATAAAACCATATACCGGATCCAAAACATATGATCCCACATTTTTCATAAGTCAATCCAATTACCTCAAACTTACCAACAACCACCAAAATTACCTCAAGGAATTTGGTCCACGCATTACACCACCAATAATTAAGATAACCTTGTTTTATTGCTCTACCGGATATCAGACCTTCTAACATGCTTAAGAATCAACATCGGAGGATAGAACTATCTTATAATCTACTTCTCATACTCAATCAACTTAACTCAGATCACCAAAACCAAAATCACATCACCAGAAATGAGAATTGTTCACCAAAGCTATACACTGAGTATAATCGACAAACTTGCACCAAAACTCCATACCAGATATCCCAACTTCATACCGAATAAGATCAATAGGCTTAATTTCCATAAATGACAATTCCTAAGAAATATCATGCACTAAACATCATCAATATTCACCAGAGCATCACCAAAATAGTGTCTTATGCCAACAATCTCCCCCTTTGGCATTGATGGCAACACTATGAAAAATGATGTGTTCCAAAAACTGTAAGCAATCTGATAATCTGAATTTTGTACACTCAACTGACTCCCCCTAAGAATGAGCATCATTTTTCACTTCTCTCTCCAACTCTATCCCCCTTTGACATAAATGACAAAGGGTAGGGATCTTCCAAAACTTATGTATAAATGAATGCAATAATTTACATGAATTTAAAAATATCTGCATAGGTAACCTTCAAGGATTGCAAGTACCCATTCCATCCTCTCATAAAACAATCTAAGACATTAATCAGAGCACTAAACATGTATGCATGAACTTCAAGGCCTTTGAGATCAGATGGCACTAGTTTACCTAAGGCATTGACTAAATCCTGTTGAGCTCCAAATAAAGTGTCCATCCAAGGAGGGATCAAACTTCTTAGTTCTCAAACTCTACTAAACACTTGCTCCTTTTCTTTATTCAATCCATTAATTTTATCTATAAAATCCATTATTTGAGCTTCAAGGAAACTTGGAAAAACTAAACGAGGGGCGAATGAATGACCAATACTTGCTAGCTTCCCTTCAATATCACTTATTTTCTTATCAATATCTATAGTAAACTTAGGAAAAAATAGACATGATTTAAATATTTTTCCACCTTCATATAATGCATCTTCTACACTCTTCACCGCAGTCTTCAAAACTTCCCTATCAGCTTCAATTATTTTCAAATAGGTTTGAAGCCTCAACTCATTAAAATTATTCAAAACCTTTACATGTACAACTTTCTCTAATGACACAAAATTAGATTCTACTTTATTTAACATATCCTTAAGCTTACTAGAGGGTGAGTCATTTGAAATCTGCTTAAGGTTAGGCAAAAATTTCTCCAAAACTATAGTGGCCAAATATATTACCTCTTTCTATTTAGAGGTGAGCTTGAGTAAATCCTCATTGGTCTTGATCTGTGAAAGAGTGGCCAATTTTAGTGCTCGAAGAGGGGATAGGCTACTTAAGTCTACCAGACCATGAGAAAGATCATCTTCAACTGCAATCTTCTTTCCTTTATCAAGAACAGGGGCTTCTATCACGGTTGTCAGAGCCTTGTTTGACTACTCTTCACCCTTATCCTTCTCAACTTTTTCATTCTTATTCATTTTACCCTTTTTGCCATCATCTTCAGTCTTTACCAATTCACCTAACTCCTCTGCTATTATCTCTTTAATTTATCTTGGGAGGATCCCGAGTAGCATCACTGGAGTTATCCATTGCTTGATCATTGGTAACATCATCAACAATTTCTTGTTCAACCGGATCAATTTGTATAGTTGGCTGATCCTATGGAACTTTTGTATGTACATGGATCTTCAGAGGAGAAGTGTCTTTTCTTAAATGCTCTTCAGACTGGAAGTCATCCTTCTCTAAAATAACTTGATAATTATTCTCTTTCAAAAAATTCTCAAAATACCTTCAGTGTCTTTCACTACTTCGTCTACCCTTCCAAACATTATTTTATTCTCTATGCTTGCTCTAGAAGTCTTCCTTTGCAAGTCCAAAATATTAGGTATTTCTTCTCTAGTTATTTCTGAACACAACTTTACTAATGTAAATTCTTTCAACCTTTCATCTTCTATACTGGTTGTGTGTCATTGGGCATCCAAGATATCATATAACTCTTTCAGAATAAGAGATGATAATTCAATCATTTACCCCTAGCTTTGATTCCTATGCTTGTTCACCATTTACAAGAAGCCCCTACTATGTATGGGCCACTCCCACACAATACAAATAGAACCAACCCAGGATTCATTCATCTCGCATTGCATCTGCTGCCCTAACCTATAGTAAGTCTTTCCATCCTGGTACTTTGAATTAGTTATAAAATAAGTGTTCCCCCCACTCCCAGTGTTACGCCTTTGACCATAGCTTTTGCACTATAGAGATAGGGGCCTACCAACTTCGATTTTCCTAGGGATGTAGATTTATCACCTACCTCTAGTTGCATTAATAGATTACCAACTATCGGCTCAAATAAATTATATAGAATAGTAGGATTCACCTACCCTTTTGTACTTTCACTATATGAAGGAATTCATATAGTGTACAATTGCCTCTTCTACAACTCGTTGGTCTTTATCCTGAAAATTCTCATAATATAAAAAAATATTTTTCAAATTTCCATCTTTCAAAATCTCATCAATTAACTCCTGCAAATTCAAAGAAGGCACAATTTCATATGGACTTTCAACCATACTAGACTTAAGAGCTTGATCTATCTCAGATTTATTCTTGTTGCTCGCTCTAGCCTTTCTGAATGGCTCTCCTTGTGACTTAGCTTTCTTGGTAGGAGGAGCATCATCGAATGTAGGCTTTCGGACTACCCTAGCATAGCTTCTAGTCTTCTTTACTTTCCTCACCTCTTAATTTGACTTCGTTTCCTCTTCTATAGCAACATATTGCCTTGTATATTTATCCTTTTTCCTCTTCTCAACTCCACCGGTATATATTGTTGGTTTTTGCTTGGGTGGAGGTGTTGGCTTCTGCACGATGGAGGTAGGTAAATATTTGCTTGGGAGGCTTCACCACATCTTCATCTTTCAAAATATTTTTCTCTCTTTCCCTCTTGCTTCTCTGGTAATGCCCATTTGTTTAGCAAGTTCCTCAACCTCTTTTCTCACTTTCTTTTTTCTTCTCGCAGGTAAGAGATTTTTTTATGAAAGTCAAGGTCCTTTTCCTGAAAATTTCCAAATCTCTGCTCTTTTTGATCTACCAGTTTGCTCAATAGGTGTTGAGCATATGCATCAAGCATGATAGCATCAACCTCATACCCCATGGGTATGATCCAAATTGTCCTAGGCTCAATAGCCTCCATATGGCATTGATCCTTGTAAACCATAAAACAAATGGTCTTCTCATATTTCTTTACTATCTCTTTGAGAATTCTTTCTCTGGCTTTCATAGAGGCTTGGAAGTTCTTGAAATAGTCCCATAAAGTAGATATTCTCATTGTGTTGTCACCTATACCCAACAACCCTTCCTTAATTTGCATAGCCACCGGTTTGTCATAAGCCCATTGGACTTTACCAATTCTGGGGATCTCATTCAAGAAACAGAGAGCTAAGCATACAATTAAAGATCCAAACTTAAAAGTATTTTTTTCTTGTCTTGTTTTATTTTCTTCAAGTTTCTCAAAAATTCAGTAAGGAGTACAGAACAAAGATCACACCTTTTATTCTCCTTAAGCATCTGATATACAGTGAATATAGCAGTACCAAAGACTTAATTATGCCTATTGGATTGATATAATTTGTAGCCCAACACCATTAAGGTGAATCTCACATGATTCTCAACTATGTCACTAATTGTCATCGACCAGTTGTCATACTGGGAACCGATAACAACTACCACAATGGTATTTTGCACTTTCCTCAAACTCAGAATCTCATTGGATTCACTCAAACATGTGACAACTTGGATGGCTTGCTTCATCATCTTATATGGTATGTCCAGCTAGATGAATTCATCATGAACCCTGCTAAGAATGTATTGGACCTATTCCACTTCATCAAATACCAAAAAATAGATAAACTGAGTGAAACCATTGTCATGAAGAATCTTGTATTTCGGCTTCAGATTTCCAAGACTTTCCACCAAATATTTCTTATAAAGTGTAAGCATGTCTACATTTCCAAGTTCTTCAATGTCATAGTGAATGTATTCCCTTATACCTTCATTGTGAAGAACACTGTGCAGAACTGAAGAAAATGCTCCTTCTGGATCATCATCAATAGATTTGAAAGGATTCCTTTTGAAAACAAGCCTTGACCTCTCAGATTTATCAACTAGAGGGGTAGCAATACTAGATGCAGATGCCATGATGATTTTAGGGTTTAAATAGATAACTCGTGAATGGATAAATACCTCTTGATTTACAACCGGGCACATGAAATCGCTAAATAATCGCTTCAAGCTTGGTTTCATTGTCAAATCACTTTTACTCTTCATCTCTATTTTTTTCTCTCAATTTCATTATGAGGAATAATCTTTTGAAATTCCCTTTTAACCTTTGAAAACCTAACTTTGAGTTATAATAAATGCTTCATCTTTAAAGCTTCTAGATACATTGTTTTTCATGAAATCACCTACCGGAGTCACAAATATCCATGAAAGATTTTGGATATCATCTGCATGCTTTATCTAGATATTTTGCAATCTTTCGGAACTAGTTACAGATCTCCGAAGAGGGGATTCTATTGATCTGCATGAAAAATTCCCCCTAAAGCCAAAAACCCCTAGTTACTGAATGAGTTTCCATCACCAGATTCAGGTGTGGAGCCATTCTATGCATTTTGATCTTCTTTCTTAACCCACATCTTCTTATGTTGATCTCTAATTTCATCCACCTTTGTTTTTCCTTTCTCATCAGATTTGATCTTATTCACTGGTCCATTCTTGCTTTTGCAATGTCTTGTTATATGGCCTTGTTTGTTACATGCATGACAAACAATATTCCTCTACATAAGCCCAAAGTTCATTTGATTTGGTCTCATCTTGTATTGGATAGATATATGTCCAAACATCCCACAAGCATAACATCTCTTGTTCTGAAAGTTATTTATCATTGTTCTACACATATTTGACTTATGACCAAAATTATTACATATGAAACATTCATCGGTAAAAGTAGAACCATTGTTCATATTATTCATCATCCCATTATTCATCCTACTTCTGCAATGATTTTCCATATGACCACAAGTAAAACATTTACCATTGAATTTATAGGCATTAGGTTGTCTTACTGGAGGTTTCTTGTACTTCTTATGATAATTGTTTTGACCAGAACCGGAGGATTCCCCTTTCTCATATCCAAGTCCTCTTGTGTCTTTTCCATGTCTCTGACTATCCATCATCTCATCCAACCAGATTGAACTAGCTTTGAATTTTTATTTGTACTCATTAGCAGTAGTCATCTCATCCCTTGGAATTATGATTTTCCTTTCAAGTTCTTGTCCATCATTTTTTGTTTGTACTAATTCAAGCTTTAGCTGACCATTCTCATATGTCAATGTATAACATTCATTTGATCTATAAGTGACTAAGTCAAGGTTTCATCATTCTTCTTCTGGTCTTCAATCTCCTTAGTTAGCTTCATCATATTAGATTGCATTTCATTCTTCAAAACTACATTCTCCTTGGCGAGCTTCTCACATTCATCAGTCTTGTCTTGTAAGGCTTGATTGTTAGCACTTTGTTCATCTTTCTTCTACAACTTGTCCATCGGCTCCTTTCTCTTTTCTCTAGAGGTATTCAATTGATATTTCAGTGTCTCAATGAATTCTTCAGTTGCACTCATATTTCTTTTCAGACTACTCATTTCCTTCATTGCTTCATCAAGATCTTCAAGTGCCACAATAAGTTGTTTTTGCAAATTAGAGTCCATTGATTTAATATTCTGGATCTTCAGGCTTCCTCGAAGGAACTAAGCTCTGATACCAATTGTTGGAATCAATGAACACTAAGAGGGGGGGCTGAATCAGTGTTCTGGTATTTACAAAATTATTATATTGTTTCTTCAACCACTGGATGCAAATAACTGAAAGCAAAGTGCAGAAACAAAAAATAAATAAACATAAAACCACAACACAAAGATTTTTAAGTGGAAACCCAAAAGGGAAAAACCACAATAGGATCTGAACTCACAATATTATTATACTATGGCTAGTAGTAGAACAATATTACATAGGAGGAATGCACATTCATTCAATCACACTACCAAGAGCTCACTGCTCAATTTCAAAAGGGCTACTACCCTGGAGGACTCACTATCCTATAAATAAGATTTAGAAGCTAATACAGTGTGTGAACTAGTGAATGGCATCTATTAATGCCAGAAATCAGTTCTAGTTAGGCTCAGGAATGATTTGCTACTGTTGTTCTGATAAACTACTATGTTATGCTCTGCTACTAATTACCAGATCATAAACACTCAAGATGCACATATGAAACTATGATCAATCGTATCAAAAATAATTTTGTACACATAAATACATACAAAAAGATCACCCAACATCATCTTATATATCCGCACCACCAAAATTGCTCTCCCACAAGTCGGCTTCACAAAATATCAAAATATGAAATGTGTAACTTCAAGTCGGCCCAAATATTCACTAAACCATATACCGGATCCAAAACATATGATCCCACATTTTCCATAAGTTGATCCAATTACCTCAAACTTAACAACCAACGGAATTACCTCAAGGAATCCGATACACACACTACACCACCAACAATGAATATAACCTTGTTTTATTGCTCTACCAGATACTGGACCTTCTAACATGCTTAAGAATCAACACAAAAGGATATAATTGCCTAATAATCTGCTTCTCATACTCAATCAACTTAACTCAAATAAGTGAAACCAAAATCACATCACCAAAAATGAGAACTGTTCACCAAAGTTGTGCATTGAGTATCACCGACAAACTTGTACCAAAACTCCATACCAGATATCCCAAACTTCATAGTGGATAAGATTTGTAGGTTGAGTTTCCATCAATGACAACTCCTAAGAAATCTCATTTACCAAACATCATCAATCTTCAGCAAAGCATCATCGGAATAGTGTCTTATGCCAACATTTTGGAATGTTTTTATATGAGTTAAAGGATCACCTTTTCCATTATAAAGCTCCAATTGAGGGACTTCCACATGTTTAGGAGAGACAACTCGGACAATGTCATTGGATAATGGACTCGCTACATCAAATGTAGGCACATTATACTTAGATTGATTCATAGAAGCAATTTGTTGTTGCAAGGAAGACACTGTTTGGCCTATACTATTGATCGTAGCTTCAGTAGAAAGGTTGAAATTAGACTTGTTGGATTGAGGATGGGTTACATTGTTGAATGAAGGAGGAGTAACATTGTTGAAGAATGGAAGAGCTTGAGAATAAGGAGGTGGAACACTATGATAGGTAAGTATGGGAGATCATTGGGTAACAAATCAAAGACTCACTTGAGGAGGGATGAAATAATTATGATTAGAGGAGTTTCCCCCTTGACCAACACTTGTAGGTATGACATTTTGTGTAGAGGTAGCCATGATGTTTGAGGTAAAAGTGGGAACACTAGCCATAAGGGTAGTCATGGGAATGGATTGATTTTCTTGACTAGGAGGTTGTGTATAACCAAGGACTTCAGCACAACTCTTCATAGGAATGATATTAGTATCAACAATATGAGAAATACCATGCAAGACATCAACTCCAAGTTTATCACTTCGAACCATTCTTTTCAATCCTTCAATCAATGGGAGAGCTTCACTCTCCGAGTATTGTTGACTCATCCATTGTTGAAGATTTTCAAATGATTGTCAATCTTCTTCAATTGGTCAACGAAAACCCTAGTTAGTGATTCATCCACATCATGAGAATTATAAAAAAGAATGAGGATAAATAGGGATATTTGTAGGATTTCTAGAACCACCAACATCCTCATGAAAAGAGTTATCCAAATTAGGCTCCATATCCTCGGTAATTAAACCTTGCGAATCCTTAATTCTACAAATTCTTCTCACATGGATATTATAGGTTGGACTAATAGTAGTAAAACTCATGCACTAAGGGAGGGAAATTTGAAATTGAAAACTTAAGATTTGAAATTTGAAAAATAATTGAATAATATAAAATTTTAGAAAAATGATTATTCAAAAATTAATTCAAATGAGTAAGAATAATTGTGAAAAATTATACAAACCCCTAGGAAATTTAAAATTGGGGCTTTGATAGAATAGTCTCCTAATTTAAATTTAAAATTACCCACTAGAAGATAAAAATTTAAATTTAAAATTAGGGATAAAAATAACCTCTTAATTTTAAAATTTAAATTTAAAATGATCTAAAAGAAAATTAAATTTAAAACTAGGGTTTTGCAATAAGAACCTCTCAAAATTTAAATTTAAAACTTGATGTTGAAATTTGAGAATTGAAATAATCAATTTAAATCTAAAAATTAGGGCTCTTTTCATTAACCACTTAATTTTTTATAATTTAAAATTGAAATTGTCCACAAGGAATTTAAATTTAAAATTAGGTCCTTGTAAAAAGAACCTCTTCATTTTAAATTTAAAAATAAATCCAAGGTTGAAATTGAAATGATGAATCCAAAATTGGGAAATGCACAACGTTTATTTAAATTTAAAAATTAGGGCTTTTTTAATTAATCACTTAATTTTAAAATTTAAATTTGAGTTGTCCACAAAAAAATTAAATTTAAAATTAGGGCATTGTAAAAGAACCTCTTAAGTTTAAATTAAAAAATAGATCTAAGGTTGAAATTGAAAACATTAATCCAAAATTGGGAAATGCACAAAGTTAATTTAAATTTAAAAATTAGGGTATTTTTAATTAACCACTTAATTTTAAAATTTAAATTTGAAATTAGATCGAAGATTTTAATTTTGAATTTGAAGCAACTCTCAATGGTAAATTCAAAATTTAAACAACCCACAAGCTCAATTTTAAAAATTTTGAAAATTAGGGTTTTTGAAATAAACCACTTAATTTTTAATTTTAAATGTGAAATTTGACTTGCCAATGAAAATTTGAATTTTGAAATTGAAAAGCACTAGGATCTAAAATAGTTCATCCAAATTAAGCAATTCACAAGCTCAATTTTGAAATTAAAATTAGGGTTTTAGTGAAATTAACCTCTAAATTTTTAAAATTTGCAAGGAAACCAAACTTGTAAATAAAAATTGAATTTTAAATTGCATAAATAGTTAACTCTGAGAGCATAAATCAGAAATAAGGGTGTAAGGAGTCAGTTTCACTAAAATGTAAAGTGGAAAATTGATTTAGGGTTTCCACTATTACAAGGATGAAAACCACTAAATATTTTCACTTAGGACCTTTACATTCAAAAGAGAGAAGGGAATCCACTAGATTCGGTCACAAATCAGATAAAGACTGAATACTGAATGGATTGGATTAATTTGATTTTAGGGCTTCCTCTCCTTTGTAAGTTGAAATGTTGAATTGAGGTAAAGTGATAAAAAATGAGGGTAAAACTAAGAAAACAGTGAGTTGCAAATGTGGGATTTTTGCATGCACATGGATCTGAGCAATATAAGATGAGTCAGATCTAATTCTCGAGAAAGCTCCTAAAAATTCAAGATCATGATGGACGTCGCCATGGTCCTCCTACTTTTTTGCAAGCCAAAAAGGGTTGATTCATCTCTATGAATGAAGCTTATCCTGAAGATCGCAGCTCTATACTTGTTTCCTGCACACTAAAAAAGTGGAAATAGGTTGGGAATAGGGGCTTGCCTTAGGTCAAACACCAGTTTTAGAATTAACCATGAAATAAAAATAATGATAATTGAAATGACTGTAATGAAAGATTCTCCTTTTGAGGGAGATGTAGAATTATGACTAAAAATTGAATGATGATACCTCCTTGTGAAGTTTTTCTTGGGTCTACATGGAAATAGGGTTTATGAAGTCTTCCACAAAATAGGATGAATGGTGTCTTCTTCAATGCTTGAATCTTGACTTTATTTCTGCTCCAACGCTTGAAGGAAGACTGAAAATGCTCAATTGCTCTTGAATGCTTCATCTTTGTATGCTTTCTTTAATTGTCAGATGTCTTAGATTATTGATAAATGTCAAAGGAGAGGATAAATCCCCTTTATATACTTTCCCATCAAGAAAACTAGCTAATTTTCCAACATGAGCCAACATGGAGAGGGGAATCATGCTCAATTTTAAAAAGCAAAAATGGGTTTAAAGGGGCCCAAACTTAGGAAGGTCCATGGCATAGTGCCATGGTCCCAATGAGGACCATGGTGTGGCACCATAGTCCTACCCTATTTTGGGTTAGGATCAAGTTGCCCAAGAGGGTACAAATCAAGTTTTATAGAATTTATGATGGGCATGAGCATAATCAGGTCTTCAAATAGGCTAAGGGGTGAAAACACTCAAGTGAAGACCCAAATGCAGTCAAAATTACAAAGGGGTGCAATTTTAGGACGTTAAAAGCATGTAGAGTTGGAGTCAAATTCAATGGACCAAAAGCATTCCCCCAAGGACCTTGAGAAGCCATTTCACTTGTCCTTAGTGAAATATTCACAAATAAGAAGAACATAAATTACAATGAATAGGATACTAGTATACTTCAATCAAAAGAATGAGCCCTTTGGATGTGTTTCATCCCTAGAAGAGTTGCCAAAAGCTATTGGGAGAAAAATTGTAAACTCGGGGAAGCATAAAAAATGTGGATTTTCACAACAGTGTGTGAGATAATACCTCTCAAAAGGCAAGTTATGATCTCTCCTATTTATAAGCAAAGGCTCCCCCTTTCTACTACAATCTGTATCTATTCTTAATCTACCTACTAACTTTACACTAATTTCAAGATGATACAATAACTGAGTTCTCTTTTTTCAGAACAAGTATTTCTCCACTTCTCTATTTAGAATAAGGTAACAAAACAATTCTAACTGGCATTAATCTTAAAAATATATGCTAACTGGAAGCAAAGTGTCCATGAAAGTGCAAAATCTTTCGTCGCTTCCTTTTCTAAAAAAATAACTTAACAGACGGGTCTTTTGTATACAAAGAGCTCAAAGTCTCCTTCAAATACTCAAGTCCTATCAGCCACTATAACCAAAATATTGCTATATTGTAAGAACAAAGTGTCCCAAATATATCACAAAGATTTCTACTCTAACAAGATAACTCAACAAAGCACAAAGTCTTCACTTGAAAATCTGGGGAAAGGACTTACTCCAGGTTTTAGGGGAATTTGATGCTGGAATTTTCCCTCTCTAAAATTTTTAAGATCATCATAGCACCAACCAAACACATCCTTGAACTCAAACAGGAGACTAATGAACCTCTCCTTTTCTGCAAGCATACAACACTTTCCCAGATTGATATATTTAGGTTCATCCTCAGTACGGATGTT
The DNA here is from genome assembly GCF_030272615.1 of Cryptomeria japonica. Taxonomy (NCBI): domain Eukaryota; kingdom Viridiplantae; phylum Streptophyta; class Pinopsida; order Cupressales; family Cupressaceae; genus Cryptomeria; species Cryptomeria japonica. The sequence goes on from NC_081412.1 coordinate 335,402,282, forward strand.
GATCTTTTTTGTAACCCAAAATATCCTGAACCTCTGGGGATTTATCACCTTTGTTCTTTTTGTAGGCGTTGCAACAATCAAAAAGACGCTCCAATGAAACCAACCCTTTAGGGATCTTGTTTCCTTTTAACTGCATGATTCCATCAGGCAAATCCTTGGCTCATTCTGGTAACAATTCTTTGCACTCTGCATCCGAACCTTCAAAATATATGGCAGAAAACATGTCTACACTTTGCATAAAGTTATTGATTTGTTTGTCACTTTCAAATACGTGCCAAAACTCAAAGTTGTCTGGGACACTAGGTCGATATATCAACTCTACCCTATAAATATCATCAATAAATTCAGGATGTGGGACAAGTACTGAAGCTGAGACTGCTAATGAATCTACTTTTCAATTCAGTTCCCTCGGTATTGCTTCAATGGAAAATGCATCGAAATCTTCGATTTCGTCCCGAACCCTATTCCGATAGTGTTTCAATCTTTCATTTTTAATATTAAACAACCCTCTAACCTATTTTACAATCAGTTCAGCATCTCCTTTAACCCGCAGGAGTTTCACCCCCAATCTCTTAGCTTTGGCTAAACCTAACAACAAAGCCTCATACTCAGTCGTATTGTTGGTATTTTTGAATTCTAATTTAAAAGAGAAAGGAATATGGTTACCAAAAGGTGGGATTAACACTACCCCTGCACCTGAACCTAATGTTGCACAACTACCATCAAACACCATTAACCACAGGCTTTCTTCTCCCTCGGGTTGTGATGGACCTTCCACTACCTCATTATCAGACAAAATCATATAGTTTCCAAATTGACAATCATGATATATAATTTGAGCTCTTGGGTCATCAGAAGGGAAAATAGTGAATTAGACTTTGGTTCAAGGTACAGAATGACTCGTTGCTTTCCAATGAGGATTGTAGCTTGAGACCAATCCATTTTAATTTCACCACCTAAATCCCTACAGAAAGTATGACTTAGCAGCATGCCATAGCTAGTTGGGATGTTAGCTATCAGAATAGTCAACTTAATTCTTTTATCTAGGTGGGAAGCAAGAACTACTTGAGCATCCTTAATTTGACCTAGCAGAGGAATTTGTTTTGAATCCATATAATAGAATCTACCAAAAGTTTTTGTCAAGGAAAACCCTAATGCTTTAGCCACTCCAGAAGGCATAATATTGTCAGATGCACCTGAATCTATAATATAATTATTCAACTTCTGACCATTTATGAATAATGATATGTAAAAGGGTTCTGGTTTTGACTCAAGGGAAGGTACATAATCATCTGTTTGAAGAGCAATTATTTTAGGCATCTTTTCATAAGCTACAGGGTGACTAATTCATTACAATGTGAGGGCAATGTGGCATTTACTGATTGTTGTGTCCCATTGGCTCGTTGAACATTATTCCCTTTTACAAACTATACGAGCCTGTCTAGTTCTTTAGGATTTAGCTTAAGGTACTCGGCAGGTGTAATTTGAATTTGAGAAGATTTGCAAAATTCTACAATATCAAATGAACTTTCTTTTTCAACAGACTTTAAAAATGGAGGTTCTTGCAGTTTTTTATCATTGTTATGAAATTTTGGGTCAATCCCCTTACCTTTGAAAGCCACAGCTGATGATGAAGAAGCACCCTGAGGTATTACATTTTGTTGATTTCTTGTGAGCACAACACATGAAGGATCTTCTAAAGTAACCAAAATATCACCTCCTCTTTCCAAATCTAACTCGTACTCAAGGAAATCGATTTCAGAATTGCCAGGTTGCTTTAAAGATTCTTCTTCACCCCACTCATTTGAGGTATCTTTAGAATTCATCAATTGTGCGTAACGCACCATTTCAGGACAAGGACTACCATCATGTTCATCAGTGAGATTAAAAACACACATACTCCCTTTAGGTGGTGGTGCCTCAATTACTAATCTTTGCTGAGCAGGGGGTAATTGCAGAGTCTTGTTCCCATATCCCAAACACAAATTTGTATTCCTCCTAGGTATGTCTTGATAGGGAGATGGGTATGAAGTACTGGCTTTAGGCAATTGTCTTTTAAGAGTAATCATATCATTCATTAGTCATTGGATTACAGGGTCAAAAGAAGTAGAAGGTTGAGCAATGGGTGTTTGTACTTCTCTTTTCCATTTACATGTCGTGATTAAATCATCTTCCAACTCAACTGCAAGTGTTTTGGTAGCACTTAAATCTCCAACTCTTTGCCCGCAAATCAGGAAACCTATTTCTGAAGGCATAAAATTAATGAAGAAACACTTTAGATTATCGTCTGAGGGCTTTTGATTAACTGGAATTTTATGCACAATCTTATCAAATTTTGCTATAAAGTCCCTCATAGACTCCGAAATTTCTTTATTTAACTGGGCCAATTGAGCTAGGAGAGAATGTTCATCTTCAGCCACTTTGAATCTTGCCTCAAACCTCATTTTCAGATCTTGCCAAGTTGTTATCACACTATTTGGTAGGTGATAGAACCAATCTGTTGCTACTCCAGTTAGTGTCTGGACAAACAATCTTATAGCAACATATTCGTGTTGAACCGCTATTATCCCACAAGCCACATTGAATGCATTCAGGTGCTCATCAACAGTAATTTTTCCATCCCAACTAAATTTTGGCAAGTGATCTCTAGCACCTTTGGGTAAGGGATTGAGATTTAAATCTAAGTTCAATGGACCTACAGCAACCCCCCAAGGATTATTTACTGCCATTGCAAGTATGATATTGAGTGGAGTTGGGTTGATTATATTTGGTAAAGCAATACCATGCAAGGTCAGAGCTTGACAAACTGAGAACACGAGAGATGATAGTGATGGGGAAGGAGGCCTACTTCTTGCTCCTCTTTGACGTGAAAAAGTGGGTTGAAAATTAAGGTTTTGTAACTCCTGAAAGACAAAATCAAATACCCCTCCCTTCTTTGGGACCTAGTATATCTCTTTGACTTCAGTCTTGCAACTAGGCGACCAGTCTTATGATCGGACTCCACAGCAGAGTCACCAAAAATCTGTTGGTAAACAAATTTGTCCCTTTTTTGAAATCTTAATAATTATCTTCCTTAAGAAAATATATAACTAAGTTTCGCCCTTTATAAAAAGAAACAAACTACCAACAGTTGGATGAATTGATTAAAATTCAACCTCTGCATTAGAGGGTAGCTCCTCCTATGATTTGCAATGAATTTATTATATAAATGAAATGCTAATATTTTTTACTAGAAGCATTGAAAGGCTTCAACATTCATCCATCAACACAAATAAATCCCTCCAAACTAAGAGCAAAGAAATTTTTTGAAAGAATTTAATGAGAGCTCACAGACTCTGATTCACAAACATGCTCACTGTATAAATTCAAAGCATAGCAGAAGCTCAACAATACTGAAGGTTAATCGATACTCTCTTATACCTCATAGGGCAAGGGGGATCAAGCAAATATATATGTATGAGTCTTCTAACAACTAGTGATAACCATGAATTGAGAAAAACATAGACATAACAGATCATAGAATGATACCATGCCCATAGCAATTTTCTCAAGAAAGATTACTAATCTTCAAACACATAGATTCAAATACTGCATAACATAGCACTTTATTGATCATCAGTCATTCTGTTTTCAGATAATTCATAGAAAAACCAAAATATTATCTGCTACACCAAAAAAATCACAGTTTTTCAAAACCCTTACAAAGACAAGCTTTTCAGCTTAAGTACCCTCCAGGCTTATAGTTTTAAATAACAAAATTACATTTTACTTTAACCAAAGTTAAAGAAACCATTTACTATAATAGGAAAGAAAACTAAATCAACAGCCACTATGAGGCTGACACCTCATTTTTGGATTAACAATGCTTCCACTATGGCAGAAGAGGTTATGGATTTGTCCTACTTTGTCGTAGAGCCACGCCATTTCAGGTGCGTTGTCGAGAAGTTCAAGATGACGAAAATAAGGAAGACCAATGTGTTGAATCCTTTGCTTCCACACCTCCTTATCCATGTTCACTTGTGCCACTTTTTCCTTGTGTACCTCCAAATGATCAGAACAGACTATGAGCATTGATTCGATCCTTGCCACCTTTGAGAAGTCGTTCGTGGTCAAAGATTTTGTCATCTGAATGAATTGGATTCTTTCTTGAAAAATCTTTGTCATATCCACAACTGCCTCAATTGTCTTGGCACCATCTTTCATGAGGTGGATGTCAATGCACTTGAGATCCTTCTATATTGTATCGATCAAGTCTGTCAATCCTCTAAGCAATTTGGTGGACTCTTCGTGACCTTGTTTGATGATCGAGTTACACCGCTCCACATTCTTCCTTGATACATACAATACATTATCATCCAGACTTTCTACTATTTTTTCAGCCAAGAACTTCATCGTCTCATATTTCTGTATATTATTCATTTGCGCAAGGACTGCCACCCATTTGATTCTTTCTTTCTCCCAAGCCACCATTTCTAGCTCTAATTCCTTGCTGACAGTCTTGACATCTTTATAAACTTTTACCAGATTAATGATATAATTTGATCCCTGTTGCATAATAAGATCCAACCATTTATTGAACATTTCCATAACTATTCTGTTCCTTTTAACCTGGTCCAACATCTTCTGATTGGCCAGACATTTGGGATCAAATGATACTGGTATCTGTGACAAAGGTTGGGGATTTGGACTATGGATGACATTGATATACTCCACCATCAGAGTAACAGCTTGCTTCAATTCCCTTTTGGCTTTTTCATCTTTCCATGTTCTTGAAAGTATTCTTTTTGTGGATGATTCCAAATGCTTAACATCCATAGCACGCGAAGCAACTCCCAAATCTATCTTTTCAACTATGAAATCTTCCTCAGTAGCTTTGTCTGCATCCTTCCCTAGAATTGGTTTGGCTATCTCGGTAGTCTAGTGACCTGTTGCTTCATCTACTTCAAGCATTGTCTACGTCTTGAGTTTCTTTGACTATGATGTCTTTCCCAAACATCTGTTGACCATGTCTTCCATAGGGATTGTAATCGGCACTACACTCTATTTCTTTCCAACAGCAGCTTCCAACCATCATGGTGCGCTTGTAGGCTCTTTAGGTAGAGGAGTTGTCTATATACCAGGTGAAGTGACGAAAACCATGGTGTTCATGGGGTCTTGTCGCCTTTCCTCTTCCTTGCTCGTGTCCATTTTCTGCATTTCAGGTTCATCCAGATTATGTGGATCCAATGTTTCCTCTATCTATCTCTTCACTAGGGTCTAGGTCTACAACAACCTATTTCAATATGGGCTCCCTACTCTTCTTCTTACTCCTGGACTGAGTTACTCGAGCAACTGTGAGACCTGATGATGACCTCTTTGACCACCTAGGTTGGATTTTTTCAACAATAGGGCTTGAAACACCTGCAACATTAACAATTTCATTAGTGGAAGAAATGGAAGATTGAGTCACAATGTGCAAATCAATTCCTAGTTCACACGAGGACATGTGAGATGCCTCCTTAAACTTTTGGTTTCTCAACCATCTTTATGTTCTTCTCACAACATTGAAGGTTCTAGTTTGAATATTGTCATCCTCCTTTTTATTCCAATCAATTTCTGGAATTGGTTTTCCTTGAACCTCTATGTCGAACTCAAGATCTAGGATATCTTCCCTTGTATCTTCTGATACTCCAGATATATTAATCGGAACCTTTATGGTAATTATTTGTTGCAAAGTGAACCTTGACCACAATCTTTTCCTTACCTCATATTCATCATTGCAATTCTCCCAGTAATCCTCCAACTAAGGCTCATGGTGAAAATGGTTATCTATATTTAGATTTTTAATGGCATAAACTCTACTATCAAACTTTTGCCTTGCCACATATGGCTGCATGTTCAGCCTCTTGAATTCTAATTCCATATTCAAGGCATCAGACATAGATTTGCAGTTATAGTATCTGAGTTCAATAGGGAACACTACTCCAGACTTGCCCTTTGTTCCCAATCTCTTATCAATGTGAGCTACCTTCCTGCTCACCTCTATAAGTACATAGTTGTTGAAAGCATACCTAGGCAGCTTGAATGGTTGACCCTCAAAACCACCTACCCGTAGGTAAGTAAACCTGGGAAATTGAATTAAGAAACTACCATATATGCTTATGAACTCCATTGCTTCAACAGACTTTCTCTTGTTCACATTCCCCTGGAGCTCAAAAGCAAGTCTCCCCATGAAGACTCCATTCCATCTATCAATTTGCTCAACATGTCTCTGCTGCTGTAATAAGGGATAAAAATTATACACCCTCATCCCATCTACCCAAGGTTCATTAGGCAAACCAGGCCAATCCCTTGTACAAGCTAGTATGTAGTAAAGATAAGAAGACATATAAAAACCTGACATCCCCACAAATTTACTCAACCCTTCAGGAAGTCTTTCTGCAATTACCTAAGACCAATCGAGTACTTGTCACTAGATAACACCACCTAGATGAAAAAGTACATCCAATCTTCCCAGTAGAAAGAATGTGATTTTCCCTTCACCCTGTTCAGAAGTATCACAATATCTCGCACTTTTGTGATGAAGTGCTCTCTAGTCAAGGGTTTTGGTAGCCGTGACCCTCCAATCTGAATTTTTAGGAGCCAATTCCTAGCAATCACAGTCCTATACTTATTCTTCTTTTTCGAGAAATAGGCATACGAGTTCCCAATGGTCCAGTCCTCATATTCGTCCTTGTGTGGAATTCCCATTGTTGCTATTACTGTTTCTCTGTTGATATTGACTAGCAGTTTACCATTACTATTTCTGATGCATCTATTCTTTGTATCATACCTATTCATGCAAGCCATCACCAAATCCGGACATGGCGCAACAAGTGGAAAGGCGGCAGCTTCAACAAGACCGATTTTCACTGTTTTCTCCATCATTGAACTGATTTGAGGGTTCTTGGCTCTCTCTAAGAAATCCCCTAAATCAACATGAACCAAGGAAGTGTCTTCTAGCTCTGGTAATATGCTCACTAGACACGAGGTCCGACCAAGCTTCGGTAATATTGGCCTCATATTGCCTATCTATACTTCTAACCAAGAAATTTTAAAACAAGGCAGAATTCTACTCCAACAGTTTAGATATTTTCTTCCTATACTGATAAATCTTCAAAATTTAAAGAAACACTTCTTAGGAGGAGTCGTCTGAACTTACCTATTACCACCATGAAAACTAGTAACTTCCTCTGGAAATCAGAGCTGGTTTTACCTTCGGCGCCTCCAATTTGCTCAAGTATGGCAGCTGCAACCCTTACAAACTATGGAAATAAATTCATACCTTCTTTTTTATCAGATGGGAAAATATCTATAAGGCCACACACGCTTCATAATGATTTTCTCAAGCATGCGAAGTAACAGTGAAATGACTAAAATCTGACACCTTCTTAATTATCCATCACTTCTGCACAAGTAGTCGATGCACTCATGATTACTTTCAATATTTTAAAATTTAAATTGCCGAATGAGGGAATATTCCTTCTTGCTGCGCCACTTTCATTATCATCAAAAATCCTTAGAGTTAGTTTTTGAAGTGAACCTTGAACCGTTTGACCAAAAGTTCAACGGTTCAAGTTCATTTAGGAAGTACATCAATGAATGAGTAGCACACAATAATACCGGGAATGAGCATCAACAATGATTATTAAGTAGAAGCCTTGACCCATTTGAACCACTTGAGTATTGGTTCAAAGTACAAGGTTGGAAACTAACTTAAAACATATAGACACGTGCTCGTTATACAACAATACAATGTCGCAGCTCACAAAAGATATTTTGAACCTTGAACCAATTAAGGTTCACGGGTTCAAAACTCAAGACATAAAACAAAAAACACACTTGCTCTCATGAAGACAAAGACCACTAATGACTTTTTCCTAAAACGTGCTTTGAACCTTGAACCTATTGAACTTTTAAAAAGAGTTCAACGATTCAAGTACGAAGGAGAACAAAAGACCCGACGGAAATAAAGGCACAATGAGGCAACCCACAAGTATGAACATCAAAACGGAAAATTGCAGGGGGGACTAACATCGGCTGTGACTGGGGACTAGAATTGAGAAGGAACTAGAAATGAACTCCAAAATCTCTGGTTTCACAAGCAAACTTTATTTAAAGACCCAAACAGAAACAAAAATAGAAAAGACACAAAACTACCAATCAACCAAACACTATTTACAAAACCATGAGGGACTCTCATTTACAGTTGATACAATTTCAAATCCTGACCATTATAGGTCAGAGGAAGAGAAATACCATCCAGATATGCAAGTTTGAATAAATTTAGTCCTTTTACCTCATGAATCAAGAACAGTCCTTTCTAGAGCGATTCAAACTTTGCATGTGCCCCTTCGAGTTCCCTTCTTCTGTCCCAGAGTAATACCTGATCGCCTAGCATGAACTTTCACTGCCTTGCCTGCTTGTCAAATATATTCTTCACCCTCATCTGGTGCTTTGTTATCTGGTCCACTAATTTATCCCTTTCTTCATCAATTCACATCAAATTCATAATCCGCTTTTCTAGATAATTCTGAAAATAAGCATCTTCAATGATAGTTTGTAACCTAGTAGCTGCTAGTTCCAAAGGAAGTGCTACCTGAGCACCTACACCATAGACCAGTTCAAACTGTGACATCTCGATAGCCCACTTTGGTGATGTAAGATCAGCCCAAAGGGCTTCATACAACTTTTTATGCCAATCCTTGAATTTTTCACTCACTAATTTTTTCATGATATTTATGAGGTTTTTATTACTGGATTTAGCTTGACTATTTCCCTGAGGATAATAATCAGAAGAGTGAGCAAGAGAGATTCCATGGTCATAGCAAAATAAAGAAATTTCGGCAGAAGAGAAATTAGTAGCATTGTCAGCCATAATTTTTAGTGGGACCCCAAATCGAACTAGGATGTTCTCTTTCAGAAAGTTACAAACAACCTCCAAGGATGTCTTTCGTACCGGGATGGCCTCAATCCATTTAGTAAAATAGTCTGTAGCTATCAATATATGGGTGTGTCCCGCACTATAAGTAGGTGTCAGAGGGCCAATAAAATCCAAACCCCATTGCTTGAAGGGTTCATCCACAACCACAGGTCGGAGTGGTAATGCTACAAGTTGCGGCTTACTTGTGAACAACTTACATTTTTCACATTTGGCCACCCATGCATATGCATCCCTGAACATCCCTAGCCAATAATAACAATTCCTTAAAATCTTGTAGGCAGTCACCGTTGAAGAGAAATGGCCGCCACAGGCTTCGTCATGAAATGTTTTCAATAGAGACTCTTGGAGTGATTTATCAACACAACACAAGAAGGTCCCATCCAATCCCCTCTTATACAATACATCATTAAAAATGACATACTGAGCGGCTTTTAATCTCAAGTTCCTCTTCTCTTTTGAAGAAATATGTTATGGGCAATCTCCATATGTCAAGTAGTAAGAAACATCTGTGTACCAGGAATCCTGAAGGCCAACAAACAAGACTAAGGGCAATTCCTTTGTCACTTCCTCTTTACTCTCAGCAATTAGCTTGCACAAACCCTGCCCTCTTACCAATTTTGTGGGCCTAATATCTAAATTGAACTCTTGGATTTTTGACACCCAGGAGGCTCTATTATTCATCCCTATGTCTTGTTGTGTCAATATACTCTTGACTGTTGAATGAGGCACATAAAAAATTGCATGGAAATGGAGAATATAATACTTGAACTACTTTACAGCCTTCACAACCACATATGCTTGCTTTTCCATTATTGAATACTTCAATTCATGTTTTTTTAGTGGTACACTCATGAATGATATCAGGACTTCATCATTATCCTCATTCTTCTGTAATAAAATTCCTGACATAGTGTGCTCTGAGGCATAACAGTAGATAATAAAATCTTTACTAAAATCAGGATTAACCAGAACAGGTGCATGACCAATAGCATTCTTTATTGAGTCGAACGCTTTCTTCCCTTCCTCATTCCATTTAAAAGGTTGTTTTTTACTCATCAAATTCACAATATACCTTGTAGTCTCAGCAAAATCTGGGATGAACCTCCTTAGAAAATTTACCTATCCGAAGAATGATCTAACGACATTCCTACTTGATGGTAGAGTTAGCTATTGAATTGCTCTTACCCTCTCAGGATCTATTTTCACCCCTTCCTTAGAAACAATATGACCAAGCAACGTATCCTCTGTGACTTCAAACAACGACTTCTTCGGGTTCAAGGATACCCCACGCTCTCGGCACCTCTGTAAAACTTGTCTGAGGTCCCACGGGTGATGCTTTCTTCTTTTTGAGAATATTGTTAAGTCATCCAGATATACAACTGTAGACACCTAAAATTGTCATGTCTAATTAAATAAATATCTTTATTTATTTAATTACTTTAGCCTAATTCTTCTATTAATTAAATAAATCTTTATTTATTTAATCAATTCATTTATCCTCTTCTAGCCTTATTTCTCATTTAAATAAATACATTTATTTATTTAAATTCCCCTTTTCCTAAATTAAATAAATACTCTTATTTATTTAATTGATCCCACTTCTTTTATTAATTAAATAAATCTTTATTTATATAATTAATTCTTTAGCCTTTTCCACCTATGACACATGTCATTCATCTCTTAATTCATACACTACCTACCCTCTCATTATTTTCTTATTTTCTCTACCTACCCTCTAATCATAGCCGACCATTTATCTTTTACACCTCTCAATCTTATCCCTCCATTTCTTATAGTGTCTTCTATATAAGGAGATGATTCCTTCATTATCAACCCTATGCATCCTAATCAAGCATCCTAGCATTTGAACTTTCATATGCAATCCTACTTGCAACCACATTTTCGTTCTTTGTTGAGCTCTTGTGCACACATAAAATCTGAGAGCAAATATATCAAGCAAGATCAATGGAGATAGGAATAATGGAGATCCAAACTCTATTGGACATGTGATGGTATAATCTTTGTGATTTCATTTGATTTGCATTGTCTTAGGTAATCTTCATATGTTATGGTGGATCTTTGTTGTTGTTAGGCTAGGGTTTTGTGGTTGAATTCATTTAGTCTTTCAATATTGTTGTTTCCATTTTCATCGTATACAACAACAATAATCTTATCCTTTAAGTGACCGAAGGACAAATCCATAGCACATTGAAATGTCGCTCTTGCACTAATCAAACCGAAAGGCATTCGGTTATAGGCAAATGTACACCAGGGAGTAATAAAGGCAGTTTTATGTTGTTCATCATCCTGGACACTGATCTGATTATATCCCAAAAATCCATCAAGCATGGACATCATATCTGATCCTGAAACTATTTCTAGAATGTGGTCCATGGCTAGTAATGGATAGTTATCTTTTAGGCTAGCTTGATTTAGATTTCTAAAATCTACAAAGATTCTTATTTCTTCGGTTTTTTTCCTAACAGGTATGATATTAGCTATCCATGTAGAATGATGGATGGGATATATAATCTTGGCTTTTAACATCTTATCCACTTCTTGAAATATAGCCTCAGCTACTTTTGGATTGAAGCTTCTACGATTTTGCCGGAAAGGACTTACTCCAGGTTTCAGGGGAATCTGATGCTGGAACTTTCCCTCTCTGAAATTTTTAAGATCGTCATAGCACCAAGCAAACACGTCCTTGAACTCCAACAGGAGACTAATGAACCTTTCCTTTTTTGCAGGTATACAACACTTTCCCAGATTGATATATTTAGGTTCATCCTCAATACCGATGTTGATCTTTTTGTAACCCCCAATATCCCAAACCTACGGGGATTTATCACCTTTGTTCTTTTTGTAAGCGTCATGACGATCAAATAGACGCTTCAATGAAACCAACCCTTTAGGGATCTTGTTTCCTTTCAACTACATGATTCCATCAGGCAACTCCTTGGCTCGTTCCGGTGAGAATTCTTTGCACTCTGCATCTCCACCTTCAAAATATATGGCAGAAAACATTTCTACACTTTGCATAAAGTTATTGATTTGTTTGTCACTTTCAAATACGTGCCAAAACTTAGAGTTGTCTGGCACAATAGGCCGATATATCAACTCTACCCTATAAATATCATCAATAATTTTAGGATGTGGGACAAGTAATGAAGATGAGACTGCTAATGAATCTGCTTTTGAATTCAGTTCCCTGGGTATTGCTTCAATGGAAAATGCATCGAAATCTTCGATTTCGTCCCAAACCCTATTCTGATAGTGTTTCAATCTTTCATTTTTAACATTAAACAACCCTCTAACCTATTTTACAATCATTTCAGCATCTCCTTTAACCCACGGGAGTTTCACCCCCAATCTCTTAGCTTTGGCTAAACCTAACAACAAAGCCTCTTACTCAGCCATATTGATGGTATTTTTGAATTCTAATTTTTAAAAAAAAGGAATATGGTTATCAGAAGGTGGGATTAAGACTACCCCTGCACCTGAACCTGACGCTGCACAACTACCATCAAACTCCATTAACCATAGGCTTTCTTCTCCCTCAGGTTGTGATGGCACTTCCACTACCTCATTATCAGACAAAATCATGTAGTTTCCAAATTGACAATCATGATATATAATTTGAGCTCTTGGGTCATCAGAAGGGAAAACAATGAATTTAGACTACGGTTCAGGCTACAAAATGACTCATTGTTTTCCAACGAGGATTGTAGCTTGAGATCAATCCATTTTAATTTCACCACCTAAATCCCTACAGAAAGTACGACTTAGCAGCATGTCATAGCTAGCTGGGATGTCAACTATCAGAATAGTCAACTTAATTCTTTTATCTGGGTGGCAAGCAATTTGACCTAGCAAAGGAATTTTTTTTGAATCCATATAATAGCATCTGCCAAAAGTTTTTGTCAAGGACAACCCTAATGCTTTAGCCACTCCAGAAGGCATAATATTGTTAGATGCACCTGAATCTATAATATAATTATTCAACTTCTGACCATTTATGAATAATGAAATGTAAAAGGGTTATGGTTTTGACTCAAGGGCAGGTACATAATCATCTGTTTGAAGAGAAGTTATTTCAGGCATCTTTTCATAAGCCGCAGGGTGACTAATTCATTACAATGTGAGGGAAATGTGGCATTTACTGATTGTTGTGTCCCATTGGCTCGTTGAACATTATTCCCTTTTACAAACTGTACGAACCTGTCTAGTTCTTTAGGATTTAGCTTAAGGTACTCAGCAGGTGTAATTTGAATTTGAGAAGATTTGCAAAATTCTACAATATCAAATGAACTTTATTTTTCAACAAACTTTAAAAATGGAGGTTCTTGCAATTTTTTATCATTGTTATTAAATTTTGGTTCAATCCCCTTACCTTTGAAAGCCACAGCTGACGATGAAGAAGCACCCTGAGGTTTTACATTTTGTTGATTTCTTGTGAGCACAACACATGAAGGATCTTCTAAAGTAACCAAAATATCACCTCCTCTTTCTGAATCTAACTCATACTCAAGGAAATGGATTTCAGAGTCATCAGGTTGCTTTAAAGATTCTTATTCACCCCCACTCATTTGAGGTATCTTTAGAATTCATCAATTGTGTGAAACACACCATTTTAGGATAAGAACTACCATCATGTTCATCGATGAGATGAAAAACACACATACTCCCTTTAGGTGGCGGAGCCTCAATTGCTAATATTTGTTGAGCAGGGGGTAGTTGTAGAGTCTTGTTCCCATAGCCCGAAGACTGATTTGTATTCCTCCTAGGTACATCTTGATAGGGAGATGGGTATGAGGTACTGGCTTTAGGCAATTGTCTTTTAAGAGTAATCACATCATTCATTAGTCAAGGGATTACAGGGTCAGAAGAAGTAGAAGGTTGAGCAATGGGTGTTTGTACTTCTCTTTTCCATTTACCTATCATGATTAAATCATCTTCCAACTAAACTACGAGTGTTTTGGCAGCACTTAAATCTGCAACTCTTTGCCTGCGAATCCGGAAACCTATTTCTAAAGGCATAGAATTAATAAAGAAACACTTTAGATTATCATCTAAGGGCTTTTGATTAACTGGAATTATATGTACAATCTTATCAAATTGTTCTACAAAGTCCCTCATAGACTCCAAAATTTCTTTCTTTAATTGGGCCAATTGAGCCAGGAGAGAATGTTCATCTTCAGCCACTTTGAATCTTGCCTCAAACCTCATTTTCAAATCTAGCCAAGTTGTTATCACACTATTTGGTAGGTGATAGAACCAATCTGCTACTACTCCAGTTAGTGTTTGGACAAACAATCTTATAGCAACATCTTCGTGTTGAACCACTATTATCCCACAAGCCACATTGAATGCATTTAGGTGCTCATCAACGGTGATTTTTCCATCCCCACTAAATTTTGGCAAGTGATCTCTAGCACCTTTGGGTAAGGGATTGAGATTTAAACCTAAGTTCAATGGACCTTTAGTAGCCCCCCAAGGATTATTTACTGTCATTGGAAGTACGATATTGAGTGGAGTCGGGTTGATTATATTTGGTAAAGCAATACCATGCAAGGTCAGAGCTTGACTAACTGAGGACACAGGAGATGATAGTGATGGGGAAGGAGGCCTACTTCTTGCTCTTCTTTGAGGTGAAAAAGTGGGTTGAAAATTAAGGTTCTGTAAGTCATGAAAGATAGAATCAACTACCCCCTTCCTTCTTTGGGACCTAGTATATCTCTTTGACTCCAGTCTTGCAACTAGGTGACCAGTCTTATGATCGGACTCCCCAGCAGAGTCACCAAAAATTTGTTGGTAAACAAATTTGTCCCTTTTTTGAAATCTTAATAATTATCTTCCTTAAGCAAAGATATAACTCTGTTTAACCCTTTATAAAAAGAAACAAACTACCAATAGTTGGATGAATTGATTAAAATTCAACCTCTGCATTAGAGGGCATCTCCTCGTATGATTTGTAATGAATTTATTATATAAATGAAATGCCAATACTTTTTACCAGAAAGTATTGAAAGGTGTAAGCATTCATCCATCAACACAAATAAATGCCTCCAAACTAAGAGGAAAGAAATTTTTTTAAAGAATTTAATGAGAGCTCAAAGACTCCGATTCACAAACATGCTCATTGTATGAATTCAAAGCATAGAAGAAGCTCAAAAATATTGAAGGCTTCTCGATACTCTCTCATGCCTCACAGGGCAAGAGGGATCAAGCAAATCAATATGTATGAGTCTTCTAACAACTAATGATAACCTTGAATTAAGAAAAGCACAAAGATAACTGATCATAGAATGATACCATGCCCATAGCAATTTTCTCAAGAAAGATTACTAATCTTCAAACACACAGATTCAAAGACTGCATAACATAGCACTTTATTGATAATCAGTCATTCTGTTTTTTAGACAATTCATAGAAAAACCAAAATATTATCTGCTGCACCAAAAAAATCATAGTTTTTTGGAACCCTTACAAAGACAAGCTTTTTAGCTTAAGTAGCCTCCAGGCTTATAGTTTTACATACCAAAATTATATTTTACTTTAACCAAAGTTAAAGAAACCATTTACTATAACAGGAAAGAAAACTAAATCAACAGCCACTATGAAGCTAACGCCTCATTTTTGGATTAACTATGCTTCCATTGTGGCATAAGAGTTTATGGATTTGTCCCGCTTTGCCGCAGAGCCATGCCATTCTAGGTGCGCCGCCAAGAACTTCAAGATGACTTGAAAATAAGGAAGACCAATGTGCTGAATCCTTTGCTTCCACACCTCCTTATCCATGTTCACTTGTGCCACTTTTGCATTGTGTACCTCCAAATGATCAGAACAGACTATGAGCATTGATTCGATCCTTTCCACCTTTGAGAAGTCATCCATGGTCAAATATTTGGTCATCTAAATGAATTGGATTATTTCTTGAAAAATCTTGGTCATATCCACAGCTGCCTCAATTGTCTTGGCACCGTCTTTCATGAGTTGAATGTCAATGCACTTGAGATCCTTTTGTATTATATCGATCAAGTCTATCAATCCTTTGAGCAATTTGGTAGACTCTTGGTGACCTTGTTTGATGAACAAGTTGTGCCACTCCACATTCTTCCTTTATACATACAATACATTATCATCCAGACTTTCTACTGGTTTTTCAACCAAGAACTTCATCACCTCATATTTTTGTATATCATTCATTTGTGCAAGGACTTCCACCCATTTGATTCTTTCTTTCTTCCAAGCCACCATTTCCATCTCTAATTCCTTGCTGACAAACTCGGCATCTTTATAAACTTTTATAAGATTAACAATATAATCTGATCCTTGTTACATAATAAGATCCAACCATTTATTGAACATTTCCATAAATACTCTATTCCTTTGAACCTGGTCCAACATCTTCTGATTGGCCGGTGATTTGGGATCAAATGATACTGGTATCTATGAGAATGGTTAAGGATTTGGACTATGGATGGCATTGATATACTCAGCCATCAGAGTAATAGCTTGCTTCAATTCCCTTTTGTCTTTTTCATCTTTCCATGTTCTTGAAATTATTCTTTTTGTGGATGATTCCAAATGCTTAACATCCACAACACATGAAGCAGCTCCCAATTCTATCTTTTCAACTATGAAATCTTCCTCAGTAGCTTTGTGCGCATCCTTCCCTGGAATTGGTTTGGCTATCTAGGTCATCTAGTGACCTGATGCTTCATCTACTTCAAACATTGTCTACGTCTTGAGTTTCTTCGACTTTGATGCCTTTGCCAAACATCTGCTGACCATGTCTTCCATAGGGATTGTAATCAGCACTACACTCCATTTCTTTCCAACCGCAACCTCCAACCATCCTGGTGCGCTTGTAGGATCTTTAGGTGGAGGAGTTATCTTTATATCGGGTGAAGTGACAACAACCATGGTGTTCATGGGGTCTTGTCGCCTTTCCTCTTTCTTGCTCGTGTCCATTTCCTGCATTTCAGGTTCATCCAGATTATGTGGATCCATTGTTTCCTCTATCTCTTCACTAGGGTCTAGGTCTACAACAACCTGTTTCAATATGGACTCCCTACTCTTCTTCTTACTACTAGACTGAGTTACTCGAGCAACTGTGAGACCTGATAGTGACTTCTTTGACCTCCTAGGTTGGATTTTTTCAACAATAGGGCTTGAAACACCTACAACATTAACAATTTCCTTAGTGGAAGAAATGGGAGATTGAGTCACAATGTGTGAATCAATTCTTAGTTCACACAAGGACATGTGAGATCCCTCCTTAAACTTTTGGTTTCTCAACCATCTTTCTGTTCTTCTCACAACATTGAAGGTTCTAGTTTGAATACTGTCATCCTCCTTTTTATTCCAATCAATTTCTGGAATTGGTTTTCCTTGAACCTCTGTGTTGAACTCGGGATCTAGGACATCTTCCCCTATATCTTTTGATATTCTAGATATATTAAACGGAAGCTTTATGGTAATTATTTGTTGCAAAGTGAACCTTGACCACAGTCTTTTCCTTACCTCATATTCATCACTGCAATTCTCCTGGTAATCCTCCAACTGAGGCTCATGGCAAAAATGGTTATCTATATTTAGGTTTTCAATGGCATAACCTCTACTGTAAAACTTTCGCCTTGGCACATATGGCTACAGGTTCATCCTCTTGAATTCTAATTCCTGATTCAGGGCATTAAACACAGATTTGCAGCTATAGTATCCAAGTTCAACAGGGAACACTACTCCAGACTCACCCTTTGTTCCCAATCTCTTATCAATGTGAGCTATTTGCCTACTCACCTCTATAAGTACATAGTTGTTGAAAGCATACCTAGGCAAATTGAATGGTGTACCCTCAAAACCACCTACCCATAGGTAAGTAAACCTGGGAAATTGAATAAAGAAACTACCATATATGCTTATGAACTCCATTGCTTCAATAGACATTCTCTTGTTCACATTCCCTTGGAGCTCAAAAGCATGTCTTCCCATGAAGACTCCATTCCATCTATCAATTTTCTAAACATGTTTATACTGTTGTAATAGGGGATAAAAATTATACACCCTCATCCCATCTACCCAAGGTTCATTAGGCAAACCAGGCCAATCCCTTGTACAAGCTAGTATGTAGTAAAGATAAGAAGACATATAAAAACCTAACATTCCCACAAAATTTCTCAACCCTTCATGAAGTCTTTCTGCAATTACCTAAGAGCAATTGAGATACATGTCACCAAATAACACCACCTAGACAAAAAAGTGCATCCAATCTTCCCAGTAGAAAGAATGTGAGTTTCCCTTCATCCTGTTCAGAAGTATAACAATATCCCACACTTATGTGATGAAGTGCTCTCTAGTCAGAGGTTTTGGCAGCTGTGACCCTCCTTTCTGAATTTTTAGGAGCCAATTCCTAGCAATCACACTCTTGTACTTATTCTTCTTTTTCGAGAAATAGGCATACGAGTTCCCAATGGTCCGGTCCTCATATTCGTCCTTGTGTGGAATTCCCATTGTCTCCATTACTATTTCTTTGTTGATATTGACTAGAAGTTCATCATTACTAGTTCTGATGCATATATTCTCTATATCATACCTATTCATGGAAGCCATCACCAGATCCAAACATGGTGCGACAAGCAAAACGGGAGCAACTTCAACAAGACCACTTTTCACTATTTTCTCCATCATTGAACTGGTTTGAGGGTTCTTGGCTCTCTCTAAGAAATCCCCTAAATCAACCTGAACCAAGGAAGTATCTTCTAGCTCTAGTAATATTCTCACTAGACACGAGGTCCGACCAAGATTCGGCAATATTGACCTCATACTGCCTATTTATACTTCTAACCAAGAAATTTTCCCCCAAGTGTATAGTGCAAGAGGATGAAGGATTATACACGATTCTTGTTT
The DNA here is from genome assembly GCF_030272615.1 of Cryptomeria japonica. Classification (NCBI taxonomy): domain Eukaryota; kingdom Viridiplantae; phylum Streptophyta; class Pinopsida; order Cupressales; family Cupressaceae; genus Cryptomeria; species Cryptomeria japonica. The sequence continues at coordinate 335,421,153 of NC_081412.1, forward strand.
ACCAATTTTTCATCATGGTACCTACCCAAGGCACCAAAATAATTGGTTTTCATCATTAAATGGAATTTCTCTTTTCTTTTCATTTACTTTTTCTTTTTCTTCTTGTTTTTTCATTTTTTTCTCTTTTTTTTCTATTTTTTTCTCTTTTTTGGAAAAAGTTTGGATGGATAAGAGTGACGATAACTATGTGGGTGATAGGGGATAGAGGAAGGACTCAAGCAACTAGTTTCATGGATGGTATCCCTTAAAGAGGCTATAATGAACCATGAGAATTGGAGGTATGCTCGTAGATGTTGGTAGAAATATATAAGGAGATGGAATGGATGGAAGATAAAGGGAGATAAGTATTTATGCAAAAGTTTGGACTAAATAAATGGGATTACGGAAAATGGATTTTGGATAATGGATGGGGTTTTGGAAGATTTGTGGATAAATGGATGGGAATGTTGGGAAGATCAACATGGGCACACACCTTGAAGGGTGGCAGAGTTGTGGATGAGAGGATTTGCAATTAGATGAATGATCAAATATGGATTTTAGGATATGAGGACCAAAAATAAATGAAGGGGATGATAGACTTCAGTTAGTGGATTTTAGGGCATAAGGGCCTAAAATGGATTTTGAACATAAAGGATTTTTAAATGGAGGATTTGAGGACATATGAGTGGAGGAATATTTTGGATTAGAAAGTTTGGATGCCAATTTGGAATTTTTTTAAGGTTAATTTCTTCTATGAGTACTTTGGGAATCCACATGGTTTTTTATTTTTTATTTTTGGGCCTTTGTGGCATTTTGAATTTTTCTTTCTTTTGGATCATAATTTTCTTTTCTTGAGAATGTCTTTTCAATGGGACATGTTGATCCTTAGATTTTTGTGGATTTTTAGATTAATGTATTTTCAATTTGGCATCCAAATTGCTTCCAATAGAAATGGTATGGGTAAATAAGGATGGATGACTTAGATATTTCATGGAAGGTATGGTGGAAGGAGAGTGTGGGATGGAATTAAAGGATGTGTACCTTTGTTGATATTACGTAGGGATCATTTAAGGTGATGGACTGGTGGATGGAGGGATGTAAGGACCCAAGATGGATGGAGGGGATGAAGGGTTTATCTTTGCAACATGTAGATAAAATCTGCATCCTTTGCATATTTATGGTCAAGGCATTGATGGAAACATGTTTAAATCAGTCTGAAAGAGACCCAGAGCCATGTAGAGGTGATGGAGTGATCATAGATGAGAACAATCAAAGATCCATTCTTTTCAGCATTTCTCTATGATTCAGTATTTTTCATTTTCGGAGGCCTTCGGAGTGAAATTTTGGGTCAAAACTATCCCTAGTCCCTTAACTCAATAGCCAAAGGCATGGTTTTAAGAGACTGAAATTAGATCTTTTGGACATCTTTTCGATGACGTAAGTGGTTTCAAATTTCAAGCACCGAGTCGAAAGTTATGATCTCACCAAGTTGAGACCAATTTTTTTAATTATTGGAGAGTGGGTACAAGCACGCCACGTGTCCAAAATGACAGAAAGCAGAAAACAAAGAAAGGGAAGCTCTCGTCGAAGGCAAAAAAATCCACTTATCAACAGGGCAGAACTCTGAGGTTGTTTTGGGCTCAGAGATAGAATAAAAGCATGCCTTTGGTTCTTCCAAAGGTGGAAGGCCATAGGAGGCACCACGTGGAGAAACTAGAGAGCGCAAAAAGGGATGCAAGTAGAGGCCCGTGTAATCAAGTAGTTGCAACAGATAAAGGATAATTTCCTGATGGCATCCATGCAGGGAAAATAATGATGCAGAGATCAAGCTTGCAATAGCTACAACAACCTCCATGATGGTGGTGGACACACGACAAATTCATTTTAGATCAGAGAATTTTTCTCTATATAAGCTTGAGGGTGCACTGTAAAAAGGGTTCGCATTCAAATCACTGGTTTTTAGAGACGTGACCTCTGACTTTAGTATTTTTTGGTTTTGTAATAGATGATAAACTTGTGTCAAGTTTTGGCCTTTGTTTTCATTTTTTATGAGATAATACTTTATGGCATACTGCTTAAGGACTAAATTTCATAGTCTGTATAATCTTTTATTATATTCAATATAACTTTTGTTGGTTGAATCATGTCTCAAATTCTTTTAATCTGGTTCTAGTTGTGTTTGAAAAGTATTACGATGTTGATGAATCTTAGTTAAACATTATAGTCATGGAGAATTACTTTGCCTTTGAATTATGCATTTTATGCATGGTTTATTGTGCCTCTAAAGTTTAAATTCTAAATTCTGGCACATCGCCTTAGTTTTGATTTCAGTATCTTCTCTCCCTTTTCCCTTTGCATGAATGAAGAGTTTGCTTCTAAAATCTCAAAAGTTGTTCTATGAGGTACAATTTGTCCCCCACTCAGAGTTTCCCATAAGGTTGTTTCCTTGAGATGTCAACTTTAAGGATCAACAAAACATAAGAACCCAAAATGGATGTGAATGAGGAAGGAATGGACTTTTGCACATAAGGGCCCAAAATAGATGTGGACGATGGGGGATGAAGTTATTTTGATTTATACAAAGGGATTTTATATTCAAAAGGGATAGAAGATATACCAACATCTTGAGCATGAGCTTTGTAGCCAAGGCCATATGAATTTTCATTCTCTTCGATTTGGAGGGGTTCCAATATGCCTTGTTCATGGAGGCCTAATCCTTTTCCTCGATAATTAATTTTTAAACAAATTATTTCTCCAACGGGATACTTATTATTTTTTAAACATGATGGGAGTCCATTTTGAGGTGGATGGGTGATGGAAGGGATTGTAAGATCTTGGAGGAAACTAGAGTGGATGAAGGTGTAAGAGCCAAGTTGATAGGTATGGGAGTCATGAATATATTGGATATGGATGATGGTATCTTGTGTAGGATTGGGATAATATGGGGGATTAGGACGAATATTAGGATCTTGAGATGGATTAGGATCATGACATGGAGATGGAGGAATACTTCGATATTGACTGGGAATGGGAACATGTGGGTGGAATGAGAGGGATGATTGGATCTTGAGATGGAAGGGGATCATGCAATGGAGTGGAGGAGATACTTTCCTCTTGAAATGTAATGGATTATAAAATGGAGTGATTTTATCTTGAGATGGAGGAGAAAGATTGCATTCGATAAAAGGGATGTCTTGATCTTGATTGGGAATGAGATCAGGAAGGGGATTAGGAGGGATAATTGGATTTGGAGGTGGAAGGGAATCATGGGATGGAGTGGAAGGTAGGTTTGGATTTTGAGATAGAGAAGTATAATGAGATGGATGGATACTTTGATCTTGAGGTGGAGAGGAATCTATGTTAGCATGCTTTGAAACAAGGTGTTGACATGTTTGGGGTTGTGGGGATTGTGTGATGAACGAGGATATGGATTCTTCAACTTGGGTAGATGGAGGGATGGGAGTATCATGACACTTAGAGGATTGAGGTTTGACTTTATTTGGAGGGAATGTAGGTGGATGTATGACTTCGGGAGATTGGAAAATGATTTTTAGAGGTGGGGATTTTTTTCTCTTAGCTTGTAATTCTTAGATTATTTTGTCGAGCATGGATTTGAGGAATGTGCATACTTTAAATTTTGGAGTATTAGGATTGTGTGGAGGTTTAGCATCAGATGGAAGATTTGGATTATGTAGTGAGGGACTATAATTAAGGCATTAAGAACTATGGTGTAAAGGCATTCTATGGTGAATTAAGGTTTTGTCAAAATATGGTGATTGGGATGTATAACTCTTCTTATGAGTCCCTTCCTTTAGGTCTTTGATCATTTTTTTCATAACTTGGATCTTCTTGGCTAGGTTGAGCATTTGGGATGTGGATAGGGGAGAAGATGGAGGTATATATACTGGCTAGGAAGTGTCTATTTGTGAGGGATACAATGGGGATATTGATGAGAGATAAGATGAATTTCTCTTGTCCAAGGTAGAGGAAGGATAAGGAAAGTGAGATGGGTTAGGATTATATGTAATTAGGTGAGATGGAATGGATGAAGAAATGGTAGATGGATTGGATGTTATGGGATTGACTTGGTAAGTGAGTTGGGGTGGGGGATTAGGTGGAAGTGGGATAGCGTTAAGGCATGCATGAGTTACATGATTGATAGGTTGGTCAAGTTGGAGGCATGGTTTGAGGAATGGTGTTTGACATAGATCCTTGAACTTCCATAATCATTTTTTCAAACCAACCCATGATGTTTGCATATAGGTTTTGGATTTGGATTAGATGAGATATTTGATGAGGATTTGGATCAAGTATGGATGAACTTTGGAAGATGGATGATGGATGTATAGGGTTGATTTTAGATGGGGTCTATATTAGAGGAATATGATGATGGAGAAAAGGTTGGTTGAGTTAGTTGGATTTTGAGGATGAGGTTTGGAATGTGAAGTATGTTAGATGTTTGGATATGATTTTTAAATGATGGTTTTTTATTAAGAATTGGGGATTAGAGGCTTGATTGAGATAAGTGAATGTTTAATAGTGTTGGACATTGTTGCTGCTAGGATATGTTGTTTCCATTAATGTCAACATATTCCTGTGTTTTGGTATTATAGAGAATTGGTTTCAGTGATCCAGAATTCTTCTTGATCATATCACTTGATCGAGTGATTGCATTTGAAGTTTTGGTATTTTTGTTCAGTGGTTGGTGGGCTCTGGTTTTTTATTTGATGAGATCAAGTATGATGATATCTTGTCTTACGGATTTAGGAGAATGTTTTGGATACTTCTGTGTATCTTCATTTCAAGTGGTTCATGATTTTGTTCTCTAGAAGCTATCTTTCTTATCTGAGTTGTTGTTGTTGAGTGTTCTTGAATGTTAGCATGTTGATCGATGAAGAATTGCATAAGCGGTGTTGGTGCAGCTATTACAGATGGTTCTAACATTTTTTTTGGTGTTTCCTAATTATGTCCTATTTGTCTTGGTGATATGCATTGATTATTGTGTGAGTTTATGATGATTTTTATGATCTAGTGATATTCTTCGTGTTATGCAGTATTTCAGTGGTGTAACATGTTGCGGTCGGTCTTGGCGAGATTTCTAGTGGTGTTGAGTGTTTGGATATTTAGGTCCGTGTTATGCTATATATGTCATTATATTGGTTTAGTGGTCGATCTATGTATCATGTGATGTAATTTTTTAATTACGTGTTATGGGTTTGGCTGACCTTGTACTCAAGGTTGATGAATTGTATAAATGGGTGTAATATTCATGTAATTTGGTGGCATGGTGTTGAGTCTGTATTATCCAAGAGTGGTGTATGTGCGAACAAGTGAATTCATCTTTTGGTGTGGTGTGTTGAGCAGAGCTTGGTGAAGGGCAAACATTTGAGCTTAACTGAAACTGTCATTAGGCATTAGCAGATACTATTTTTGCAGTTCATTCTTTCCAAATTGTAGTTCAAATCTTTTTGTAAGGTAGTGAATTGGTGCAGTCACCGGTTAGGAGGGACCTCAAAGAGATCAATCCAAACCAGGAAACATGAGTAAACACAATGAAAACAAGAGGATATGATGGAGGCAATATAGAACTGAATAAATTAGATGATGAAAACTAATTACAGATAACTGGTAACATCTAGGTTACAAGATTCGACTCAGTGGCCTACTACATACATGCTCAACTACAGAATCGATCAACTTCTGACCTCTAAATCTTAATATCTATCTTCTAACTTCTTTGAAATGAATTATAATGCTTAATTAAAATGATTTATATGATCTAGAATGATCTGATTGGCCCAAGAGGGATCAAATACTGAAGAAGAAGATCAAACGTGTAAAACAAACAAGTCGGCCTCCGCCAAAGAGATTCCTTTGGAAAATCCAAAGGATGAAGTGTGAATCAAAGGAAAGGTGGGCCACACACTAAGGAATATAGAAATCGATGAACTGGGGATTCACAAGCTATGGAAGGGATCCAATAGATTCACCAATGCAAATAGGTCCAAGCGGTTCCAGTGCCAAAAAATTATCTCGGAATCCGAAATCGATAACTTGTCAAAAAATGGTCCAAATGCTCCACAATTTAGGAATAAGGAAGATGATTATGTCATCAAGCAAAATCCAGCTCCATAACATCTGGTGAGCCAATGCAAGAAAATGCAGAAAGAAATGTTAAAACTACAAAATAAAAAACAAACTGGAAAGGAAATATTTTTGGTTGATGCAAGATTGCTAAGAATTAGGGATGCTCCTACGTCAGACATCCAGGGTTGTTGAAAAAGTGATTCCCTCACTTTGTTGGGGTCAAAAATCCTAGGCAGTCCACCGTTGCCTAAGAAATCCAAGATGAATCTTCAACTGGTTTGTCCTTCCACTTCACAAGATACTCCTTATACTGATTGCTCCAAGTTCTACACCCAATCATACTATCTAAAATGTCTTAAATATGATATGGTTCCTTCCAGGGCAACTATTTCTCTAAGTCTGCAATACTATCTCTGTTGGATTATGATTCATGATACTGATGTAGATCTGCAATATTGAATACAGGTGAAATACTCAAACTATCTGGTAGCTCCACTTCATATTCATTTCTGGAATTGAAATTTCTCAAGATCTTACAAGGTCCAAAATTCCTCATTTGAAACTTGTTATAGGTTCTAACTGGAAAAATCTTTATTTTCTCAGATATACCATCACTTCATCGCCAACTTCAAATTCCTTATGTCTCCTCTTATCATCTGCTTTCTCCTTATACTTTTTGTTCATATCCTCCAAATGTTTCTTAACCTGAATATGTAAGGTTGTCATGTGATCTTCAAATTCTTCTGCTTCTGCACTCCTCTTGTCTTAATTACTGATATTTCTCAATTTTGATATACCTCTAGGGTGTGCTCTAGTTTCAATCTCAAAAGTATTCTTTTGGTACTCTTCTTCGTTGAATTATTGTAGGAAAACTCTTCTTGCGCAAGAATCAAATCCCAACTCTCAGTTTTATCTCTAACTAAGCATCTCAAAAAATTTCTCAAACTTAAGTTTACTACCTTTGTCTGTCCATCAGTCTATGGGTGAAAAGTAGAACTGAATTTCAAATCTGTCTTCATCTTTTTCCAAAGTATTTTCCTAAAATAACCAACACACTTAGTGTCTTTATCTAAAACTATGCTCTTAGGTAATCCATGTAATCTCACTACCTTCTTGAAAAACAAGTTAGCTATATGCATTGCATCTGATGTCTTCTTACAAGGTATGAAATGAGCCATCTTCAAGAATCTATCCACCACCACAAATATAGAGTTATTTCCTCTTTGCATGTTAGGTAATCCAAGTAAGAATTCCATGTTTATGTCCTCCCAAGGTCTCTCTGGTACTGTCAAAGGTTTATACAATCCCACATTCTGACTATTACCTTTTGCAATCTAACAAACTCTACAGCTCCACACAAATTTCTTGACATCCTTATGAATCTGAGGCCAAACGTAATGCTCACTCACCAATGCTATTGTTTATCAACACCAAAGTGTCCGGCTAATCCTCCACTATGCTTCTCCTTTATCAGATTCTCCCTCATATAACTCTTAGGTATACACAATTGAACTCCTCTTAATAACATCCTATCTTGAATGAAATAATCCAACCACTGACTTTTGTCCACCATAACCAGTTCTTTGCATGCTTTCCAAGGTTTTAAAAAATTTTGGTCATCATCATACAAGGTCTTCAACTCTTCAAATCCTAATATTGTCACTCTCATCTCTGTCAGCAGATTCCTCCTTCTACTCAATGCATCAGCAACTTTGTTTGACTTCCCACTCATATGCTTCAACACAAAGGTGTAACTCTACAAAACTTTCATGCATCTCATATGTCTCTGATTCAACTTACTCTAATTATTCAAATACTACAAGGCTTGATGGTCACTATACAACACAAACTCCTTAGGTAATGACTAATGTCTCCATTTCTTCAAGGCTTGAACTATGGCATAAAATTCTTGATCATACATTGAATATATCCTCCTAGCATCATTCAACTTTTCACTAAAATAAGCTATTGCTCTCCCTTCCTAACTCAATACTACTCCAATTGCATTTCCACTTGCATCACAATCCACTTGAAATACTTTGTTGAAATCTGGTAAAGATAACATAGGCTTCTCAGTGACCTTCTACTTCAGCAATCCAAAACTCTTATTTGCTCTGGTGGTCCACTTCAATTCTTTCCTATCTCCTTTCATTGTCTCAGTCATAGGACTACAAACTGAACTGAAATTTCTGATAAACTTCTAGTAGAAACTAGCCAATCCATGAAATGATCTAACCTCTCCAATTCTTTTTGGTGTAGGCCATTCAACAATTTCTCTTACCTTCTCAGGGTCCATCTTTAATCCATCCACAAATATCACAAATCCCAAATAGACTAACTCTTCCTTCATGAAAGTACACTTCTTAAGGTTTATCAACAACTTTTCTTCTCTCAACCTCTACAAAACTTGTCTCAAATGCAACAAATGCTCCTCTTTTGTCTTACTGAAAAATCAGAATGTCATCCAAATATACAATAACAAAATTACTTAGGAACTTCTTCAATACCTCATTCATCAACCTCACAAAATTACTCGGTGCATTAGTCAACCCAAAAGGCATCACCAACCATTCATACAATCCCTCATTTGTCTTGAATGTTGTCTTTCACTCATACCCTTCTTTGATTATGATCTGATGATATCCACTCTTCAGGTCTATCTTTGTGTACTATTTGGCTCCACTCAAACAATCCATTATGTCATCCATCCTAGGTAAAGGAAATTGGTACTTCACTATGATCTTGTTTATTTCTCTGGAATCGCTACACGTCCTCCATTCTCCATTCTTCTTAGGTGCTAACATTGTTGGTACTACACAAGGAATCAAACTTTCTCTGATCAAACCTTTCTTCAACCGCACTTGTCTATTCAACTCCTCATTTTTTGTCAGTGTCATTCAGTGTGTAGCTTTGTTAGGCAAACTGGCTTCAGGAATTAGGTCCATGCAATGATTGATACTCCTCACAGATGGTAATCCATCAGGCACATTATCTGAAATGATGTCTTCATACTCTGTCAGCAATTCTTTTATCTCCTCTAGTTGTTCTTCTTCATGTTATAGGTTCTCAGTCTTCTTAGGAACTAAAGCAAAACACACATTTTCATGTATTATTCCATCTAGGAATTTCCTTCCATCCACCAAACATATTCTAGCATTCGTACAGACTTCACTCTTCAAAGGCTCCTCCAAAGGTAACAAGGTTTGTTTCATCTTATTTGCTACAATAGTGTATGTGTTCTTCATCCCATCATGTATTGCTTGTCTATCAAACTGCCAAAGTCTACCCAACAAAAGGTGGCAAATATACATAGGCATAATATCACACAAGACTTCATCATGATAATTCCCAATTTTTAATTTTACCAAGCATTGCTCACTTACTAACAACTTATGATCATCCTGAATCCATGCTATCTAATAGGGCTTAGGGTGTTTCAATCTTTCCAACTTTAATTTATTCACCATTTCTTCTGAAACAAGATTATCCGAACTACCACTATCAATAACTACTTTACAACACTTGCCGGATACCTTACATCTGGCCTTGAACAAATTTAGCCTCTACAAGGGCTCTTCATCTTCTCCGGCATGACACAAAGCTCTCCTCATCATAAATAATTCTCCATCTTCTAGCTTGTTAGTTGATCTAGTGGGACTTTCTTCTATCAATGTTGTTTTCCTAGCATTCTTTTTCTTCTTACATTTGAAAGCATGATGTCCTTCTCCTCCATATTTAAAGTAAGTTTCTCTAAACGATCTCTTATCCTATCTTCTATCATCTTTCCCAAAGCCTTAACTCCAGTAACCATCAGGTTCTCTCCTCCAATAGAAAAAAACAATATTCCTTCCAGTATGAACTTCCATCTTTTCTTACTTCCTTGTCCTTGTTCTAATCTATACAGGTTCCTCTTCCTCTGGAATATCCTCTTCCTCCTTGAAATCTTCCTCTGGAAAACCTTCCACCTCTACCTCTTTGTCTCTACTCGTGTCTTTTTTTCAACTTCTCTTCTACTTTCAAGGTATACTGATACACTTCTTTGACAATCTACAACTTGATCAAACTGAGTTCATCTTGTATATGTTAGGCCCAATATGGAAAGCTAATGTACTGAGAGGGGAGGGGTGAATCAGTACTTCAAATCCTTTTATCAACAATATCTTTATTGTTATGCATAAACCAAAAACTATTGTAACATAACATAAAGCTAAAACAAATAAATAACAATCATACATGATTCACTCCATAACACATATATTTTGGTTACGCAGAAACTCTTGGTTAGAGAGAAAAACTACGGTGGGGATGGCACCCACAACTTCACTACTGCAATAATAAAGATTGCTCGGTTAGAGCTACATGTTTAGCTATTTCTGATAGCTTACCCTATTAGGAGTATCAAGATCTATTAGATCTACCTTGCTAAAGGATTTTACAACACTTAATCTAAATGTTGCGCCTGGTTAAAGGCTTTACAATTTATAGACTTTGTTAGAGTCTTTTAAGCTATTAAAGGTTTCTCTTACAACCTAAATATTACAATGAAATCATTACAAATATCTGTAACTTTACATCTGGAATGTTATAGCAGATTCTATGTGCTCAAATAAGATTACCTTACTTATAGCATACCTCGGTAACCCATAAAGTAACTCAATAAACCCTTTTGTTTACTCTATTCTTTGACTGTTCTCTGAAATCCTTCTCGGTGACCTCTGTGTCTCTGTAACAGTCATAACACTTAGTGCTCTCTTATGTATCACAGATGTCTTACTTCATACACCTCTGTATATCTTTGTCTATCACACATTTATCCCTACTCCATGTTGTATAAATAGATCTGTTATGTCGGTGATCTGATTCATTGCTTCGATCTTACAAACATGATTTATCGAATGAATAACTATACAAAATATTTCATTGGATAAATGACCTCGAAATCATACACAATCTTTAAGTGCAATTTCCAATGTGATAACGGTTCTATGTTCCTCGATCTTGTAACACGTTTTCATATGTGTGTCCAGGTTCAATGAATCTGGTAACACGTTTCACTCGGTGTATCATCTTTGTTGCTCAGTAGACAGCTTGATGTATACTAGGCTTTGTGACTACTTTCTTCTATAACCGACTGTTCTATTCATACCGACTGAATATTTCAGTAGTAGTAACCGACTAGAGTATATAGAATGACTTTGGATATAAAACTAATGGCAACTTGATAAGTAGTAACAATCTTCCCTTTTGACATTAGTTGAGATGTTTAACAAAACTACTTTCAAAGTCATAACTCAATAATCTATATACTTACAAAATTTGACTAAACACACAATATATACTTTAGTCAATGAAATAGTATATTCAAATATACTCCCCTTATCACTATACTGTACAAAACTTTGATTTTGTATGCTCGGTGATCAATTTTCTGTGATAACTATTTGGTTCACTACTCAGTTCTCTGTATTTGAATACTTTGTTTTCCTTGGTATATACTCCCCCTGTATACTACACTCCTTTTGTTTGATACTTTGATGTGTTGATACTATATCACTCATCCTTTTTGACAAACATCAAAATTTAGTTACCATTCGATGGTGGCAACTAGTCAAAAATGGATTTATACTTTGTTCGGGCATTGGTGAGAGCGGCAGAGAGAGCATCTTTAACACTGTCCATGAGTGAATTCTGAGCTGTAATGTCAGCTAACAATGAAATGTGTCCATCTAATGTGCTTCCCTCTTGTTGAGTGGATAGGGATGTAGCCTTGTTAATCTGCTCTTGGACGGATGAAAGATGAGGAAGGAATAATGTCTGAAGTGTCATTATGTCCATCCTTATCTTGTGTTCTTCATTCCTTAGTTCCAATTGTTGAGCCATGAGTTGTTGTAGCTTGGTATAAAAAATTTGAATGGAATTACGCTCAGTGGTCAACTTATTAGAGAGATCGGTGATCTCTTTCTCAATCACTTTAGTTTTATTCTTGATATCTTTAATAAATAAAGAGAATGTACAGAGTTTCTAAAATAAATAAAGAATGTGCTTGAGTTGAGGGGTCAACTCAGCAATAAATTTGACAGTTTAACTTTGCCGATGGCAATATCTTTTTGTACTTCTTCAATCATTTTTGCAGTGAGCTCCTTGTCTTTTAGCTTGCTCAAATATTCCAATGCATCTACTCCAGATGTCTCTATCTTGGTTAGGAGTTCATCAGTTGTACATGGATGGCTGCATCATTTGTCACTGTAGCTTCAGGTAGCATATTGGTTAAGAGTGCTTTCACCTTCTGAAGTACTTTCTTTTCTTTTGAATAGCCATTTGCTTCTCTTGTTCGACTTTGGCTTTGCATAGTTCACTGAAATCAATGAGTGCTTGCCCCTTTAATTTGGATATATCAACATTGGGCAACACTATTGGTTTTAACAATTCTACTTTGAAACTATGCTTTTTCATCTTCTTTTCTTTACCTTTCACCGATTGAACTAAGACAATGGCTTGTGAGGCTTGATGACCCTCGGTAGGTTGCTCGGTAGAGGCAACACTTTGGCCGGTTTCTTAAGCCTCTATAGTGTCCTTTGGTGTCTTTGTATTTGGTGTCTCAGTTGCAACATTTTCAGTGCTATAAGGTACTTGTGAGGTCTATTCTAGAGAAGTACCTTCTTCTGTTGTAGACTTGTGACCTTCGGTGCCTTGTTCTATATCCTAAGGGGCCTCGGTTGAGATAGGTTGATTGACCAGAGGATAGGGCTGAACTTGTTCCAAAACTGACTCACTGGATACAAGTTGGGCATAAGCGTTCCCTTCTATCATTTCCTATTCAGGTGCCTCTGTATCCATGATTTTTTCATCTACTTGTATGGTGTCAGCAGGGTCTTGCTCGGTGACATCAGGATCTTGCTTGGTGACATCAACTATTTCAACTGCAGCTTGCTCACCAGCATCCTTGATGTGAAATATTTCCTGCCACTTTTCCTTGGTCTCTTTCTCTACTTCCAGATAAAGTCCATTCATCAATTTTAAAGCTTTTTGCTTGACTAGGAAGTTTTTGTGGTAGTTTGTCAAATTTTCTTTGATTTCATCTACCGACATGTTTGGAAAGAGATATACCAGACTTCTTTCTCTAATCTGTTTTTCTGAGTCCATTGCATATTTCCACCTATTAGCAATATGCACATACAATTCTTTTGGAAGAGAATTGGATACTTCCAATGGGACCAATCGGAATTTCAGAAGTGTGCAGATGACAACTTCTTCTATTTGTCTCTTTTTGGTATCATTTCTGGATTCATACTTAACATATCTGAATGATCCAAATCCACCATATTGCTTCAGATTAGCACAAAAATTTTCAACACTATGTACATTTACCTTCTTGCTCTTGACAATCTGAAATTTGCTTGCATCTTCAGATTCGATGTCACTAGACTCTTTTGCCAAAATGAGTCTCCGAGTAGATTTCTTGTAAGTTTTTGTTACCTTGGGTGCAGCAACACTCTTTGTTTTCTTACTCGGTGAAGCTGCAGATGCTCTTGTGTTAGGTCGCTTTGCTGGAGGAGTCAGTGAGGCCTTTGATGTATCTTGTTTCTTTATTTTCAACAATTTTCCCTTAGGCAATTCGGTGCTCAGTGTTATAGCTACCTCTTGGGCTTTAGATTCCTCTTCAATAATGGCTATAGTGCCTTTGACAGGTGTGGAGGAAGAATCTTCTCCAAATTTCTCCGTTAATGCCTTTATCATCTTTGTTGCCTTCCTTGTAGCTTTGGGTACTACAGTGCTCATTTTTACTTTTTCCTTCACTTCATCATATGTTCCATACCTTAGCTTGGTAGCATGCCTTGGTAATGTAAGAAATGCATCTATTTGTTGTGTGTGATGTCAAAATCAATCTCATAACCCATAGGTGGCAAAGATTGAGTTCTTGGTTCCACAACATTCACATAACACTAATCAGTGTCCACTTCAAAACATATGTCATCTTTGTATTTCTCCACTAGCTTGGGTGGAATCTGATACCTATTATGCATCCTTTCCTGAAACTTGTTGAAATAATCATCCATAATATCATTAAAATTATCACCTAGCTTCTTGATGAAGTCAGTGATCTAATGGGTGATTGGTCGGTGTAGTTCCCAAACAACTTTACCAACTGATGGAAAGAATTTTCAAAATAGAAAAACATGCATATTAACAATGATCCAAACTTTAGTGTATTGGCCGAATTGTTCTTTTTTGGCTTCCTTATGGTGTTCAGATTCTCAAACAGGTTTTTCAGCAACACCTCACATAAATCAATTTTCATGCCTTTCTTCACAATTTTATATGCTAAGTCTACTGCTGCATAGGGTACATTGTTTTCCCTTGCCGATTGGAAGAAACAGTAACCTATTACTCTAATGGAAAACTTTAGTTTTGCATCAGTGACATTGTTCAATTTCAGTCCTCTGCAATCTGATTCTACTCTAGTTAAACTGATCAATTCCTTTTGTGATATCATTTTCTGAGCTTGGGCATGATCATAAATAGGGTAACCGGTGATCAAATGAATGATTTCCTTGGTGATCTTAAATAGTTGCTCTTCTAGCCACATGAAGTCATCATGAACTCTGCACAGAACAAACTTGACCCACTGGGGTTTGAATACATGGGGATAAGTTAGGGCTTCAGTCAATCCCTTGATCTTAATGTGCTCATACTTGCTATCTATTTTACCGTCGATGCGCGGTTCATCATATGTGTCTTTGATTTCAACGTGACCTAGTTGTTCAACTCGACATTTGGTGAAGAATCTCACATCCTCGACTAATAAAACTCTATCCGGGATGAGTGAAAATGTGGTTTTGTCATCCGGTTCAGATGCAATTTTGAGAGTTAAAGAGTATTTCAGTGAGGGCATTTCGATGTTCTCAACAACAACGGAATTCTGGATCTTAGGTGCCATTGCAGATTTCAGATAAGAATTAACAAAAGATCCTTAGGGTTTGAATATTTTCAAACGACAGATGCTTCACACTTAGCAGATAATAACAACTTGATATGATCGGTAAACTAGCTTAACAATGTGTTGAGATTGATGTAAATACCTTGAACTTTGCTTTGAAGGAGGTTTGATCGCCTTTGATTTGCTTTGCTCTACTCTCTTGAAAACTTGGTGAGTGAAAAATGACCACATAAATGCTTTAAGTACACAATGTACCTTATCGGGCTCCATGCAGGTTAGGTAAAAAGCATTAAAAGCACTTGGTTCCACTAAACTTTCTTTCCTTTTTTTTTGCGCTTTAACCGAGTAACTAGACTTCCTTCATTTACCGATTTGACAGGCTTCCTATATTCACCGACTTGACAGTCTTCCTGTATAGTGCTCCAAAAGACTTTGATAGAATTTCAAACTTACGAATACATCTTAGCTATGCAAATTTTGAATTAAGTACATAACAAAATAGGAACTGTTAAGATTTGACCTTTGAGAGAATGTAGTCCCTTCATACCTTTACCAATTAATTTGGAATAGGTGCACCTAACTCGGTAGGTAAGGTGCTTTCTTCATTTGACACAATTTCCTTCTTTTTCCAAATCATCTGTAATTTTTCTTTTATTTCCTCAGTGTCTCCTCTAGGTTGATCTTTGCAATCTCTAGCCAAGTGTCCAACTTTGTGACAATGAAAACATGTCATACCAAGATTTCTCCATGATATTCGGTTGTTCATTCCAAACCTTATAAAGCAATTGGCACTTATATGTCCATATCTTCCACAACATTCACACCATATCCTTATATTGTAATCCCATGGTATTGCAAAATATTATTGGTAAGGATCTGTGTGAGTTCGGTAACCTCTAGTATCTGCTCGGTGTGCAGACCACATATAGTTCTTTTGCTTAAGCCAACACTTCTCAGTACTATAACCATATCTATTGCAGTTTTTACAAAACCCTTTGAATTTTGCCTTCTAATAATTGTTAATAGACTTTGTCCTACATTGGTTAAATGTGTGACCATATTTATTGCAATTATAACAATAACCATTAGACTTAGTGACATTTGGTTGCTTACCTTTTCTGATTTAACACATGTTAGCAGTATGACCTTGATTTCCACAGTAGTTACAAATAAGCTTCTTTCTTTTGATGTGCTTCTTGTTTCCAGCTTGCTTTGATGATTCTCCTCTCTCGGTTGCATGAACTCCCTTCTCGGTAGAGTCTTTTCCTTTGTAACCGAGTCCTGCTTCTTTGTTGGGTCTTCTTGTATTCAGCTGCTCATCCAACATCTTTGATGCTTCATAGCTCTTCTTCAGTGTTTCCTTGGATTTCTTTTCTATTTCAAGTTCATTGGTCAACCTTGATATTTCAAGTTTCGATGCTTGATTCTCATCATCTTTCAAATTTTCTTCATGATTTGCATAACCTAATTGGTCTGACAGATTTTGTTGAATCCCAGTCAACCTTATGATTTCATCATTCTTTTCAAATACTAATGCTTCAAGCTGTTGTTTTTCTCTTTCTAGATCTCTTACTTTATCCTCAGATGTCCTCAATGCATCAAGAATTTTAGTCATCTGTGTGTTGAAATGTTCATGTCCTCTTTTCATTGCTTTTAGCTAATCAGCCAACGCTTTGTTCTTTTCTTTCAATACTCCAATAATTTCTTCAGTCTCTTCAGATATACTATTCTCAGATGATGTCTCAATTTGTTCCACTAACTCTTGAGAGTCCTGCAAATCATCAGATAATCTTCTTCTCACTTTCAATGATTTTTGCATTTGTCTTTGCATGTCTGCAATCACTTGATTAGCATGATCCAACTCTTCTTGTAGATACACAATTCTCCGAGATTGTTTATAGCCTTCCATTGATAAGATCTTTCTGTTTAGGTTGTTAAACCCTTTTCCAAGACTCAAGCTCAAATACCAATTGTTAGGCCCAATATGGAAAGCTAATGTACTAAGAGGGGAGGGGTGAATCAGTACTGTTGTAACATAACATAAAGCTAAAACAAATAAATAACAATCATACATGATTCACTCCATAACACATATATTTTGGTTACGCAGAAACTCTTGGTTAGAGAGAAAAACTACATTGGGGATGGCACCCACAACTTCACTACTGCAATAATAAAGATTGCTCGGTTAGAGCTACATGTTTAGCTATTTCTAATAGCTTACCCTGTTAGGAGTATCAAGATCTGTTAGATCTACCTTGCTAAAGGATTTTACAACACTTAATCTAAATGTTGCACCTGGTTAAAGGCTTTACAATTTATAGACTTGGTTAGAGTCTTTTACCTTGTTAAAGGTTTCTCTTACAACTTAAATATTACAATGAAATCATTACAAATATCTGCAACTTTACATCTGGAATGTTATAGCAGATTCTATGTACTCAAATAAGATTACCTTGCTTATAGCATACCTCGGCAACCCATAAAGTAACTCGGTAAACCCTTCTGTTTACTTTGTTCTTTGACTGTTCTCTAAAATCCTTCTTGGTGACCTCTGTGTCTCTGTAACAGTCACTTAGTTCTTTCTTATGTATCACACATGTCTTGCTTCATACACCTCTATATATCTCTGTCTATCACACTTTTATCCCTAATCCATGTTGTATAAATAGATCTATTATGTCGGTGATCTAATTCATTGCTTCGATCTTACAAACATGATTTATCGAATGAATAACTATACAAAATATTTCATTGGATAAATGACCTCGAAATCATACACAATCTTTAAGTGCAATTTCCAATGTGATAACGGTTCTATGTTCCTCGATCTTGTAACACGTTTTCATATGTGTGTCCAGGTTCAATGAATCTGGTAAGACGTTTCACTCGGTGTATATCAACTCGGGGTATCATCTTTGTTGCTCGGTAGACATGGAATGATACTCGGTAGACAGCTCGATGCATACTGGGCTTTGTGACTACTTTCTTCTATAACCGACTGTTCTGTTCATACCGACTGAATATTTTGGTAGTAGTAACCGACTAGAGTATATAGAATGACTTTGGATATAAAACTAATGGAAACTTGATAAGTAGTAATAGTATAGACATCCGCAATCCATTCAAATATCTTGCAACTTGTTCAACCTCATCATCGACATGTCTGGATTTGATATTCAACTTGTAGAATGCTTCGGTATACTCTTTCACACTAGATACTTTATGCTTCAAGCTCTAAAATTTTTGGATCTGATTTACTTCATAATCAATTGGCATAAAATTCAACTTTAACTTAGCAACCATCTGCTCCCATGATTTGAAATTCTCTTTACCTCTTCTTTGTCTATCAAATTGCAAATGTTTCCACCAAAGAGATGCATGACCTTTCAACTAGGTATATAGGTATATTTCACCTTTCTTTCTTTTGCGGTGTTCTCAAAGTCAAAATACTTCTCCATCTCCGAGATCCAATCTATTAATTCATCGAAATCCAACTTTCCATCATACTCCAGTGGGGTAAAATGTGGTTTAGTGTTCGTCCTACTCAAAAACCTCAAAAACCTCTCTTCATCTGGATCGATCGTTGGTGGATTTGCTACTTGTTTTGCCTGTACTTCTTCATCATCATCTTCTCTCACATCTTCAATGGGTCTACCTCTTCTCTAGGTTGTCTTAATGGCTTCCAACTGGGTTGTAATTCCTCTAAACATTTCCATCACAACAGGGTTTGCATTGCCACGTGCTCCACCATTCCTATTTCCTCTTTGCACCATCTTCATGCCAGTCCTCTGCAATTCCAGGTCGGATCCACAATCCACCACCCCACAACAAAATTCTCAAGACAACGCAATCTCTGAAATGAAATCTCACTCTGATAGAGTGACGCCCAACCCCAAGCCGTCATAGCATTGCAATTATTTTTCATGTTAGACCTATTATTGATACTTTATTTTGATGCATTATGGATATAGATTCTATATGATCCAGTGATTGGATATCATTGATATGATGTATGTCATTTATTTCTAATTTGCATCACTTCATTAATGATGTTAGAAAACATGGATGCATGCCTTACAAATGATTGAATTTCATGATGATTATGATGATGCCATTGAGTAAATTATTCCATGTGGATTCTATTGGATAATTGATAATTTGATTGTTATGATTTAAATTGTATGCAAAGTGTTTGATTTGTATTTTTTCATATATTAATATTGCATGTGATTATTTGAGATTACTAATGTGCAAAGTGAGATGTGCACTATTCATAGAATCAAGCTAAACCTATGTGCGTTTGTGAAGCCAAGGGTTGTCTATTTGGAGAGACAACACCTCGTGTGTAATGTGTTTAATTTGTAAATGTGAATGCTTGAATGTGTGTTTAATTTGTATTTGTTAAATTTGTTAATTCTAACAAGGGACATGCCATGCGTATTATAGTATTGTGTATTTTTATGGTGTCACTTGACACTTGTGTTGTGAAGTGAGTTGGCAATGACATCTCTCTTGGAAGGAATTTGTATAACCAATGCATTATTCATAATATCTTACTGTGGTCCGAATAGAGTCTTGGTTAGAGAGCCATTAAAATGGTCAACTCAATTTTGACCCGTAGGTAAAATTTGTGTGAGTTTCTGGAGGGTCAAACTAACTCCTAAGGTTAGGTTTACGGCATTTTTGAAGGCCCATATGTTATACCTATGGGTAAAGGCCAATTTTGGCCATGTGACCACTCACATGTGACTATCAAGTCACCTCAAAAGCAAGTTTTCCAAGATGGACGAAAATTCAACTTTTGAGGATTTCTCCTTGGTTAGGCAACCTTCCATTTGAGTGGTAGTTACTCTTCCCCACTTTCTCTTACCTTTTTCAGTTTCCATTTTGAGAAACCATGTAAGAGGTTGGGAAGACCAACCTATGACATCTCACATTGGAAAGTGTGAGAAGAGCCTACTTAGGGAAGGCATTCAAACTTAGGGTTTTGATCACCTACTCTCCAATCTTGGAGACTTGGAGTTATTGTTGAAAATTTGGATTTAAAAGTTGCATTTTTAGTTTTGGGAAGAAAAGACTAGTGGATTGGGCAGCTCTCCTTCAACCATTCCTCATACCATTTGTAGGATCAAAGGTTGGTAGTGTTCTTGCATGCATTTTGAATACCATTGTTAATGTGAAGGAAAATTGTTTGTGTATTTAGCTTTTTTTGTTTATGTGATTTGTGGAGTTGAATGTCGAAGTTCCTTCTTTGTGTTTGTTTTGTGAGTTGTGTGATTATTTTATGTTATGGGTGTTTCAAGACCATACTCACCCTTGGGAGGGTAGAGTAGCCTTGGGAGTGAAGGGTTGCTTGACAACCTATGAGTGTAGAGACTCTCCTTGGAAGAGAGAGATACACAAGGGTTATGGGAACCTTGTTGCGTTATTTTTATGTTTATGAAAAGGGGGTCATAAGGGGAGATATGGGTTTGTAAGCCATGGGGGACATAAGGTTTGTTTGGGGTCAAGTATGTTACTTGAGTTGGTTGTATTTTGGTAGCCTTGTGAAGGCATTTGTTCCTCTACCTTGCATATCTACTCTAGGTGCTTGGTCCACCTTCACCCCACAAAGTTAGTCACATAGTGACAATGTAAATCCTTGGGTTGGCAGTTCATGTGATGTTTAAGTCTTTCTTGCTTATGTGGTTGAGTTTGTTTGTAACCCGTTTAGCCTTGGTTCTCCTAGCTCGAAGGTGGCTTCTTGTAAGCCTACGTTGGGAGGTGAGCCTCCATGGTCACAACCTATAAGCTTTATTTGTAGGTTTTCATTTGGGATAAAAGGTGGAGAAAAGCCAAGTTCATGTTCAAGGACTCCTATTAGATTTATTTGGAATTCTGAAAATATGTATTGTAACAAGCCCTCATTCTTGTAGAAATATAAGAGACGCTTGAAGTTGTATTCTTGTTATTATTGTAAAGTGGATTCAAAAAGAAAAGAATGTATATTTACTTTGTTGTTTATTCATTTCAAATAATATCAAAGAAGCATTTAATAGTGTTCCTCTATTGCTATTTATTATCATGAAATGGAGTAGAAAATGTAAAGTTATTTTCTGCATTAATGTCTATTGAAAAGAAAATACATATAAAAATAAAAGGGTAGATAAACATTTAAATAAAATGTAACTTTATCTCTTTATTCAGTTTTATCTGTAAACTTGCTTAGTATAAAATCTAGCATGCAATGTTGAATAAAGCTACTTGCACTTCATTTATTTAATCTAATCATTTTTTGGATGTATTATGTTAGTTGTAAATCTGTTAATAGAAAGGAATTTTATATCAGAATGTAGATTAAACAGAATACACTTCATTCTATTAAATCATTATTGTTCAGTTAGAAATGTATTTGTTGTATTTTATTTATTCTTCTAAGCACCACTTTTCATATAAAAAAAAATATAGAGGAGGATATTCCATTGCTACCATTCCATGCTAAACAGAAAATATACTTCATATGTTTAAACTTAAATTTACCCATTATTTGCATCTAGTTGTAATGTTGGTTAAATAAGCAAATAATATCTTGCTAGTTAGGATAAACAGATCTAGATATATGAGTGTAAATTTTATTGAATATATACTCTTTTTTAATATATATATTTATATATATATATATATAGAACATACATTCACTGTGTACATCCAGTGATTTCAGTGATTTCCTTTCCAGCATGATTTATTTTACATCGACATTTACATTTCTAATATATATATATATATATATATATATATATATATATATATATATATATATATATATTAGAAATGTAAATGTCGATGTAAAATAAATCATGCTGGAAAGGAAATCACTGGATGTACACAGTGAATGTATGTTCTACATACATGTGAATATATATATATATATAGGTTATGTTAAGTCATATGAATCTCATTAGGATATCATCCCTCAGAAAATATATATATATAGATGGGCCGAGGCACGCGTAGTGCAGGCAGCACACACTGTGGCGTCGCCACTCCGCCACACTCCTTCCTTTGCCACCGCCATGGCCTTCGAGTTAGGGCTAGTTTATAAGGAAATAAGAACGAAAAAAAAAAGGTAGTCCTCATGTATAATAAAATAAAGGGGAAACCCTAAATAGAATAAACCCTCGTGATTTTAAAAAAAAAAGAGAATAAAATAATAATAGAGAGGATGCATTTTAAATATTGAAATAAAGTGAATGGGGAAACCCATATTAATTAAAGTTAAATTTAAAATGTTAAAGGGGTTTATTAATCATATTAAAGGTTAATTGTTTTTATAAAAGAATATTGGGGTTGTATTATCTTGGTTAGCTTATAATATATATGTGTGTGTGTGTTTTCTTAAACATTTATTAATGGTTATTTTTAAGTATAATGGTTATTTTAATCTAAAGGGGTAATTTATTTATGAATATTAAATATTTGAGGGGGATTTATTTCAACATTAATAGAAAGTTATTTGTTAGGAAATATTATTATTGATTTAGTTAATTTTAAAAGACGACTTTGAAAACATTATTTTTATTAGCTCAATTAATTATTATTAATACAATGGAATTGTATTAATATTAATTTTATAAATTTTGAAATTATATTAAATATTAAAAAGGATTATTATTAACTCTTAATATAATTGGAGGATTTATTTGGGTGAATTAATTAATTAATTAATTAAGTTGTGATGACTTCATAGGGTTAAATAATTCAGTTTCAGGAATGGTAATCATTGTAATTGTTAGTAAATTAAGACCTAATTTGTTTATTAATCCGCTTAGGATATTGTGATGAGACTTAAGTCTCCGAATTAAATTAAATATATTATCACTCTCTTTAGGAACCCATTCTTAATGACACATGAGTTAACCTTTAGTGTAAATTAATTAAGTTATCTCATCTTTTGAACTTAGAACATCAAGTAATTTAGTGTTCTTTAAAAAAAATTGTTGTTGCGTTTTTGCCCAAAAGTTTGGGCATGACATTTTGGTATCAAAGCAAGATTTCCAACACTAGGAACCTTTCTCCATTACATTTTGTTTTAATTATTATTATCTTTTCAAATTATTTATTTATTTTATTTTACTGCTCATGAAGGATGCCTCCGACAACGCGACAAGCTTGTAGGTGCGGTAGGGGTCCTAGACGTGCTCACATGGCATGCAAAGACGTTGAGCAGGAAGAGTCAGTTCTGGAAGGGAATCAGGAAGCTCCTCCCAAACAACCGATTGACCCTAACCGGGACATTTTGGTTGCACTTCAAAACCTAATAGGAATAGTTCAAGATAGGCTCCCAGCAGTAGATCATCAAGTAGAACATCAGATTTTTGAGAGTCATGGGTCAGCAGCTAGGGAGAGGAGCAGGAGCCCACCTCCTAGCCATATAGAGGGTCAGGCTAAGCATGAGTCTGAGTCATTCCATCAACCTGAGCCACCTCTAGTTGTGGCACCTATGATTATAGAGAGAGCAACCTGTGATCCTGGAGATCAAATTAGAGAACTTTAACATTTTCAGGCACCATCATTTGCAGGATCTACCGATGGGGTAGAGGCTGAGTCTTGGCTATTGAGTCTAGAAAGGTGCTTCAGATTGCGTCCCTATGAGAGAAATTTGAAGGCACAGTTTTCTATTCACCTTTTGAGAGAGACAACTTTCACATGGTGGAGACAGGAGGAGTATAAGAACGACATAGTTGTAGACACTGTCACTTGGAATACCTTTATGGAGTTTAGAGATAGATAACTATCAGAACACTTTAGGCAGCACAAAATTGATGAGTTTCATGACCTTCAGCAGAAGGGGCTTTCTGTATCACAGTTTGAGAGAAAATTATTCAAGCTCCTACCCTATGTTGACTACATGAAGGATAAGAAGCTACTCATCAACCGGTTTATTAGAGGATTGAATGCCAGTATAGCAGGACTAGTTCGAATGGCAACTCCAGGAAGCCTTCGGGTTGCCGTGGAGAAGGCCTTATTATCAGAGGACATTCAGGGTAGACCTCAGGACACGCAGAATCGGTATTAGAGTCGAAACCCTATAACTCGGTCTTTTGGGTTTCAGAAACCCCACTGGAAGGGTAATCACATACATTCATCGATGTCCTTCAAACCCCCTCCTTCGTAGCACTCACAACATAATCAAAGGCAAAGGCCTACATATGGATAGCTGGGCTTTAAGCCCAAGCAGTAGCAGACATAGGGTCCTAGGCCCGATCAGCGACCATAGGCTCCATACACACCTCCGGCTTAAACTCAGCATTCCACTAGGGGTGGTTACAGTGGATCAAGCAGGATAGGAGGACAGACATACTCTAGGCCACAGGGTGTTAAGTTTCAAACACATGGTGCTTGTTTCACTTGTAAGGCCATGGGACACATGGCGAGAGAGTACCCACAGGTAGGCAGGCAGCGGATGGCAGGTTCAAAACCTTCAGTTGGGGACATGGATAAGTCCCATAGAGTTTTTGCAGCGATTGACAACCACCAAGTTGATCATCAGGCCACAGGTATGATCAGAGGTAGTAGTGTTACTATCATGTTTGATTCAGGAGCTATAGATGTTGGCATTTCAATAGAAAGGAGATTGTTGATATTCATTAAAGATATTGAGAAGGTTGTTGAAGATTATTTAATATAACTGAAAAAGGATGATAACTATCTTTATAACATTATTTTGTCATTGATGTCAAGAAATTGATTTTCTGATTTAGTATGATGTTGCCATATCTTGAGAAGTATGTTTTGATGAGTATTAAGTGGTCAGTAAGTGACATAGAAAGAATGTGATGAATAAGGGGAGAAATAAGTTATTCAATAGGCAACTATTACCGAGTTAGACAATGATGAAATCATGATGTTTAGATTGTTTTGATATCCTACATATGTTGTTAATTGTAAGGTTAATACTATACTATGTCACCGAGTAAGGAACCTAGTCGATAAACCCTAAGGAACCTAGTCGGTAAACCCTAAGGTTATTGATATCGGTTAATGAAGGCGGAATGTCTACCGAGTAAAGTTTAGTATTTATCGAGTTGCAACCGAGTTATGACAGATCGTATTGAATGAATACAAGCATTATTTAATGAAGGACAATGATGAGCTAGAGATATATAAATGATTGGTATGTCGTGCATGAAGTTTATTAAGGATCTACAGCAATGGAAAATCAGGAGGAAGATCTATAGCACAGATTGAACTGCAATAACCATATGCAAGTTCCAAGAAAGGAATGCAAGTCCCTAGGCAAGGTAAAACATTTTCAGATCGAAGGATACATTGAACCTGGTCAAGTTTGAAGATCTGACGGCTAAGATTGATCATGGGAAATGTGATCAAGGAGATTAAGCAGTTAGCGAATTGTTTATAAATAAGGAATTGTTGATAAACAATGTATGCGGGCAAGTGTAAGCACATGGATGCTACATAGTGCTTACCGAGCATAGAAGCTTGAAGACCTGTTTGAATAACAGAGTAAGGAGCCCAGCAGAGGGACAAGATAAGTCCTATGACAAGATTATTTTGAGCAAATAAGAATCTTCTTTAGCATTTTAGATGTGAAGTTGCAGATATATTTATTACTATTGTTTATTTTGTAAGTGACAGAAAATCTCTTAACCGAGTGGACTTAACTGTCTTATTTGTAAACCCTCTAGCAAGGTAACATTCTAAATGAGTGTTTGAAATCCTTTGACAAGGTCACTTCTAACAAAGTGAAGATCCTAACAGATCTAAGGAAAATCCCTTAACCGGGTCACATCTAGCAATGTGTTTGTAATCTTTAACAGGACTTTCTTTTAACCAAGCATACTCTAGAAGAGTATATTTCTTAGTGGGTCCAAAATTCCACAGTGGTTTTTCCCTATTTGGGTTTCCACGTTAAATCTGGTGTTATATGTGTTATGATGATTATGTGTTTATGAGTTTGCATGTTTAGCAGTTTTTGGTTATATTGTTGAAGTATAAGTTACCGAGGTTGAATCTGTTGATTTTATGGAAGATTAAGGTTGTATGATTCATCCCCCCCCCCCTCTCATCTTGTTAGCTATTGGCATCAAAACTTTACAACAGATTCTTTTATATCTCCATTATTTGTGGAGTGTTGCGAGCTAGTGGCAACTAGGCAAGATGCTAGTTGGGAAGTGGAGTTACCTTCAGGAGCTAGAGTCTTTGTTAAATTAGTGGTTAGGGATTGTCAACTTCAGATTGGAAGTACAACCACCATAGTAGACCTTTGAGTCACACCACTAGGATCTTATGGCATTGTTCTTGGCATGGATTAGTTGTATGCCCACAGAGCCAAGATGGATTGTCGCTATAAAAATATCAAGTGTGTGGATGATCATGGTACTTCTATAGTAATTTCAAGGATTCAAAGACCAGTATCACTTCGTATGATTTTCAATATGCATCTTAAGTAGAGCATGCAAAAGGGATGCCAATTATTTGCCATCACCATTAGTAATAGAGAAGAAGAGGATGAGAAGGAACCTTCACTTGACGATCATCCTATTCTTAAGGAATTTGTAAACGTGTTTCCTTCCGAGCTACCTAGTATGCCACCTTGAAGAGAGATTGATTTTCACATAGATCTTGTACCATGAGCTAAGCCAATTTTCAGAACACCATATAGGATGACCACTAATGAGCTTAATGAGCTCAAGATGCAGCTTGAGGAACTTTTAGAGAAAGGTCAATTTGTCCTAGCGTCTCCCCTTGGGGCGTACCAGTCATCTTCATAAAGAAGAAGGATGGATCCCTTCGATTATGCATGGATTACCGACAGTTGAACAAAGTAACCATTAAGAACCAGTACCCTTTTCCCAGGATCGACGACCTATTTGATCAGCTTCAGTATTCCAAATTATTTTTAAAGATAGATTTGAAGTCAGGGTACCATCAGTTGAGGATAGTGGAGAAATATATCCACAAGACCGCTTTCCATAGTAGGTATGGCCACTATGAGTTCATCGTGGTTCCATTTGGTATTATGAATGCTCCAGTTGTATTCATGAGTCTCATGAATGGGGTTTTCCGCACTTTCCTTGACCAATTTGTGATTGTGTTCCTTGATGATATATTGATATATTCTTGGAATGAGAAGGAGCACGAGGAGAACTTGAGACAAGTATTACAGTGCTTGAGAGATAATCAGTTGTACGACAATTTGTTGAAGTGTACATTCTTTAGATCAGAGCTCTAATATCTAGGACATGTCATATCCGGTGATGGGATCTTATTTGACCCATCGAAGATTAGAGCTATTATGGATTGGCCAGTACCAACTAGTGTGACAGAAGTCAGTAGTTTCATGGGTCTAGCAGGTTATTACAAATGCTTCGTCGAGAGGTTATCTAGTGTTGCACATACTATGACATCTCTTCAGTGAAAGGGAAAGAAATTTGAGTGGACAAAAAAGTGTGAGAGGGCCTTTTAGGAACTCAAAAAGGAACTTACTAGTGCACCTATTCTTGTTGTCCCCGATCCCTCATCTAATTTCATGGTATGTGCATATGCTTCCTTGGATGGTTTAGGAGCACTCCTTATGCAGGATGGTCAACCTATTACATATAAGTCTAGGAAACTTAAGACTCATAAGATTAACTACCCTACTCATGATTTTGAGCTTGTAGCAGTGGTGCACGTACTTGTGAGGTAGAGACACTTTCTTTTAGGTCATCATTTTGAGTTTCATTCGGATCATTAGAGCTTGCAGTACATATTTACTTAGCCTAATATTAATGCTCGTCAGAGAAGATGGATGGAGTTTTTGTGTGAGTATGATTTTGATGTTCACTACATCAAGGGGAAAGAAAACATAGTTGCAAATTCCTTGAGTAGGAGACGTCATGAGATATACTCCATGTCTAGAGACACAGATTTGAGAGATTGCATATTGCAGTAGTTACCTGAGGATGAGTGGTATTTAGAGGTATGTTAGGTGGTGCGATCTCAGGAGATCCTAGAAGGGATATTTGCATACTATTCATTAGAGTCTGATGGACTACTACACCATAGAGGGCACATTTATGTACCTTCTTCTAGAAAGTTGCATGATTTAATTGTGATGGAGGCTCATAGAGCTCCTTATGTAGCACATCCCGAAGTTAGAAGATGCATGCAAATTTGAGGTAATTATATCATTGGCCAGGTATGCATAAACTCATTGCAGAACTAGTAGCCTGATGCCTTAAGTGTCAGAGAGTCAAGGCAGAGCACCGCCATCCAGGTGGGTTACTCCAATCTCATGTGATACCAGAGTAGAAGTGGGATATTATTTTGATGGATTTCATCATTGGTCTTCCTATGTCATCACGTCATCATGATGCCATCATGGTGATAGTTGACAAGTTGACCAAAGTGGCCCACTTCTCACCAGTTCGAACTACTTTCACAGCACCAGCAGTGGTACAGATATTCTTGCGAGATATTGTCAGACTTCATGGCATTCCACACAAGATTATTTCAGACAGAGATTCCCTCTTTACTTCTTCCTTTTGGAAGGTGTTGCAAGCAGCGTTGGGTACCAAACTCAACTTTAGCATAGCCTATCATCCAGAAATGGATGGACAGACAAAGAGGGTGAACCAAGTGTTAGAAGATATGCTCTGTAAGTATGTCATGGATCATCAAATTAAATGGGAAGAGTATTTTCCTTTGGTAGATTTTGCCTATAATAATGGGCATCATACTTCTTTAGGGATGCCACCTTATTAGGCTTTGTATGGCAGACTTGTAGGACACCTTTGAGTTGGGACTGCATTGAGGATAGAGTAGCTATTGGTCCTGAGATAGTTCACGATATGGAGCAGCAGGTAGATTTGATTAGACAATGCCTTAGAGAGGCACAGGATAGACAGAAGAAGTATGCAGAAGCGAAGACGATAGATCGTAGCTTCATGGTTGGGGATAGAGTCTTCTTGAGAGTGCGACCACACAAGATTCCAATCCGTTATGAAAAGGGTTCTAAGCTCTCACCTCGCTTTGTTGGACCATTTGAGATCCTTAAGAGGATAGGACCAATTGCATATCGTCTAACTTTGCCACCTAGTCTATCATGTATCCATGATGTGTTTCATGTGTCTGTACTGAGGAAGTATATTTATGATGAGTCTCATATTCTAGATTAGGATGCCTTGCAGGTGGAGTCAGATGGGAAGTTGGCTTTGGAACCCATTCGCATTTTGCCTCGCCGGACGCTGGCTCTTCGAGGCTGAGAGCTGGACCAGGTTAGGGTCTAGTGGGATTGTTATGATGAGGTTACAGCATCATGGGAGGACGCAACATGGATGAGATCTGTATACCCCTATCCTTTTCATGAACTCCAAGAGGAACTTCATGCCTAGAGGGGGACAATGTGAGGCCCTACCCCGATTCTTCATAGCATTGCAGTTATTTTTCATGTTGGACCTATTATTGAAACTTTATTTTGATGCATTATGAATATAGATTCTATATGATCCAGTGATTGGATAACATTGATATGATGTATGTCATTTATTTCTGATTTGCAGTACTTCATTTATGATGTTAGAAAACATGGATGCATGCCTTACGAATGATTGAATTTCATGATGATTATGATGATGCAATTGAGTAAATTATTTCATGTGGATTCTATTGGATAATTGATAATTTGATTGTTATGATTTAAATTGTATGCAAAGTGTTTGATTTGTATTCTTTTATATATTAATATTGCATGTGATTATTTGAGATTACTAATGTGCAAAGTGAGATGTGCAGGAAAACTAATCCATGTGACCATGGAAACTATTCGGAGAATCAAGCTAAACCTATGTGCATTTGTGAAGCCAAGGGTTGTCTATTTGGAGAGACAACACCTCGTGTGTAATGTGTTTTATTTGTAAATGTGAATGGTTGAATGTGTGTTTGATTTATATTTATTAAATTTGTTAATTCCAAAAAGGGACATGCCATGCGTATTATAGTATTGTGTATTTTTATGGTGTCACTTGACACTTGTGTTGTGAAGTGAGTTGGCAATGACATGTCCCTTGGAGGGATTTGTATAACCAATCCATTATTCAAAATATCTTAGTGTGGTCCCAATAGAGTCTTGGTTAGAGAGCCATTAGAATGGTAAACTCAAGTATGACCCATAGGTAAACTTTGGGTGAGTTTCTAGAGGGTCAAACTAACTCTTAAGGTTAGGGTTAGGGTATTTTTGAATTCCCATATGTTATACCTATGGGTAAAGGCCAATTTTAGCCATGTGACTGTCAAGTCACCTCAAAAGCGAGTTTTCCAAGATGGACGAAAATTCAACTTTTGAGGATTTCTCCTTGGTGAGACAACCTTCCATTTGAGTGATAGTTGCTCTTCCCCACTTTCTCTTACCTTTTTCAGTTTTCATTTTTAGAAACCATGTAAGAGGTTGGGAAGACCAACCTATGACATCTCACATCCTTTCCAAGGAAGTTGGAAAGTGTGGGAAGAGCCTACTTAGGGAAGGGATTCAAACTTAGAATTTTGATCACCCACTCTCCAATTTTGGAGACTTGGAGTTATTGTTGAAAATTTTGATTTAGAAGTTGTCTTTTTTAGTTTTGGGAAGAAAAGACTAGTGGATTGGGCAGCTCTCCTTCAACCATTCCTCATGTTATTTGCAGGATCAAAGGTTGGTAGTGTTCTTCCATGCATTTTGAATACCATTGTTAATGTGAAGGAAAATTGTTTGTGTATTTATCTTTTGTTGTTTATGTGATTTATGGAGTTGAATGTTGAAGTTCCTTCTTTGTGTTTGTTTTTGTGAGTTGTGTGATTATTTTGTGTTATGGGTGTTTCAAGGCCATACTCACCCTTGGGATGGTAGAGTAGCCTTGGGGGTGAAGGGATGCTTGACATCCTATGAGTGTAGAGACTCTCTTTTTGGAAGAGAGAGATACACAAGGGTTATGGGACCCTTACTACATTGTTTTTATGTTTATGCAAAGGGGGTCATAAGGGGAGATACGGGCTTGTAAGCCATGGGGGATATAAGTATTGTTTGGGGTCAAGTATGTGACTTGAATTGGTTGTATTTTGGTAGCCTTGTAAAGGCATTTGTTACTCTATCTTGCATATCTCGTCTAGGTGCTTGGTCCACCTTCACCCCACAAAGTTAGTCACATAGTGACAATGTAAATCCTTGGGTTGGGAGTTCATATGATGTTTAAGTATTTCTTTCTTATGTGGTTGAGTTTGTTTGTAACCCGTTTAGCCTTGGTTCTCCTTGCTCAAGGGTGACTTTTGGTAAGCCTAGGTTGGGAGGTGAGCCTCCATGGTCACAACCTATAAGCTTTATTTGTGGGTTTTCATTTTGGATAAAAGGTGGAGAAAAGCCAAGTTCATGTGCAAGGACTCCTATTATATTTATTTGGAATTGTGAAAAATATGTATTGTAACAAGCCCTCATTCTTGTAGAAATGTAAGAGAGGCTTGAAGTTGTAATCTTGTTATTATTGTAAAGTGGATTCAAAAAGAAAAGAATGTATATTTACTTTGTTGTTTATTCATTTCAAAGGATATCAAAGAAGCATTTAAATAGTATTCCTATATTGTTATTTATTATCATGAAATAGAGTAGGAAATGTAAACTTATTTTCTGCTTTAATGTGTATTGAAAATGAAATACATATAAAAATAAAAGGGTAGATAAACATTTAAATAAAATGCAGCTTTATCTCTTTACTCAGTTTTATCTGTAAACTTGCTTAGTATAAAATCTAGCATGCAATGTTGAATAAAGCTACTTGCACTTCATTTATTTAATCTAATCATTTTTTGGATGTATTATGTTAGTTGTAAATCTGTTAATAGAAAGGAATTTTATATCAGAATGTAGATTAAACAGAAAATACTTCATTCTATTAAATCATTATTGTTCAGTTAGAAATGTATTTGTTGTATTTTATTTATTCTTCTAAGCACCACTTTTCATATAAAAAAAATATAGAGGATATTCCATTGCTTCTATTCCATGCTAAACAGAAAATATACTTTAGATGTTTAAACTTAAATTTACCCATTATTTGCATCTAGTTGTAATGCTGGTTAAATAAGAAAATAATATCTTGCTAGTTAGAATAAACAGATCTAAATATATGAGTGTAAATTTCATTGAATATATACTTTTTTTTAATATACATCTTTATATATATATATATATATATATATATTAAAAATGTAAATGTTGTTGTAAAATAAATCATGCTAGAAAGGAAATCACCAGATTTACATAGGATAAACAGATCTAGATATATGAGTGTAAATTTCATTGAATATATACTCTTTTTTAATATATATCTTTATATATATATATATATTAGAAATGTAAATGTTGTTGTAAAATAAATCATGCTAGAAAGGAAACCACTGGATTTACATAGTGAATGTATGTTCTATAGACATGTGAATATATATATATATATATATATATATATATATATATATATATATATATATATATATATATATATATATATATATATATATATATATATATATATATATATATATATATTCATCCATCATGAATATATATATATATATGCTCATTGAAAATCATTGTGCAAAAAACCTGTGTAAAAAAATATATATATATTAAAAAATATAATAATATTTCATGCTTGAATGTCGCTTGATAGGCGAAGTGTGTGTCGACAAACACAGTGCAGGTCGTGACCCCATTATGTGGGTCGAGGCACACACAGTGTCAACCACGACCCCACTATGTGGGCCGAGGCACGCGCAGTGCGGGTGACACACATTGTAGTGTCACCACTCCGCTGCACTCCTTCCTCCACCACTGCCATACTCAAACCCGTCGCTGCCATGGCCTTCGACCTACAGAATACAAAAAAAACATAACATTCAAAATGAAAAGAAAGCCCTAACCCAAGATCAGGATTAGGGCTAGTTTATAAGGAAATAAGAACAAAAAAAAAGGTAGTCCTCATGTATAATAAAATAAAGGGGAAACCCTAAATAGAATAAACCCTCATGATTTTTTTTTAAAAATAGAGAATAAAATAACAATAGAGAGGATGCATTTTAAATATTGAAATAAAGTGAATGGGGGAAACCCCATATTAATTTAGGTTAAATTTAAAATGTTAAAGGGGTTTATTAATCATATTAAAGGTTAATTGCTTTTATAAAAGAATATCGGGGTTGTATTATCTTGGTTAGCTTATAATGTGAATGTGTGTGTGTGTGTGTGTGTGTGTGTGTGTGTGTGTGTGTGTAATTTCTTAAAAAATTATTAATGGGTATTTTAAAGTATAATGATTATTTTAATATAAAGGGTTAATTTATTTATGAATATTGAATATTTGAGGGGGATTTATTTCAACATTAAGGGAAGGTAAAGTCTTGACTCCATTATTACGGTCCATGAGAAAATTCATTCTCTTGTTAGAGAAAAGAAACAGGGTTTCATCCTAAAGCTTGATCTCTCCAAAGCCTATGACAAGGTTGACTAGTCTTTACTTCAGAAAGTCCTCACTTCTTTTGGTTTTTCCTCCAGAGTTGTCGACCTCCTCTCTCAGCTTACCACCTCTGCTACTTTCGTTGTTCTTGTCAATGGTTCTCCCTCAACTTTTTTCCAAGCTTCTAGAGGTTTAAGGCAAGGGGATCCTATCTCCCCCATCGTCTTCATCATTGTGGCAGAATGCTTTGGAAGGACTATGGAAAAAATGGTGTTGCAAGGCTCCTTTAAGGGCCTCCAACCATCTTTTGCTGACCTTATCTATTCCCACCAGCAGTTTGTTGATGATACTATTATTATGGGGGAATCAAGTATTTCAGAAGCTAAAGTCTTGAAGAGCATCCTATGTAAATTTGCCTCTGCTTCTGGTCAGCTTATCAATTGGGCTAAAAGTGAAGTTTTTTTCATTAATACTCCTAAGAGAAGACAATAGAGGATCAGCAGAATCCTAGAGTGTAGGATTGCTAATCTTCCTGCTACCTACCTTGGTCTCCCCATGGGCATTGCACCTCCTGATCCCTTCTAGAGTTCTCTTGTGGACAAATTTCATAAAAAACTTGCAGGTTGGAAAGGAGCCCTCTTAAGTCAAGTTGGCAAGCTCCAACTCCTTAAGGCTACTCTTCAAAGTATTCTGATTTATGCTCTAAGTCTTTTCAGAATTCCAGTTAAGTATGTTGATGCAATCGAGAAAATTCATAGAAGATTCCTATGGTCTGGGGTTGAGGATAAGCAAAGAATGTCTTTGGTGGCTTGGGACTAGGTCTGTAGGCCGAAAAGAAAAGGTGGGCTGGGCCTCAGAAGGAATCGTACCCTAAATGAAGCTCTCTTGTCCAAACAAGTCTGGAGAATGTTTCATTCAGACTCTGAATGGTGTAAAATTTGGTGAAGTAAGTACTCTCTTCTGTCCTCCTCTCTCTCCTCTTTTATCCATTCGGACCTTAGTATTAATGGATCCCACATATGGAATCATGCCTCTAAATGTAAAGAAGATATAACCAAAGGAGTGATCTGGAAACTAGGAAATGGTAAGAAAGTTAAATTCTAGGAGGATCCTTGGCTTTTTGATAAACCCTTTAATGATATCAATGAATGGGCCCCCTATGCTCCCTCTTGTATTATAACTTTTGGCTCCTTAGTTGCTGAGTACTGGGTTGGTAATGAATGGCAGAACATTGAAAGCATCCACCCTAGCCTTTCTAAGCTCAAGATCCATCTGTCTGTGGTATGGCTGAATAAAGAAGAAGACTCCCTGATTTGGAAACAAGATCCTAAAGGTACTTTATCTGTTTCCTCTATGTATTGTGTCCCCCCCCCCCCCCCTCTCAATAAATCCTTACTGGTCTAAAGCCTGGATTAAGGGTCTCACCCCCAAAATCAATCTTTTCTTTTGGACCAGCCTCCAAAATAAGATTATGACCCTTGACAACCTCAAAGGCAGAGGCTTTTCCCTCCCTAATAGATGTGTGTTGTGCCTTCAAGAGGAAGAGACTATGGACCACCTTGCTCTCCATTGTTCCTTCTCAGCCTCTATTTGGGAAAGTTTTCGCAAGAGTTTTAGTATGGCCTGGGTGTTTCTGAATAACATCAGTGACTTGTTCTCCTCCTAGAATATTAAATGGACTAACTCTTTTTTGAGATGTTTGTGGCAGCTCTCTCTTCCTCACATCTTGTGGGGACTATGGAAAGAAAGAAATAACTGAATCTTCAGGGATGTCTCCCTTAATCAAGATATTGTGTTCTAGAAAATTCAATGGTCGATTCAAGAAAATATAAGGATCATTGAGGGTCCTTGTTACTCAAACAACTCACTGGAATCAAACATCTTGAGGGTATGGAATATGAAGATTACTGATGGTCCTAACAACCACAATAAAAGGCTTGAAGCTAAATGGCAAACCCCTCCTCAAGGTTGGTTCCAAGTTAATTTTGATGGTGCTGCCAAAGGTAACCCTGGTCCTTCAAGTTGTGGAGCTATACTGAGAGATGACAGAGGAATTTGCAAGGATATGGTTGTTATCCCTATTGGAACCCAAACCAACCATAAAGCTGAAGCAATGGCAGCTCTTCAAGGCATCCTCCTAGCTAGAAAGTGGAATTTCTCCTATCTATGGATTGAAGGGGATTCAAATAATATTATAAAGTGTCTTAAGGGGACTTCAAAACCTTCATGGTCCATTCACAACATAATCACCTCTACTATTGATATTATTAGCACCTTTAAAACTTGCCATATATCCCACATCTACCGGGAGGCCAATGGCTCTGCTGACTAGGCTGCCAATGCGGCAGTTAAAAGTGATGAAATTACCACGTGGATGGGTGAATGCGGACTCCCCGAAGACGTCAGACAAATCATTAGTAATGAGAGATATAGAAGCACTCCAAAGATTCTTGATGGACAGGATAATTATGAAAAGTACTAATGTGAGTACTTTGAGTTACTATAATAATGAGAATATCACTCATTCTAACATCAATGCCATTAACTCTCACACTTTCTGGGTAACTATTATAGTTCCAAAAATCTCTCTGGTTTATCTTCTATGCAAGCTTCAGAATTTGACCATGGGTAGCGACAACATGGGTGGAAACAGGAGGAGATATGAACCAAGTAGTTGTAAAGAATGGAAATAGAAGGAAGAGGTTTGGGGTATATTGCAGCAGGGTGGTCTCTTGAACTTCATGGAGAGACTCCATGGTCAAGATGGTATGGTTACCAGTCTTTTCTGCAAGAACTGGAAGAAGGGCATGTTAAAAATAGGTGATCAAATGGTTGAAATCGATGAACACTTAATTGCTCAAGCTACGGGCCTCACAAGGGAAGGCTGCAACTTCTACAGAGATAGGAAGGTTAGCAAGGAAGCTATTGAAAGGTACCCAGAAATGGAGAAAGAGAAAAAATGACTGGTAAAGCTAAGCAAAACCTACTACCCACCCAGGGCTTTTGCCAAACCCTGGAGGGAAATCCTCTTTGTTTTAATGCATTATATCACTCTAGATGGTAGGTTTACAAAAGTTTATGGTTATCACTTTGTTCTATTAAACCACTTTAGGCACAATGATAAGGTTAATTTCCCTTATTTCCTGCTTTGCTCAATGAATGCATCCCTCAAGGCCTATAAGGAGAATCCTCTAGGTGATTCTGCTATGCACCAAGGCCTAATGGTCCTAATTTATGACCATTTAAAAGCCAACCAAATAGCTCGGATGCAGCCCTCCATGTACTCTGAGGAAGAGATGTTTGATTCTACCTTTTCTAAGGAGGAGGAATCCGATAGTGACTCTTCAACTGACACAGAGGATAGCACTGATGTCTCGGAGTATGAAAGTGGGAAGAAGAGGAAATACAGGAAAACAAGACCCTCTTCCTCTAAGGGCAAAAAACCAAAAAGCAGACCCCTGATTAGCATCTCTTCAAAAGAGGAGTACTCTGATGACTCTGAAAAGGAGAACCCTAAAGGGTTGCCGAAGAAGAAAACAAAAGACCATACCCAGACCAGGAAAAAGCACAAGAAGAAAGAGGAGACTGGTAAGGACCCGGTAGCCGACAAGCAAGCTAAGGCCCTGGAAGCTGATCGGAGTCTGGAAAAGGAGACCATGGAAGAGACTCTTAGGGATACTGATACAATTTCCGCCTTCCAAATCCCTAAAGAGGAACAGGCTACCCCTGGAAAAGTTGCCCCCCCATCTGGTCCTCCTCCTGAGGGTTTGCATGGTTTCATCGAAACTATGGAATGGCTCATTAATGGCTACAAGAAAGCTGAGGATGAAAACAAAAAACTCTGCAACAGAGTCTTGATCTTGGAAACCATTAATACTAGGGAAGGGAACATAATGGCCGACTATATTGAGGACCTGAAAAACACCATTGCCAAAGCTGAAGACATCAGAGATGCTTTTAACCCCAGGTTTGAGAAGATTGAGAAGGATTTGCTGGAAACGAAGAGCCTTGCTGACACTAGCTACAAAACCCTCTTGGATACCATTACCAATATTAGTAAAATTGAGGAGTGTTTGAAGAACATTGCTGAACAGAGCCTAAGTATCTTGAAGATCTCAGCTAACAACACCCACACCCTCATCAGCAAACTGGATGAAGAAAAGGAAATCCACTATATAGACCTGGAAGCTGAAGGAACAAGGGAAGCTCAAGGTCCTAGAACCTGCACTAGAGGCAAGAGGAGAGAAAAGAAACCGAACAAGGATCTAGAAGATCTAAAAGTTGTTGGGGCCACCTACGATGAGCTAGTGATTAAGGCGGAGGATTTGCTGAAGAAAATTACTATGTAGTGCCTTCTCTGTTTCTTTGTTGTTTTTTGTTGTTAAGTTGTTCTTTCTGTCTATTGGTCTTTTGGCCAGTCTTTTTGTATGTGGACTTTAAAGCACTGTTCTTCTTAGTGCTTTTTCTCTATCTATGTTGTAAAGGTTTCGGGTCCTGAAAACCTATTTTTTAATTAATCGAAACATTAATGGAAGGTAATTTGTAGGAAATATTATTATTGATTTAGTTAATTTTAAAAGAAGATTTTGAAAACATTGTTTTTATTGGCTCAATTAATTATTATTAATACAATGGAATTGTAGGATGACCCCACAGCATGACGGTTTGTCACGAGCCCTGTTGAGAGGGTAGTCCCATGTTCGAGTCCCTTCTGATCTCCTCCTGTGATTGGTTCCCACGCTACTCCGGTATCCACGCTGCTTCCGTGACTTGAGGCATTGATGTCTCTTCGTGTTCGTTGTGCCTTGCCAAGATCATGATGCCCCCCTGCCAGTTTATGGAGTGACAAAGCCCGTGTTGGAGAGATAAGGAGAATTGTAATGGAGTGATAAGGAGATGTTTGGAGAGATAAGGCGTTTGGAGTGATAAGGAGAGATAGATATAACAAAAATATATGTAAGTGTGGCATTCATATCATCGAGGAGGTGTTAATACCTCATCATGTAATCCCTTAGGGAGGGGGTCCCCCATTGTGACCCCCACTAGTTCGTAGCTCCAGTTAAAAGTGTTCTTAATAAATAAAAATTAATGACAACATTATCGATCAAAAAAAATACAATGGAATTGCATTAATATTAATTTAATAAATTTTGGAATTATATTAAATATTACAAAGGATTATTATTAACTCTTAATATAATTGGAGGAGTTATTTGGGCAAATTAATTAATTAATTAATTAATTAATAAAGTTGTGATGACTTCATAGGGTTAAATAATTCAATTTCAGAAATGGTAATCATTGTAATTGTTAG
Source organism: Cryptomeria japonica (assembly GCF_030272615.1). NCBI lineage: Eukaryota > Viridiplantae > Streptophyta > Pinopsida > Cupressales > Cupressaceae > Cryptomeria > Cryptomeria japonica. The sequence goes on from NC_081412.1 coordinate 335,459,935, forward strand.
TAAATTAAGATCTAATTTGTTTATTAATCCGCTTAGGAGATTGTGATGAGACTTAAGTCTCCTAATTAAATTAAATATATTATCGCTCTCTTTAGGAACCCATTCTTAATGACACATGAGTTAACCTTTAGTGTAAACTAATTAAGTTATCTCATCTTTTAAACTTAGAACATCAAGTAATTTAGTGTTGTTTAAAAAATTTGTTGTTGCATTTTTGCCCAAAAGTTTGGGCATGATAGATACCAGTTGGTGCAATCATCGGCTAGGAGGGACCTCAAAGAGATCAATCTAGACTAGGCAGAAAGAGTAAACACAACGGAAACAAGAGGATATGATGGAGGCAATGCAGAACTGAATGAATTAGATCATGAAAACTGATTACAGATAATTGGTAACATCCAGGTTACAAGATTCGACTCACTGGTATGCTAAATACATGCTCAATTATAGAATCGATCAACTTAGGACCTCTAAATATCAAGATCTATCTTCTAAATTCCCTGTAATGAATTTTAATGCTTAATTACAAAGATTTATATGATCTAGAGTGATTTGGTTGGCCCAAGAGGGATCAAATGTCGAAGAACAAGATCAAATGTGTAAAACAACCAGGTCGGCCTCCGCCAAAGAGATTCCTTCGAAAAATCCAAAGGATGAAGTGGGGATTAAAGAAAAGGTCGGCCACATGCTAAGGAACATCGGAATTGATGAACTAGGGCTCTGCAAGCTACGGAAAGGATCTAGTAGATTCACCAATGAAAATAGGTCCAAGCAGTTCAAGTGCTAGAAAACTATCTCGAAATCTAGAAGTGATAACTTACCAAAAAATGGTCCAAATGCTCCGCAATTTAGGAATAAGGAAGATGATCATGTCCTCAAGCAAAATCCATCTTCACAAGATCCGATGAGCCAATGCAAGAAAATGCAAAAAGATATGTTGAAACTACAAAACAGAAAACAAATTAGAAAGGAAATGTTTTTGGTTGATGCAAGATTGCCAAGAACTGGGGACGCTCCTGCATCATGAACCTTCCCTGAGGGTTGGAGCCTTTTGGTTCATTGTAATTTGAGTAGTGAGTTGTAGGCAATGTTCCTGAATGCATGTGCATTTCCCATTGTAACATTTACACATACTACTGCAGAGTATTATCTCATTGTGGGTAGGTTCCCACCGTGGTTTTTCCCTTAATCAGGTTTTCCACAACAAAAATATTGGTGTTATGTGTATTTTTGTTATTTTTGTTATCTTTCCTTTTCCTATAGTTGATCAGATATGAGATTGTGCTTAATTGTTTTAATCTGGTGAAAACTGATTCACCCCCCTCTCAATTTTCCTTCTTGTTGTTGCCAACAAGTGGTTTCAGAGCTGTGAATTTTTTCTAAGGGGGAGAGATTATTCTTTCTAGTGGGGAGAGAATCTTAATCAGTTTGTATCTTTGGCATTGTTGTCAAAGGGGGAGAGAAGCATGTCAAAAATTGTTTTATCTTTGGAGCTTTGTGTGCATGATTTTAGGGGGGCTATTTGATTTTGCTAATGTTGATTCATTCCTTGGCATTGATTATTTTTCACATTCATATGTTGCCATCAATGCCAAAAGGGGAGATTGTTGGACTTTGTTGCTACTAGGATATGTTATTGTCATTGATCTCAACATATTCATGTGTTTTGGTATTGCAGAGAATTGGTTTCAATCCTAATTCCCAGTTCGTTGTCTACAATACTGGTAAGGCATTTCTGGTAGATCAAAAAGACTTAGATGACAAAATACAACATAGTAAACATCAGTTTCAATCAATGACAACACAAATAACTGATCAAAGTCATCCAATCATGCAATCTCAATCTCTTCATCACAATGTCATCACAAATAGTCCTTTACCAATTTAGTCATTATTCTTCATCTGCATCAGTTATGCCAATCATGCCAACAGATTAAAAAGAGATGAATGATGGGAGTGGATAAAGAAAAGTGGATCTTGATGTGGATTATTGGGGATGATTAGGATGAGAATTAGGAACTAGATTATATTAAGAAAATTTATGAGTATTGGGTTCCTGAATGATGGGTATATGGGTGGATTAAGGATAATTATGTCAGGAGGAATGATTAAGATGATTAGAACGATGATTAAGAGATGATGATTGGGATGAAGTGATTATTAGGATTGGATGAGTGATTATGATGATTAGTAGGGTTGATAGATGAGGTATTTAACTTGGAGATGATGTGAAAATATTGACTTGGAGGACACATAGACATAAACAAAGAACTTTTTCTTTTTTTGTGAAATGTTTTGATTTTTTTGAGTTTTTTATTTTTTTTGAGTTTTTTTAGTTTTATGATTTTTTTTTATGTAAGCTAAAAACACACAATGAAATGAATGCAAAATAGAAAACCCTAGGCTCAATTTGGATGTTGTGTCTCCTTTTGGTTTCAAGTGGGAAAGGTGATCTAAACATTCAAATGCATAAGACACCCCAACAAGCCTACACAAGTGGGATTATCAATCCTTTGTATGCACAAGGAATCACAAGGAAAGATGGCTAAAAGAGTTTTAACTAGGCTTCACAAGATCAAATAGTGGTTGTCCTCTATTTATGTAAGGTACATGAGGCCTAAATCCGTAAATGAAATAGAATAATGACAAACAGTCAAGAGGAGATAGTAACCCAATCTCCACCTTCATTTCCCAAATGTATAAAGTTCTTTGGGGCTTAGCCAAGATTGGCATGATTCTACTTCCAAGAGGGGTGTCTTTAGATTCACCCCCCGCTCTTTATACTCCACTAGAACACGAGAGTTGAGATCGTCCCTTGGGGTGATGAAACCCCCAAGTAGGCCTCCTAAAAAAATAAAACAAGACTACTTATTTTTGGTGAACTCAAGTTCGGCACTAGGATGCAAGAGGAGATCATACGTAAGTGCTCCTGGGTTAAAAGACACTTGTTCATTTCTAGAGCCAAATCCAAATGTGAGAGTTAAATTTAAGCCCAAATTTATAAATATTAGGAAAACACACCAAACAACTTTTCTAATGCAAAAATTTATTGCAAAAATATATTCCTTGTGATTTTTTGATAGATTTCAAAACAAAAACAAAAAAGATTTCTCAAAAATGATATTATATGACAAAGTTATAAGCATTTGAATTTTCAAAGGAAAGGTTGAATTTGGACATGTGCACCTTATTTTTGATGATATATCTGAAAATATGGTTTAATATGCAGTGAAGATAGTGGATTCATCTTTCCAACACATTTTGAAGTTTTAAAATTTGACTCGTGAGCAAAAAGTTACACTCGATTTAGTAAAATTGCCTATTTAAGCAATACATATGAAAGGAGTCTATTTTAAAGCCCCTAGATGCCTATTTTTCTTCTCAAACAACCAAAGGCTGGATGGAAGGTGTTCCACATATTTTAGCAAGGCCCTTTGTCTCCCATATGACCAAGGGTTAACCTTGTAGAAAATAAAATAAAATAAATGAAATAAAATTTTAATTTTAATAATAATAAAATAAACTTTAAATTTAAAACTAATAAAACCAAAAATCTTTTCCTTTTCTTTTTAAGATACCATTTTAATACTTGCACATGTAAATATAAAGACCTGCATATAAGCCAAGAGAGATTAAATCGAACTTTAAATTTAAAAATGAATTTGAGTGATCTAAATGAAAATTTATAGAGGGAAATTTTACAACAATCAAAATTAAATTTTAAAACACAAAGGTAGGAGATACATCGTCAACTATATATGAATAAACATAACATCAATCAATAACTCCATGACTATATATATACAGCTGCAAAAAGTTACTTTGGACCATTTTTTACATAGAAACTATCATGATAAAAATAGGCATGAAATTCAAAACCCGGATATACCTTTGTGGTCTTATGGATTGTGAAGCATATAGATGTTGTATTTATCCTTAAACTTGCAATTCTTAGAAAAAACAAATGTTTAGAAATTCAATGACATATGGAAGTACAATTGTATAATTAAGGGGTAAACTTTTTTCAAAAATTTGACAATAAGTAAGATATAGAAAATTATATGTCAAGAGTTATCTCTCAGCCCTCCCAAACACAGTTGTGAGATTATTTTCATGATTCGGAATTGTTGATAAAAGTTGACCTCTAAAACTCCCTTAGAAAAGCCCTTTTAATATGTAAGATTAAACTCACAAAATTTCAAAAGTACAAATGTTAGTAATATTGATTCCTATTATGTTCATCAAAATGAATGCATGCAAATGTAATAAGCCGAATATGCATATAAACTTATCCTATTCAAACAAACACATGCAAACCTCAAAATGATAAGTAGCTTGATATGTTGATGATTGGTTGGAAATGTGGTTGCTCATTGATCAAACAACATGATGATGTAGTAAGGATGACTGAGTGATGAAACAAATAGCATAACGATAGCCTATGAAGAAATGATGAAAATGAGAGAAGAGACCTCAATTTATATATTTTTAATGAGTAAAATCAAAGGCCAAGATTCAATGTAAAATGGAGGCTTAGAACTTAATAGGAGTGTGGCCCCAAATTTGGAGGCTTAGCCTTGTGACAAGTGTCACAAGGAGAAGTGAGGGGTAAGGGTAAGTGTGCTCCCACATGTATGAGACATGGGGAAGATCATGAAAGGGACATGTCTATGGAATGTAAGAGATATGTTGAATTGCAAAGTCACATGTGTAAAAGGTAGAGGGCTTGTGAAAGTGACATGTCTATGACATGTGTAAAAGGTAGGGTAGCTATGAGGTAATCTTTCATGCTCACACATGTGGTGATCTTTCATGCTCACACATGTGTGAGAAAGAGGGGGTAGGGAAACTTGTCACATAATGACAAGTTTAGAACTTGATCCATGTAGATGGATTCAAGGGCTAGGATTGAGTGGGCAAGCATTGAGGTTGATGTGAAATTTAATAATAGGGAAAATGGTAAAGAGATTAATTAGCCTAAATCAATTAATTAAGTAGGTACTAATTGATTAATTTAGTAGGAGGATTTATAGGACAAGATTAGGCATAATTAAATAAATATAAATTTATTTAATTAAGGGTGAAGGTTCTTAATTAAATAAATATAAATTTATTTAATTAAGGGTGAAGGTTCTTAATTAAATAAATATAAATTTATTTAGTTAAGGGTGGGGATTAAAGGTGAAGTTTAAACTTAATTAAATAAATAAAAATTTATTTAATTAAGGGTGAGTGATAAAGAAAATGATCATTGGCTATAATGGAATAAGGTCAAGTGTGGTCAATTGTGGACAAATTTATTTGTCTATAGTTGTATTATGGAGAGTCTACTCCTCGTTATATACATACTAGGATCAATAGTGATGTTGTCACAAGTGTCATGGTTGATCCCTCTTGCAAAGTTGATGTGATTACAAAGGAGGCCATCTTCACCAATATATTATAGAGGATGAGGTATGATGAGTGTAAGGCCACCATTCATACACATGAATCTTTGTTCCTTCTATGGGATCTACTACCTTGATGATCCTTCTAAGACCTAAGGTAGTGACTACTATATTTGTAATCATTTCTAATCTAACTTATTCTAGGTGAATCTAGGCCTTTTGTGGCTAGTTGCTATAGATGCAATACCCTTGGTTATTTTCAAATGTCTAAGGTTTCCTTATAAGGGCATTATGCATACTATCTAGGAAAATGGATATAAATAGTGGTGTCGTGTGGGGACTTTTCTCTTAATTATTTCTATCCCTCTTTGGTTGGACTAGTTCTACCCTAAGAAAATTTGTTATATAAAGCATATTATACAAATAAAACTAGGAAGTTAGCATATAAGTTATTCCAACTCATCACTTCTTTATCTCCTATTGCATCTATTGCTTCACCTCAGTTCTCTCCTGCACAACAACATGTTTCATCCTCTACTCCTCCTTGTTGGGAGTTAAGAATAAGCCCATTCTCTAAAGTAGATCCCCTCATCCTCCAAAATCCATACAACACAAAAAGGCACTTGTGTTGCCAAAGTCTAAGGCTCATCCCTTTGAGATTCCCATCCTTGTGGATATCTCTTTCCCTACTTTGTATGGCAAGGGTAAGTTTTCACCATGTTCGCATGCATTACCTTTAGCACTTGTCTCTCAACTTATAAGGGATCCTCCTATTCCTCTGATTTCTCTTAAATCAAAAAGAGAAAAGGTGTGTGTAGCTAAGCCTAAGTTTGTTGTTTCTATAGAACCTCCTACATCATCAGTTGAGCCTTTTCCAATGTTGGTAATTTCATAGATGGCTCCACTTGTGATGCAAGTTGCTATGAAGTCTTCTCAAGCTTCTAGTCTTGGAACTCATCTACATTAAAACTAACTTGCATGTGATAATAAGCATCATCAATGGGCAATGGATTAGGAATGTGAGGATACATTAAAAATTGAGGGTAAGTCTTTTTTTTTTCTCTCGTTCCTTTTTCCTCCATTCCTATTCCATTTTCTATTTCTACTATTGTCTCTTCTCCTTTTTTTTTCTTGCTTCCATCTTCTTTGGGGATTCTCAATGAGCCTCGCCCTAATTGGATGTAGGTATTTATTGCTCAATATTTAGAGATGCCTCTTATCACCTATATTCCATGTATTGCCTCCATTCTCATAGCCCATAGACATGCTTCATACGTAGGTGATGTCTTGTGTGACCTTGTTTTCTCCTCTTGTTTCCTCTTTGCATCTTCATCACAATTTTCCTAGGGTCCTAAAACCTACCACAGTTTATTTGAAGGTCTTATCTTAATTGCCTAAGCATAAGTTTGAGTAGAGCTCCATTCCTAAGTTTCATCATAGGAAGTCAACTCATGTGGCTTCTTTTTCTACTTTAGTTCTCATTGGTGAGGACGTTCTTCTTTGTTTGGAGCTTCTCATTGACCCTCTTCCAGAGGTCAATGATGCAACTCGTATTTTGCAAAATTTAGTTGAGTCACCTACTTCTCCTTTGGAGAAGTGTATGTTTGACTCTCTAGAAGATATTCTAGTGTTGTCAACTATCTTCACAATATTGTTGACTCTCACTTCACAAGAGTTATTAGATGATAATGATGAGGCAACCTCATCTTTGGCTCTTGCTACTAGTGAGGTGCCTGGTACTACTCTGGTTGGCATTCCTCTTTAAGCTCATCCTCACTCTCCCTATGGTCAATATTGGGAGGATGATGACCTAATCATGGATCATTACTAAAGTAGTGCCTCTCTTTTATCTCTAGATTAGTATTTGTTTGTTGTTTTGTGTTCCCACATACTTGTCATTAAATGTTTGTGCTCTCCTAAAGGACCAAAGTTACTTTGTAGGAACTTAGATACAAGAAATAATATATTTCATGCATTTCATCTATTTGTCTCATCATTCTTCTTTCTATCATATATTGATTTTTTAGATTCAGGGATGATGTAAGTGTTGGGGGCATTTAAGCCTTCTTCCACATTAACCTAAATTTTTATTTTCCTTTTGTTTTCATGTGGTCTTCTTTAGGTCCAAAAAAATTGAGAATTTCATGAGTATTTATATGCAACCATATATATATGTATGTCCTAATCTTACTGTTATGAATTCTAATGACCCTAAATAATTAAATCCCCTTGTTGCCTTATATTATTGTGGATGTTGTGTTGGCAAGAGACATTGTTCCGGTGAAGATTGATGCATGAGAAATACTTAGGAGTTATCATTGATGGAAACTTAGTTCAAAAATCATATCCGGTGTGCGTAGATTTGATTTACCAGAAGTTATATTATCATTAGGCATAAATATGGAAGGTGAAATATACTATCCGACAGAGTATGAGTATAGTGTGTAGATCTTGATTTTGGTTGCATAACTTTGGCTACGATAATAGAGTCATATGATTTGAGGTTCGAGGCATCTTACTTTGTAATCCTAGTATCCTATGTTGATTCATGAGTGAGATTGAAGGTCCGGTATCTGATAATTCAGGAAGAACAAAGTTATTTTGGTCTAATGTGTGATCCGAAATCTTTGGGATGATTTTCATGATTGCTTTTGAGTTTGAGGAGATTGTGCCGACATGTCTGAAGCTCATTATCATCTTGTTTAGGTCAACATATGGATTTGTGGATGAATTGAGCCTTGTTGGTATGTTGTGTGTTATAAGGTTTTTGGAAGCCGGCATGGGAATTGATTTAATTTTGTGGTGCAGATATATAAGATCAACTTGTATGATCATTTTGGTATGGTAGATGAATGGTATGAGTGTACAAAGACTGTATGAGTGATTGTGCGAAGTTTTATGAGTGTGATTGAATATTTTAGTGCTCATGTATATGACTGTACAGTAGAACAAAGTAGATTAGCAGAACACAGGAAGACAATTAGATTGTGCTTAACCGGAACTACTATTTGGCATTAGTAGATGTTATTCTTCAGTTCAGACACTATTGTTATTCATTGTAATCATTTGTAAGGTAGTGAGCCTTCCTCCGTGTTTTAGCCCTCTTTTGTAATTAAGCAATGAGCTCTAGGTAGTGTGCTTGAATGCAAGTGCATTCCCCTTCTTGTAATATTATCATACTCCTTATCAAAGTATAACAATATTGTGGGTTCAAATCCCACCGTGGTTTTTTCCTTTCCAGGTTTTCATGTAAAAACTATGGTGTTATGGTTTTTTGGTTGATTGGTTTATGTTTATGCACTTTACTTTCATTCTTATATCACTGACTCATTTGAGGTCAAAATCCGACAAAATTTTCTGACAAAAGTGAATAAACTTATTGTTTCGTCGGGTACCTTTCAATTTAATGTGATATTTTTCAAATTTTTTTAAATTGGTCCATGACGTTCGTCTTTTTTTCGACAAACAATAATGTTCGTCGCTAGTTTGATGATATTTCGTCAAACGCTTAAAGTCAACCTGTTTCCAACGGCTGGTATATGGTTGGTGCCACCTTAATTTGTGGTCGACCGAAGGGTATATGGTTTAATTCCCTAGCCAAATGTTCTAATATGTTTAATTATAGACCTATTTGATGATTCCAATTGGCACATGAGGTTGACATAATATTGTGAGTAATCCAAACATTCCTCTACAGTCACTTGATAAAGAATTTTTATGTTGTTTTAGTCTCTGATTTGAAGGCCACTGTCAATCTATCCCAAAAATAGTGACAGTTACAGTTTGGAAGTTTTCTTTTGTTAAGTGCAGTTGTCTCTCACTTTGTATTCATTTTAAAGAACCATGATTGTTATCACAAATATACAATTACTTATTGTATGGAGTTGTTTGATAATGATGAACAAATGATGACTATTTAGGTCTATCCTTATAGTAAACTTTAAAAGTCTAACTTCTTCCAAATTTTGGAATCTTCCATTGTTTATAAGCCTTAAGGACCTTTTGAACGTTTGATGCAGAGCCCCAAGGAACAAAGACTTCTCACACAAACTCACTCTACAAGACCCTCAATTAAGGTCTCAACATTCATGGACTCTTAGACAATCTTGTCAATAACATACAACAACACCTCTACACTTCCCTTTGTTCAATGGGGCCCCTTTTGATCCCTAAACAACTCATTCAGATACAACTTCTCACATCAAGTCTCTCCTTGACACCAACTCTCATGTGGTCACCTATGACCAACTTGGACTATAACACATCCACCATTGCAGAGAAGGTATGGACCCTATAGAACCTCTTTTCTAACCCTAGAGACATTGACCACAACCAAGACAACACCCTTTTGTTATGCAAGTTCAATAAAGGTGACTTGCCCTCTACAAGATACCTATTCCTAGTAGCCCTGGTTTGAGCCTTTAAGAGAAAAAATTTGAAATTATTCTAATGACACCCCAGACTCCTGACACTTTTATTTTCTCCCTTTGGTGACACAAAACACTTCCAAAACTCAAACCCCAACTTTTGCACTAACTGGATCAAACGTTGTTGCTACAAGAGGCCTAATAGGTTTTAGGTCACTTTAACAAAAAAACCACACACCAATGGTTTGATCTAATGGTATAAATGGAAGGAAAAGGTCTATGCACAGCCCAAAATACCAAATTCACCATTATATAGGGTCCACCATTCTAGGCTTTACCTCTACACAATTTTTATCAGTCAAAACCGGCTAGTCACATGAGCCTGCCCAGCCTAAGGCTTGGTCCCAAGATTCACCAATTCAAAAGCCCACTCAAAAAATTTGAAATCTTAAAGCTCATTTCTCCCCTACCATTCCCCATATTTTGATCCAATTTAGCCAGAGGAATGTGGGGTTAAGAAGGCATTTCCTTGGAAACCCTAGCTTTGGAGGGTTTTCAGACCACCTTTCACAAAAGTGCAGATATCTCACTTATTTCTCAATCGTTTCCTGCCAAATCAAAACCAAATAAACATCAACATAGAGGCCTATTCAAATCAATGATTTATCTTGCACAAGGAGTCCGTACAATGACCGTACAAGGCACTGTTATAGCAAATTTGTGTAAATTTCTAAGTAATTATTGAATTTGATCATTATCTTACATCCAAAACTTCATCAATCCTTTCTTCTCCACCTCCAATACCTTAATAAATGTTTCTCAAACCTCCTCAACCAAATCCAATTGAAATTTTAATTAGGTAGCCGTTGGAGGGAGATTAGTTACAAATTGACAACAAAAGTTGTCATCCAAACTTGACAACAAAGCACAAAACTTGACAATCTATGACATTTGCCTCTGTACCTTATTAGGACACATCAAAAACCTTACAAATAGGCCACATAGGAGCCAAAATACAATTCTTTCCTCATTTAGGCATTTTGGATGTCATTTGGCCATGGTTGACGAAATAAGTCCTAAGAAGTTCACACTACAAAATGGCACCAAGGCCTTACATGGCTAATCAAAACAAAAATGATTGGTTTTGAAAGACCTTATTAGAACTTAAAACATTCAAGGAACCTACAAACACCTCTAAAATCCTTCATTTCTCGAATGGTCTTCAAAGTCTGCAAGGTGCTCTTGCACCATACTCTCGAGGGCATAGAAAACTCAAGTCTCTTGAGGATTGAGGTCTACAACACAATGGCCATGCTTTTTAATGTCATCTTCTCTCATCCATGTGGAATCTTCATTAGGTAGGCCACTCCACTTGACAAGGTACTCCTTATAAGTCTTATTTCTAGTCTTCTTGACCACCTTGGTGTCCAAGATGCTCCCCAACTTCAAGGGTTGGATAGTTTGTAAATCCTTGACCCAACCTTCATCTCTTTCTGATTGAAACCCTGCATCTGAACCTGCAACATCACCTTTGTAAGGAAATAAATCTGAAACATTGAAAATGGGTGATATTCCTAATCCTTCGGGAAGTTCAATCTCTTAGGCATTAGGACCAAACTTATCTATAATCCGACAAGGACCAATCTTGTACATGAGTAACTTTGTTGGCCGCCCCTTTGGAAGTCTCTCTTTCTTCAAGTGTTCCATCACCAAGTCTCCACCTTATACTACATATCTCTCTTCCTCTCATTTTCTTTCTCTTTGTACTTTTCAATGTTCTTGTGAAGAATTTCTCTCACCTTCTCATGAATGTCTTTCATGGCCAATGCAAAATCCTCTCCTTGATAACTTCTTCATTCCAATCCATGTAGATCCCTTAATTCAAGAATACCTCTGGGATGAATCCCATAGACCATCTCAAAAGGATTTCTTCATGTGCTTCTATTGACAAAATCATTATAAGCAAATTCAGCTTCAGGGATGATCATTTCCCAAGCTTCTCCATGCTTCTTTGTGAGACATCTAAGAAAATTCTCCAATGGCATATTCACTACCTTAGTTTGCCCATTAGTCTGAGGGTGATAGGGTGATGTGAAGGAAAATTGAGTGCCCAAATTCTTCCACAATGTACACCAAAAGTGGCCCACAAACTTAGACTCCCTATCAGTCACAATGTTGAGAGGCAAACCATGAATTCTAACAATTTCTTTTAAGAATAAGCCAGCAATATGGGAAGCATCAGTAGTACATTTACATGGAAAAAAGTAAGTCATCTTACTAAATCTATCAACGACAACAAAGATACTTTCAAAACCTCTTTGAGTCCTAGGAAGACCCAAAACAAAATACATGTTGATACTCTCCCATAGCCTATTAGGAATAGGGAGTGGTTGATATAAACCTACATTTGATGATGTTCCCTTAGCCCTTTGGCATATACTGCAACTTTCAACAAACTTCTTGATATCAAATTACAACTTTGGCCAAAAATAGTGCCTCTTCACCTGTTCTAAGGTTTTATCAAGCCCAAATTGACCTCCCAAATTGCCACAATATTTCTCCTTGATAATGTTCTCCCTCATGGAGCATCTAGAGATACACAACTAGAACAATAACCCATGCTGCAACAAAAACTCAGAAAAAATCAGAATAATAAGAATCTGAAAATTGAGTGCAAACCTCATATATCTCACTGAAATCTTCATCATCCTTGTACATTTGCTTGAGGGAATCAATTCCTATACTTTGCAACTAAATTTCTTGCATCATGCACACCCTCCTACTCAATGCATCTGCCACTTTATTAGCTTGCCCCTTCTTGTGTTTGATGGTGAATGTGTAGGCTTGAAGATGTTCAACCCACTTTATATGCTTGTGACTAAGTTTCTCCTGTCCATTCAGAAAACTGAGAGATTGATTATCAGTATAAACAATGAATTCTTTAGGTAAAAGGTAATGCCTCCATTTCTTAAAGGTTTGTACCATTACATACAACTCCAAATAATATGTAGAATACTTCCTTTTAGCATCATTAAGTTTCTCACTAAAGAAAGCCATCAGTCTATCTTCTTGACTTAAGACAGCCCCTATGGCAAGATTTCCAGCATCACTCCACTGTGAACAACTTGTTAAAATAAGGCAAAACAAGAATGGGTTGTTGTGCTACCCTCCTTTTCAGATATTCAAAAGATTAATTTCCTTCATTTGACCAAGAAAACTTACATATCTGACCTCCCTTGATTGTATCTAGGATAGGTGCAGATATATGACTGAATTTTTTTATGAACTTTCTGTAAAATGTTGCCAGCCCATGGAAACTCCTCACATCACCTACTATATTAGGTGTTTTCCATGACTAGATAGCTTCCACCTTTGCTGGATCCATCTTCAAATCCCCCTTGGAGATTACAAAACCAAGGTAGACAAGCTCCTCCTTCATGAAGACACTCTTCTCCATGTTGATCATCAACTTTTCATCATGCAACTTCTTCAAAACCAAGTTCAAGTGCTCCAAATGCTCCTCTTTTGTCCTTCTAAATACAAGACTATTATCAAGATAAACAATAATAAATTTACCAATGAAGTCCTTCAATACCTCATTCATGAGGCACATAAAGGTGCTTGGGGCATCGGATAGCCCAAAAGGCATCACCATCCACTCATAAAGACCTTCATTTGTCTTGAAGGTTGTCTTCCATTCATCCCCTTGCCTTATTCTGATCTGATGATACCCACTCTTGAGATCAATTTTGGAGTAGTAGCAAGCCCCTCCCAAATAGTTTATTAAGTCTTCAAATTCTAGGCATAGAAAACCTATATCTTATGGTAATTCTATTGATGGCCCTAGAATCAGTAAAAAGTCTTCATTTACCATCCTTTTTAGGTGATAGGACTGTTCGGATAGCACATGGAGTGAGACTCTATTTCACCAACCCCTTATCCAACAATTATTGCACTTGTTTGGCAATCTCCTCATTCTAAGATGGAGTCATCTTATAGGTTGGTTTGTTTGGTAATGTAGACCCTAGTATGAATTCAATCTGATGGCTTATGTCCCTAATGGGTGGCAAGGTGTTAGGCATTTCCTCCACCATTATACTCTTATACCTATCCAACAATTGTTGCATCTCCTTGGGAACTTCTTCCTTGCCATTATTAGGTACATTAGGACCATTTTTTGGCTTCAAAATCAGAGCATACCTAGGGGTTCCTTCTTCCTTTAGGATATCTAGAAACTCTTTTCCATTTACTAACATGATACTTGACCCAATGTTCTTATCCACACTCTCATCCGGTAAAGGATCCATCTTGTATTTTCTCCAATTTTTGGTTATGAGTGTTGGGTGAATATTTTGTCACCGGCGTACTAATGACAAAACATAAAATTCACACAACGCTATGCTAAGAAATTAATCTCTCCTCTCATCAAGGGGAGGTTCCCTATGAAATTTCTCCTCTAATTAACAAGAAATTGAATTGGTGGGTTGGCGTTGGGCATATAACTCTCTTTTTTCAGAGTTTATGTATTCTCCCTTCGCCTAGTTACAGTTTCTCTACCTCTTCAGATATTCAAAGAAAAGAACTATTAATCTAATAAACTATACTAAGAGTTAATTTTAAGCAGCACAAAGTCTCCTTTATGGTAACACTAATTTACACTGATCGTTACAAATTAAACAAGTAGAAACTTAGCTTAAAGCTCAAAGTCTTAAAGTGTAAATTTCTAATCAATTAAACTACTAATAACCGTAGCAATACAAAGCTTACTACAAGTTACTTCCTTTATCAGCAGATTTCTCAAGCATGCTAAGAGCACAAAGTCTATTGGTGGGATTTGAGAGCTCTTTAACCATGTAGCAATATCTTAAGATCAAATACGTAAAGATAATATGTATTCAATAGACATAGGAACATTAAATAATATAAACAAATTTATTGATACAACACAAAGTTTGCAATCAACAAAACAATTTTCTTTATTTGTTTGATTGAATTCTCATCACAAAAGCTCAAAGTCTAAATTGGGATAAAAATCCAGCAGAGTTTTGCTAAGCATGAAAAAGATGCAAATATTTACAAAAAGGTCCTCCTTATATAGGAAAAGAAGTTGAGAAAAAGGTGGGTACAGTTGACTTATTCAACTGCACAGTCCCATTTTACTACAACTACTACATAAAGAAAACATGCAACTACATAAAAATTTACAACATCTATTGGTGCAGCTGCATGAAGGAAGAGTGTCAAAAAGGGGAACTTCATTCTTGATTCTCTTCTTCGTTGGATTTCTGAAAACCTTCGAACTTGGCGAGGATAGCTTTGACCTCTACTTTGTTTGGCATCAAGGTAGAACTTGTGATGATTTGAACGCGAGATATCACATCTTGGATCTTCACTTGCTTCTTCTTAACATCCTTTAACATGGATGCGAGTACTTCAAAGCTGACTTGAATTTCTAACAATTTATCAAATGTATCAAGGGAGAAGTCTTGTCTCGTGCACTAGTCCATCAAGGAAAGAAATTCTTGGGTGACGACCTCAGCAGTGATGAGATTTTGATCACCATCATACAAATAGAAAGGGAGATCACCTACTTTAGCAAAAATAAGGTCAACCTCATCATCACCTTCTTTCTTTTCACGATCCAGTTCTGCAATCATTAATTTCATTGTCTCTTGTTTATGAGACAATAATGACAAGATCTGAATATACTTCTCTCTTGTGGGAATTACCTTGTTCTCAACCAGGACATCTATCCTGAAATCCTCCATTTTGCTCCAAAGGGTAGTGCTTTTCACAACTTCCTCAATTTCCTGGGATAAAGAGGTTTGGAGTCCTTGCATCCGACTCTAGACCACTTCATAATCAGACAATAGCTCCACCGTTGAACTCAGGAGATGAGAGTCTTCTGACCTTAGCCGCGAGATCCATTCGTCCATTACTTGGCCCTTAGCTCCTACCTGCTCAATCTTCTTGATAGCTTCAGTGTCTATTGATGATCCTATAGGTTCAATCTCTTGAGAAGATTGTGTTACCTTTAAGAGGACATTGGTTAACTGCTCACACTTCTGCTTCAGGATATTTTTCTCATCCCTCTCCTGATCCAATCTTCTTAACAAAGAATTAAGGGCTGTCTGAGAATCTAATTTCACACTTTCATGTGTCTCCACTCTGAGCTCCACAACTTTCATGGTATAATCTTTTGATTGTATGTTGCCTTTGTCCTTATCTGACAATGGCACCATAACTTTAGCGTATTTTCTTTTGGAAGTCGGGTCTACTACCACCCGAGATACTGTCTTTGGCTTCTTTGTTCCCTTAGGATTTGGAGGAACCAAAAGTTCAAAGTCAAATTCATCAGGAGATATTACCTGTTTCTTCCTTTTAGGGGCCACTACTACCATCCAAGGGGGTAGTTCTAGATTGGATGATGGAGTAGTGGCTCCTTGCTGACTTGGGGTCGAAGATTCTGGAATAGGTTGACTGGAACTTGGAGCAGTTGCAAGTGTAACTGATGGTGCTGATATTGAAGCATCTAATGGAACATCTATTGCTGGTACCTCTTCAATTATTGGTGGAAGAGTTGAAGGTGTCATCAGTGTAACTTCAGAGCTTACCAATGAAGGGATGCTTGTGACGGTGGTAGTAATGACTGGTAAATCTACCGACACCTATTCTGCAAGTGCATCTTGCAAAGTTTCATTAAAGTCCATCATGGTAGATTCAAAAGTAGATGAGGGGATATCATCTAAAGTAGAGAAGTTGGTTATTGTAAAAAATTGACGAGCGGTCTTTGATTGCGGCATGCCCATACTTAGATCTCCATCTTCATGAACATCTTCATCTTCTTGATCAGAATCAGAGTCAGAATCAATAGAGTGAACTACTACTTGTGAAGTGGTTGTCATATCAACTTCAACTGAATGTGGCACTTCTTCTATCAGTACTTCCTCTTGTTGAGGAATTTCACCTTCTTCGACCTCTTTACCCTTTCTAGCTTCACTGACAGGTGGTTGTTCTGGCTCTTTTGATGCTGCCTCCTGCGACACTGATGATGATTCGCCTTGTTTTGACCCTTTAACTATAAATTTGATTTTAGGCCCTTTACCTTTTAATTGTA
This sequence comes from Cryptomeria japonica, assembly GCF_030272615.1. Classification (NCBI taxonomy): domain Eukaryota; kingdom Viridiplantae; phylum Streptophyta; class Pinopsida; order Cupressales; family Cupressaceae; genus Cryptomeria; species Cryptomeria japonica. The sequence continues at coordinate 335,476,806 of NC_081412.1, forward strand.
CCACTAGAGCTGAAGATAGTGCTTGTGAGTCTGCCCTGTTCTTGGTTCTAGTTTTAGCTGTCATTGTCTTGCCCAATGGACCATCACTGTTGTCATCATCTCCCGAACTAGTGGGAAACTATTTCATCTTGAGATTCTTCTTTAGCAACCAAGCATTGGTGTTTGCTATGATAGGAGAGATCCTTAGAGTAATGGACTCGCTTTCCTTCTTCGACCATTACACAAGTGGGAGTGGGGAGTCAGCAATCTTCTTCTCATAGTAAATAGGATCCACTATGTCATCCATGTCTTCCATAGTCATTGGGATCTTAGCTAGATCCAAATTCTCAATTTGTTCCAGAGTAAGGCGGTTGAAGTCCATCCTCCCTATATCCTCCTCATCTTGATAGTCCGCCCAAACATCTTCAAACCTATAGACATGAGTGTATGTCCTTTTGAGCTTGCTCTTTATACTCCGAAAATCAAAATCGGTTCGGGCCTTGAATCTTCTCATGGTATTCCACTGCATCTCCTCCTCCATATTTTTGGCTTTGGGATTAGTTACCACGGAATACCTACCAATTGACTCTGGGAATTTCAGCCCAATCTTGTGTGCTTGTGATTGTTTCTCATGCACACTAATCAGTTGTCTGCACAACTCCATAAGGATAATTTTATCTGAAGGAAACCTTGGAAGGATAAAGGGCTCACCTGAGAAGCATCCAATCTGGATATAGGTAAATGTGGGGAATTGAAGGAAGACACACCCAAAGTGGGAAACCCTGCTGTAAGCGGCCTCTGATATTCTTCTCTTATACAGGCCTTTATTAAAAATGCACTTCCAAATAGCAAAGAAAGCATCATTAACCCTCCTGTAATGATTACCTTGATTTTTGATAGTGAGTTGATCATAGTATTCCCAAACAGGCACTATTCTTCTGTCACCCTTAGTTGACAAGCCTGGATATTGCCTCATAGAGGCAGCTGTGTAAACCAGGTATGAGGTCATATAAAAATTTGGTGTTACCTTGACCTCTTTCAGTTGGGCGCAAAGCGCATCACTGATTTGTTCTCCCCAATCAATTCTTGCAGCTCCCTTTCTGATTATATTCATATAGTAAATCATCCAGCTTTGGAAATAATGAGAGTCTTTTAATCATCTCACTCTGGATAACATGGTGACCATGTCATTATATTCTTCATTAAAATCACTCCTGTGGAAAGACTTAGGCCATTTGGAGGTGAGGGAGGATCTAGCAGTTGAGAGATAAATAGTATTGATCACCTTTTTGCATTTATCTTCGTGTTTCTCGTAGTACTCTTGAGTACTCTCTTGAGAAATATCAGCCACTTCTTCTGCCAATGAGCCTTTGAAAATACTATTGAAGAATATGTTGTCTAGAGTCATTATGACCTTCTGATCATCATCCTTTACCTATCTTGTGCTTGGATCAAAGTGATTAGCCATTGCTAGTACAAATTCAGGATCATGAGCCGCAACAAGGAAAGATGCATACTTATGCAGCTCAGATTTGATTAAACTGGTTAGGTGTGCAGGAGCCTTCTGAACCTGGTCAAGAAACTCTTACATGTCAACATGGCCAATTTCAGTGTCCCTGATCTCCTTAATTTTAGAATCCACTGAACTTTCAGGGTACATATTCAAGTACCTTTCGTACTTGTATATCATCTTTTTTGATGATGCCTTGCTCGGAGAAGGTTGTCCTGAGGAAGACTCGGGCTTGCTGTGGGAGAGATTTGACATTCGTGCACAATGATTGCATTCAACACTAATGATTAGCCATTCATCATTATCAAAAATCAATTTTTTCTCAAACGGATCGAAAAACAGGACTCAAAATAGGCCAAGGAGTAAAAACTGCTAAAACAGCAGGTCAGAGAAAAAAGTCCGACCTACTTCTTTACCAACAAAAATTTGCACATCGGACTTTAAAGTCCAAAGTGCAAATTTGTGAAAGGATATCAACACATCGGACTTTAAAGTCCAAAGTGTTAATCTAGGGAAAGACATTTACATATCGGACTTTAAAGTCCGATATGTTGAGAAAAAACCTCAAACGAGCACATCAGACTTTAAAGTCCGATGTGCTAACTAGAAAAATTTAGAGGCACATCGGACTTTAAAGTCCGATGTGCTTCTTAGGGGAAGGATAGCCGGTTGGCATGTCGGGTTTTGAAGCCCGACATGCCACCCTATACCTCTCTACATATCGGACTTTAAAATCCGATATGCGAAGGTTAATAGGTCGCATATCGGACTTTAAAGTCCGATATGCGGAGGAAACAAATTTTCAGCTGCATACCGGAGTTTAAACTCCGATATGCAGCGTAAGATAGGGGAGGTTTTGGAGGATGATCGGGTTTTGAAGTCCGATTGTTTCTCCAAAGAAAAGGAGGCAATCGGACTTCAAAACCCGATCGTCCTCCAAAAGGGAGAACCGAAAACAAGAAAATCAAACAAAAAGGAAAAAAAAAAGCAAAAACACTTAATCAATAAAAACCTGAAAACAAGAAACCTACCTATTCTGCTGTGGTGTTTGCAAAATCCAAATATTGAGCGTGGCGATCGAGCAACGAAGAGGAGAGATCCGAGTTGCAACGAAGGAAAACGGAGGTGGAGGCGCACGATAAAAACTGGGGATGAAGATTAAAATGCAAAGATTAACCTTTAAAAAGCTTTTTAAGAAAAACCCTAATTAGCAATAAATGCTAATTAATATAACTTGCAGTTGCATGTTGGGTTTTAAAGTCCGACATGCAACCTAGGGATACTTGCATGTCGGATTTTAAAACCCGACATGCAACTGACACAAAAGCCCCATGCAGTTCGGACTTTAAAGTCCGAACTGCAATCCAAAACAAACTGCAGTAACTGCAATCTTAAGCAAACAGCAGTTCGGACTTTAAAGTCCGAACAGCAGTCAAAACCATATGCAATTCGGACTTTAAAGTCCGAACTGCTGACTACAACAAAACTCAAATACATTTCGGACTTTAAAGTCCGAAGTGTATTTAATTTACAAAGACCCCTGCAGTTCAGACTTTAAAGTCCGAACTGCAGGTTAAACTGCAATTCAAAAAAGCAAAGAAAATAATAAAAACGAAAAGCGAAGAACAAAATGAACTAACCGACCAAGTTGATTAAGCTCTCCCGGAGACCATAAGGTATGAAACGGACCAGTTTCATAGGGTTGCCTCACAATTTTGGCCAAACTAAAATCGAGGACAACAATGAGGAAGGAGTTGGTTTTCCCATCATGTTGGGATTGTACATCATATTGCCATGGGCATCCTAACAACAGATGACAAGCATCCATGGGAATTACATCATGCAATATTCTATCTTTATACTCCCCTATCTCAAACTTTGTCCAAGATTGTTCATCCACTAAGACCTTCCGCCCTTTATTCAACCATGACACCTTATAAAGGTTAGTATCATGTTTCCTTTTCAACTTTAATCCGTCTACCATCTCTGTGGAAATAAAAATTTGAATAGAACCTGAATTAGCTATTACCTTACATTGCTTACCATAGGCCTTACATGTGGTTTTGAATAATGTCTTCCTCTAAGGGGGTTCTTTCACTTGAGGCGCCTTCAACATGGTTCTCCTCATCATCAAGCTTTCTCCATCATGGGCTGCTGGGGCTGCACTTGCAATTGGCGAATTAACACTTTGGCAATCTTCTTCTTTAACTAACTGGTTATTTCTCACTCCTCCATGATAGTTTGTGGCTTTCTCAGGACACTTGTTTGCAGTGTGCCCTACTTGGTTGCAATTGAAGCATCTCCTTGTGAAGACACTAGGACCCCTTCCTGGTCCTCTAAATATACCCCTTCCATTAGGTCTCCTTCCTCTAAAGCCTCCTCTTGAACACGAGTCTCCACTTTGTTCTTGTTGGCTAGACTCACCTTGGGGTTTTTGAGATTGTCCCCTTCCCCCAAAATTTCCTTTTCCCCTAAAGTTCTTGCCTCCTCTTCCCCTGCCATACTGTTCACCTTTTATTTTCAACTTATCTTCCACCCTCAAAGCCATTTGAAAGAAATCATCTACTATTTTAGGAGTCATCAGACTCATCTCATCTTGAATGTTGAATTTGAGTCCATTAAAGTACCTAGCAACCTTCTCCTTTTCATCTTCACGGTGTCTTGGTCTCAAACTCAATTTGTGGAATTCATCTATGTAGGAAGCCACATCCAAGTCCTTATGCTTCAAATTTTGCATTATCCTTTACAAATCCACTTCATAATCAACAGGCATGAATTGGGCCTTGAGTTTGGACACCCTCTTTTCCTAAGAATAAATCATACTCTTGCCCATCTTCACCCTTTCACCTTGAGTGTAGTTCCACTAGGTTAAGGCAACACCCTTTAGTTTAGTCTTTGCAAACTTCACTTTCTTCTCCTCAGCCACTTCCTCATACTCAAAATAATTATTTAGGACATCTATCCAATCTACAAGTTCTTCAACATCCATCTTCCCACTATAGGTAGGAATCTCCATCTTGGCTTTAGAAGAGTTTTTTCCTATTGTCTTTAGGGCTTCAATGAATGGTGTTTAATCAACAGGTATCTATGGATCCTACCTTTGGGTTTCTTCTTCTTCTTCCTCTTGCTCCCCCCTTCTTCATCAACCTCCTCAATTCGCCCTTTTTCCTTCTTCATTGCCTTTAGTTCAGCCTTGAGTGCCTCCTTGACCCCGATTTTGATCATCTCTTCCATCTCTTGGAATTTCTTAGCCACCTCTGTAGACATCCCCTTTGGAGGAATTATGCTAGCCTCTTCTTTTCTCTCTTCTACTGACATACACGAAAATTTGTCCTCCCAATGATCAAACTTGCTCTGATACCAATATAATTCAGAGCCCCAAGGAACAAAGATTTCTCACACAAATTCACTCTACAAGATCCTCAATTAAGGTCCTAGCATTCATGGATTCTTAGAAAATCCTTTTAACAACATACAAGAACACCTCTATACTTCCCTTTGTTCAATGGGGCCCTTTTGATCCCTAAACAACTCATTGAGATACAACTTCTCACATCAAGTCTCTCCTTGACACCAACTCTCTTGTGGTCACCTATGACCAGCTTGGACTATAACACATCCACCATTATAGAGTAGGTATGGACCCTATAGAACCTTTTTTCGAACCCTAGAGAGATTGACCACAACTAAGACAACACCCTTTTGTTGTACAAGTTCAATCAAGGTGACTTGCCCTCTACAAGATACCTATTCCTAGTAGCCCTAGTTTGAGCCTTTAAGGGAAAAATATTTGAAATTGTCCTAATGACACCCTAGACTCCTAACACTTTTAGTTGGCCCCTCTTTGGTGACACAAAACACTTACAAAACTCAGACCCCAACTCTTGCATTGACTAGGTCAAACGTTGTTGCTACAGGAGGCCTAATAGGCTTTTAGGCCACTTTTACAAAGCAACCACACACCAATGGTTTGATGTAATGGTATAAATTGATGTAAAATGTGTTCACACATACCAAAACACCAAATCCACCATTATATATGATCCACCACTCTTTGTTTTACCTCTGCACATTTTTTATCAGTTAATATCGGCTAGTCACATGAGGATGCCTAGCCTAGGGCTTTCTCCCAAAATTCACCAGTTCAACGGCCCACTCAAAAACTTTGAAAATATTAAAGTACATTTTCTCCCCTATGATTCCCCAAATTTTGAGCCAATTGGGCCAAAGGAATGTGGGGTTAAGAAGGCATTTCCTCAAAAACCCTGGCTTTCGAGGGTTTTCAGACCACCTTTCACAAAGTCCAGATATCTCGCTTATTTCTTGGTCTTATCCTACCAAATCAAAACCAAATGAACATCAACACAAATGAATATTCAAATCAATTATTTTGATGCAGGAGCACCAGAGTAGTTCATTCGATTGGAGTAGTTAGCAGTGGAGTTGCTTGGAGATCGTTGCATTAATTCTTCATGTTTTTGGATTTCGAATTATGGATTTGAATTTATCACCTTGAGATCATTGTCTTAATCATATTCAAGATTCATGGAATTTGTATTTTATTTTGATGAGATATTGGTTCTAGTATTGGTCTGGTGTTGGTGTGTTCTTATTGATTGGTCTTGCAATGACTGAAGCACAGCTGGATTGGGTTGTAGATAGTTTCCGTAACTTGTGAATCATTGGGAGATGTGGTTTTGGGCTTGACCGATGTTCTTGGAGGTCCATGCAAAGTTTATTGCATTATTGGAGAAGTTCTTGGTGATTTGGGTTGACATAACATTGTTTGCACATTTCATCATGAACCGATGATCCTCGACCGATTTCATCGAGTTGTTGTTGCTTGTGGATGGTATAAAGAGGAATTTTGGAGATTCATTTAAGGCGATAGAGGTCCGAGGAAGAAGAGATCTAGATAAAATGTAGTTTTTAGAGATATTTCTAGTCCGGGGGGACTGAAATCCGTAGCGAGTGTGGTCTGGATCAGTGCAGAATAGTGCAGGCTATTACTGGAGGTTGAATTGATGAGAAGATGTGGGGCAGGAGCACCTAGTTTTGAGTACAACTTCTTCATTTTGGTGTGTTTGTTAATAGTTTGGTTTGTGATGGTGAATAAGAGTCTTCTCTTAGGTCCTCATATGTTTTTGAAATGTTTTGATAAGTTGAATGTCCTTAGGACAATGCATGTGCTCAATTTTGGCTTGTAAGCCCTTGTAAGCCTAAAATGGCATAATCTTGAATTTTGTTGTAAAAAGCCTTGAATAGCCTTGTTTGGCATCGGGACATGTTAATGTAATGGTCTTTAGTCATCCTAGATGGTTTGGAGGAGAAAACAAAGCATGTAAGGCAAAATGCACTTTTTGGCAAAAGTTGTCAAAGTTGCTTGACAACTTTTTGCAACGTTGAGCAACTTTTTTGCATTTTTGAGCAAAGGGTTGGTTAGGAAACCAATGGAGAGTTAGTTAGGCCAAAAATGGCATATAAATACCCTCAAAATTAATGTAATGAGGTTGTTGAATTCCTGGAGTAGATTGAAATACAAATTGGAGACCATTTTTGAGTTTTACCTTGCATTTTTCAAGAATTGGAGCAACAGTCCGTACTTAATGGATTGATTGCATTGTTGTTCTTTTCTTGTTATTTTGTACATGTTATTGTAGTGCTCAGGAAGCATTTTGGTTAGTTTTATTGCAGGTTTGAATTGAGTTTTCAATTTTGCAAGCTCTCGGCTTGAGTAAGGGTTTGAGAGGCCCAAACATGGTTCCAGCTTGAAGTCCTTTGAGTTCTTCTCAATAACCCTTGGTATTCAAGCCATGGATCCTTTGTATAGTTTACATAGACTTTATTTTCCTTTGGAGGTCATTGAAAGGCCAATGAGCATCATTTCCTAGGTGAGCTCAGTCATAGCCCGGTTAGGAAATGAATGAGATTATGCAAGTGTTTGCAGGAATGAGCAAGGTTGGAGTTGTAGAGTGATTGGAATGAACAAGTGAGGTGTGGTAGAGCATATGTGTGAGTTTGGAGGTGTGTTAGATCAGGGAAGACACCTAACCCATGGAAAAAGACTAAAACAAGCCTAAAACCCACTAAAACAAGCATTTATTAGGTTTCGTACTTGTACGATCATGCTAAGATTCCTCACTTCATAAATTGGAAATTACTTCCAAAAGGGTACTCATATCACCTAAGAGTTTGTGTGGGTCTTTGGGGAAATTGTGAGAAAATCCATAAAAACTGGTTAGGGAGGGCTAATTGGGGCTCTAGGGCTATTAGGCCTAGAAACTAGGAAAAGGAAGGAGCGATGGGAAAAAGAACCAAACCCCTAATCAAAACCATTTGAACACTCTTGGAAAAAATCAAGAACACTTACTTCAACCTCTACAAACATTTATTAAGAGCTTGAGAGTGGAAGGTTGGATTTACTCATGTGAATCTTAACCATGCCTGAGCAATCAGTGAACACATCTTGATTGGGAACACTCCTAGAGAGTTGAGGTGCTTAAGGTGATTAGTAGACCAGATGAACAAAGAAGAGAGCCCACTAGTACAACATTTGAATTCCCTTAGACAAGGAATTAACTCTCTTTGAGGTTACCTCCCCATCATAGTGGTATCAAAGCAAGCAAGATTTGGGAAGAAGTCAGCATATGATAGACACTGAATCAATAGAAGAGAATAGTCTAAGGATGGTGACCAATGAAGAGTTAACCAAGAAGTTAGGAGACCAAGAAGAAGAAAATAGACTCCTCGGAGAAAGATTACTACAACTAGAGAGCAAACTAGACACAGTTGAAGACAAAATTGAGAAGGTGACCATAAAAGTCAATGAAGGGAAGGGTAAAGAAGTTGTAGAAGAGGATAGGACACCTGAACTAGACCCTATTCTACCCAAAGAACCTTAAAGCAATCAAAGCCTTAGGAGGAAAATCCCTAGAAGGAGTACCTCTTTTTTGTGGAAAAATGGAGCCTGAGGTACTAGAATGGATAGAGGGATTGGAGAATCACTTTGAATATGATGGAATCAGTGAGGCACAAAAGGTGAAGGTGGCCAAGTCTAGATTAAGAGGGGTAGAATTGACTTGGTGGAAATTTATTCAAGAAGAGAGGCAAAAAGAGGGAAAGAACCCCATAGCTACTTGGAAGGGCATGTTAGCCAAGGTGAAAGAGGCAGACATCCCTGAAGATTATGAGATCCAGTTGCACAGGAGGAGACAAAATTTGAGACAAAGAGACTTGGATGTGAGTAGCTACACTGAGGAATTTCAAAAGTTGTGTCTGAGATCTAAGGTGGTAGAGGATGAGAGCATCAAGGTAGCTAGATACTTGAATGGCTTGAGATGGAATATTCAAGAGGAATTAAACTTGTTATGCCCCAACACCGTGCACAAGTGCTATCAGTTGGCACTAAAAGTGGCAGAAAAGCACAAGAAGAAACAAGAACAAAGCAACAGAGGCAGAGGTAGGGGAAGAGATGGCAGAGGCCAGAGAGGTAGTTTTGGTGGAAGAAGTGTAGACCAAAGATCCCAAGGGGAATCCAAGTTGGTTGAGCAAAGTGAGGATTCCAATAGCAAGAGAAGCTATAGAGGAAGGGGATCTAGCAACTCTAGTAGAGGAAGGTCTAGTGGATCAGGAAGAGGGTCCTATTTTGCCACCATGAAGTGCTACAATTGCCATAACCTTGGACACCCAGCCTATAGATGCCCTGAGAAGTCTTCTTCATCCCAAGGAGGTGAGAGGAGAGTAAATTATGCTCAAGAGGATGCAACAAACATGAAAGCATCATAAGTAAGTTTGGATTCAGAGGTTGGAGAAAACCTCATGATAAGAAGAGTCTTAATTAAAGAACTAGTTAAGGAGGAACCTAGCCAAAGGAGATATTTGTTCAGAATAAAATGTAAGATCATGGGTAAGGTATGTAGGGTGGTAGTGGATTCAAGATCCACAGACAACATAGTGTCAAAAGAAGTGGTGAGTAAGCTCAATTTGCCAAGAATACCACATAGTGATCCCTATAGAGTTACATGGCTCAATAATAGACAACATGTTCTTGTGAATGAACAAACTTGGGTTGAGTTCACCATTGGAGGCTACAAATACAAAATCTTGTGTGATATCTTGCCCATGGATGCTTGCCACCTACTCCTAGGTAGGCCATGGCAGTTTGACAGAAAGGCAATACACCATGGAGAGAAGAATACTTATATCTTCCAAAAGGATGGAACCACCTACAAAATCCAAACCATAGGAGACCAAGTAGAGGGCAGATCCAGAGGTCCTAATGTGCTTCTAGTTGGTGAGAAAGAGTTTGCCAACACACTCAAAGAGGGAGAAGGAGTGGGGTTTGCCATTGTTGTAAAACCAAAAGAGGACAGCAAGGAGAAGAAGGTCAGCATTCCTAAAGAAGTACAGTAGATCCTAAATTAGTTTAAGGACATCATTAGTGATGGCACACCAGCTACATTGCCTCCTCAATGTGCCATAAGTCACCAAATTGACTTTATACCCGGAGCTTCTTTGCCCAATAAGGCAGCTTATAAAATGACACCGGATCATAACAAGGAGATATCCAAGCAAATACAAGAACTCCTAGACAATGGATTAATTAGGAAGAGCATCAACCCATGTGTAGTACCCACTGTTTTGGCTCCAAAGAAGGGAGGTACTTGGAGACTTTGCACTGACTCTAGAGCCATAAACCGGATTACTATCAAATATAGATTTCCCATCCCAAGAATTGAAGACTTGATGGATTGTTTGGGAGGTGTTGAATACTTCACCAAGATAGATCTCAAGAGTGGTTACCACCAAATCAAAATAAAGGAGGGTGATGAATGGAAGACAACCTTCAAGACTACAGAAGGACTCTATGAATGGCTTGTTATGCCATTTGGACTCACAAATGCCCCTAGCACATTCATGAGACTGATGAATGAAGTCCTCAAGGATTACATTGGTAAATTTGTTGTTGTTTATTTAGATGACATCTTAATTTTTAGCAAATGTAAATATGAACATCTTAAGCATATAGAAATTGTATTGAGAACACTATGTGATGACCAACTAACCATCAATTTGGAGAAATGTGAGTTTAAGAAATAGGAGTTGGTGTATCTTGGGTTTGTAGTCTCAAAAGGTGATTTGAAGATGAATACCTCTAAGGTGGAAGCCATAATCAATTGGCCCATACCTAGGACATCAAGTGAAGTAAGAAGTTTCCATGGTTTGGCTTAGGTTTATAGAAAGTTAATCAGAGGATTTAGTGAAATATGTGCACCCATGCTTGAGACAATCAAGGGAGGAATGAGAACTTGATTTGTTTGGACAAAGGAAGCACAAAGGGGATTTGATCTCTTGAAGACAAAGGTGGCTACTCAACCGGTGCTTATCCTACCAATTTTTGACAAGCTCTTCACAATTGAATGTGATGCAAGCAACATAGCGGTTGGAGCAGTTTTGAGCCAAGACAATAGACCGGTTGCCTTCTTTAATGAGAAACTCAATGATGCAAAGAAAAGATACTCCTCCTATGATTTGGAACTGTATGCACTTATCCAATCTCTTAGGAAATGGAGGCATTATTTGCTACCTAAGGAATTTGTGGTTTACACTAATAATCAAGCTCTTAGCTTTCTTAATTATCAAGAAAAGTTAAACCATAGGCATATTAAATGGGTAGAGTATTTGCAGTCATATACCTTTACCATTAAACACAAGAAGGGACAATGTAATAAGGTAGTTGATGCATTAAGTAGGAGGTTACTAACAGTGCAAGAAGTGCAACTTAAAATCATTGGAGTGGATAGTTTCAAGAATTTGTATGAAGAAGATGAAGACTTTGTTGCTGCCAAGAGTTTGGAAACCATTTTCACAGTGACTATGCAAATTACACCTTGCAAGATGGCCTTTTGTTCAAAGGAGGACAACTATGTGTGCCTAAAGGGTCTATGAGAGAAAACTTGATGCAAGAGAAGCATAATGGATGCTTGAGTGGACATTTTGGTTTGAACAAGACTTTGGAACTTGTCCAAAGGTTCTACTATTGGCCTAAAAATGCAAAGAGATGTCATAAGATATGCAGAGAAATGTGTGGTTTTCCAAAGAGCTAAGGGTACATATTCAAATGCTGGACTTTATCAGCCTTTACCTATTCCCAGTCAGCCATGGGAGTGTGTGAGTATGGATTTTGTTGTTGGTTTGCCTAAAACCAAATCAGGTTTTGATAGCATCTATGTTGTGGTAGATAGGTTTAGTAAGATGGATCATTTTGTTCCATGCAAGGTCACTCATGATGCTAGCCACATTGCTCACTTATTTTTCAAAGAGATTATTCGAATCCATGGTTTACCTATCAGCATTGTATTGGATAGGGATGTGAAGTTTATTGGTCATTTTCGGAAGACTTTGTGGCAAAGATTGGGTACTAATTTGTCTTTCAGTTCAGCCTATCATCCCCAAATGGATGGCCAAACTGAGGTGGTCAATAGAACACTTGGAAATCTACTTAGATGCCTAACAAAAGAGTATGCTCGAGCTTGGGATCAGATCATCCATAAAGCTGAGTTTGCCTACAATAATAGTGTGAATAGGTCCACCTGTAAATTCCCTTTTGAGGTGGTGTATGGCATTCATCCTAGAGGAGTTTTGGAGCTCAGAGATGCGGGAAAGATGGGACAACAGAGTGGACACTCCTTAGACATGGCTCAATCAATGCAAGAGGTTCATGAGCAGGTTAGGACAGCCCTATTGGACACTACTCAAAGGATCAAGGACAAAGTGGATGAGAAAAGAAAAGACATCCAATTTGTTGTTGGTGACATGGTGATGGTACATTTGAACAAGGCAAGACTTCAGAAAAGTGTCCCTAGCAAGCTTCAGATGAGGAGGATAGGTCCTTGCAAAGTTTTGGCCAAGTATGGCAATAATGCATACAAGGTAGACTTACCCGGTGATATGGCTTTGTCACCCATTTTCAATGTGGCAAATTTGGTGCAGTATAAGGGCACACTTCCAGCAGAAGATAGTAGAGTTTTAGAGGTCTTTCAAGCACTTTCAGACCTGCCCTTACCAGCTGCACCCATTCCCCAAGCCGAGAAGGTGTTAGATTCTAGAATTTTGAATAAAACAAGGCATTCCGCCTACAAGGAGAACTTGGTCAAGTGGCAGCACCTTCCAGCATCAGAGGCTACTTGGATACCTAAGGTAGACTTCTCTAAGCATGGAGTTCCACTTTCTTTGTTGCCTCAAGGAGTCACTTGACTTCTTTTCTTTGGGGGAGTATGGTGTAGGAGCACCTAGTTTTGAGTACAACTTCTTCATTTTGGTGTGTTTGTTCATAGTTTGGTTTGTGATGGTGAATAAGAGTCTTCTCTTAGTTCCTCATATGTTTTTGAAATGTTTTGATAAGTTGAATGTTCTTAGGACAATGCATGTGCTCAATTTTGGCTTGTAAGCCCTTGTAAGCCTAAAATGGCATAATCTTAGATTTTATTGTAAAATGCCTTGAATAGCCTTGTTTGGCATTGGTACATGTTAATTTAATGGTCTTTAGTCATCCTATATGGTTTGGAGAAGAAAACAAAGCATGTAAGGCAAAAATACACTTTTTGGCAAAAGTTGTCAAAGTTGCTTGACAACTTTTTGCAACGTTGAGCAACGTTTTGCATTTTTTGAGAAAAGGGTTGGTTAGAAAACTGATGAAGAGTTAGTTAAGCAAAAAATGGCATATAAATTTCTTGAGAATGAATGTAATGAGGTTGTTGAACGCCTGGAGTAGATTGGAATACAAATTGGAGACCATTTTTGAGTTTTACCTTGCATTTTTCAAGAATTAGAGCAGCAGTCCGTACTTAATGGATTGATTGCATTGTTTTTCTTGATTTTTTTTTGTACATGTTCTTGTAGTGCTTAGGAAGCATTTTGGTTAGTTTTATTATAGGTTTGAATTGAGTTTTCAATTCTGCAAGCTCTAGGCCTGAGTAAGGGTTTGAGAGGCCCAAACATGGTTCCAACTTGAAGTCATTTAAGTTCTTCTTAATAAACCCTTGGGACTCAAGCCATGGAACCTTTTCATTGTGTACATATCATTTATTTTCCTTTGGAGTTCATTGAAAGGTCAATGAGCATCATTTCCTAGGCGAGCTCAGTCATAGCCCGGTTAGGAAATGAATGAGATTATGCAAGAGTTTGCAGGAATGAGCAGGGTTGGAGTTGTAGAGTGACTAGAATGAAAAAGTGAGGTGTGGAAGAGAATATGTGTGAGTTTGGAGGTGTGGCAGATCAGGGAAGACACCTAACCCATGGAAAAAAACTAAAACAAGCATTTCTCAGTTTCTGTACCTATACGGTCAGACTGAGATTCCTCACTTCATAAATTGGAAAGTATTTCCAAAAGAGTACTTGGATCACCTAAGAGTTTGTGTGGGTCTTTGGGGAAATTGTGAGCAAATCCACAAAAACAAGTTAGGGAGGGCTAATTGGGGCTCTAGGGCTACTAGGCCCAGAAACTAAGAAAAGGAAGGAGCAATGGGAAAAAGAACCAAACCCCTAATCAAAACCAGTTGAATACTCCTGGAAAACATCAAGAACACTTACTTCAACCTCTGCAAACATTTATTAAGAGCTTGAGAGTGAAAGGTTGGATTTACTCCCGTGAATCTTAACCATGCCTGAGAAATCAGTGAACACATCTTGATTGGGAGCACTCCTAGAGAGTTGAGGTGCTTAAGGTGATTAGTAGACCAGATGAAAAAAGAAGGGAGCCCACTAGTACAACATTTAACTGCCCTTAGATAAGGAATTAACTCTCTTTGAGGTTACCTCCCCATCAAGATGATTTGTGGGTCATAGTTTTGAGTCGTAAGAATTGTTTTGTAATCTTGGGCTACGGTCCAACATGTGTAAGTCTTGAGGGCATATGTAATTCATTAAACTGTTATAAGGATTTCTCTTTCTATTTTCCCAGATATATCTTGTGTTGTGTGAACCGATTACTAGTATATTTCATGGAGTTTGTGTTATAGGTTGCAAGGCGGGGGTGTCCTTCATTGCATCTCCCTACCTTGACTGCATCAAGTGGTATTAGAGTTGGTTATGAACCTGTTGATGGACGAAGAGTTGTTTGCAAATTGGTTGGTTGAAAAGAACTCGAGGCAAATTATAGACTTGTTCAGATTGCCGATCATTGAGGCAATACAAAAATTGCAAGCACACCGCCAAACCTAGGAGCTTGAGCTTGAGGTAGTTGGTAGGTGGAGATTTGAACAGATCGCCAAACCAAGGCAAGTTGCAGGGTGGTTTGGTAGATTCATCGAGAAGAGGAAATTGGAACCTGTAGTGAGATCATTGAACCCCTGAGGCAGTTGCAAGTACCCACTGATAGATCGTCGAACCAGATCAAGTGATGGGACTCACTTTTCAATTAACCTCAGGAACCCAATGCAGGATCACCAAAGTAGTTCATCTGGTTGGAGTAGTTAGCAGTGGAGTTTCTTGGAGGAATCTGAGTTATGGATTTGAATTTATCACCTTAAGATCATTTTCTTAATCATATTCGAGATTCATGGTATTTGGATTTGATTTCAGTGAGATATCGATTCCAGTATTGGTCAGGTGTTGGTGGGTTCTTACCGGTTGGTCTTGCAGTGAGTGAAGCAAAGCTGAATTGGGTTTCAAATGGTTTTCGTAACTTGTGGATCATTGGGAGATGTGGTTTTGGGCTTGACCGATGTTCTTTGAGGTTTGTGCAAAGTTCTATGTATTATTGGAGAAGTATAAAGAAAAATTTTGGAGATTCATTTAGGGTGATAGAGGTCCGAGGAAGAAGAGATCTAGAGAAAATGTAGTTTCTAGAGAGATTTCTGGTCCGGGGGGACTGAAATTTGGAGGGACTACCGCTTGGATCAGTGCAGAACAATACAGACTGTTACTGGAGGCTGAATTGTTGAGCAGATGATCTGTGGATCATAGTTTTGAGTCATAAGAATTGTTTTGTAATCTTGGGTTGCAGTCCAACATGTGTAAAGCCTCAAGGTATATGTAATTCATTAAATTGTTATAAGGATTTTTCTTTTTATTTTCCCAGTTATATCTTGTGTTGTGTGAACTGGTTACCGGTATCTTTCATGGAGTTTGTGTTATAGGTTGCAAGGCGGGGATGTCCTTCATTGGATCTCCCAACCTTGACTGCATCAGATTTATCCTACACATGGACTCTGTACAATGACCGTACTAGGAATTGTTACAACGAATTTGTGTAAATTTCTGAGTGTTTATTGAATTTGAGCACTGTCGTACATCCAAACCTTCATCAATCCTTTCTTCTTGACCTTCAAGGCCTTAAGAAAGATGTCTCCAACCTCCTCAACCAACTCCAACTGAAATTTGAATCAGGTAGTCATTGGAGGGAGATTAGTTACAAATTGACAACAAAAGTTATTATCCAAACTTGACAACTTTTCATAAAACTTGACAATCTATGATATTTGCCTATGTAACCTATTAGTACACATCATAGACCTTAAAAATAGGTCACATAGGAGACCAAATATAATGCCTACCTCATTTAGGCATTTTGGATGTCATTTGACCATGGTTAACCAAATAGGTCCTAAGAAGTTCACACTACAAAATGGCACCAAGGCCTTACATGGCTAATCAAAACAAAAATGATTGGTCTTGAAAGACCTTATTACAACTTAAAACATTCAAGGAACCTACAAACACCTCTAAAAGCCTTCATTTCTCAAATGGTCTTCAAAGTCTACAAGGCTGTCCTGCACCAATGTTGCCTCAAGTGCATGTAGACATCCATGAAAGTACCTTGACTCCCCTTGTGATCCATGTGGAAGGTGAAAAATTGTAATGAGCATACAAAAGTTTGTAAGTCCGATCCTTGACAGTAAGTTCACAAATTTGGTTGGGTGTTGTTACCAAACAAAAGCATATTGGAAAAGGTTGCATTACAAGGTTTAATGTCTCTATTCCTAGAGTCTGATCCATGTAGCAAAAGTTTGAATCCAAAGTTTATAGTCCTTGTCAAGGTGAATTGACATCATGAATGGATGTGTAAAGCAATATGTTTGAAGCATGGTTTCATTGTTCCCTATTGTCCTATTGATCAAGAGTATTGTTCCTTTGAAGAACATGTTGTTCCTTTGTTCAAGCCTTGTATCCATAAAGTTGGCCTTGTTGTGTGTTAAATCCTGATGAGACATTGTGCCAAGAAGGCCTTGTGGGTGGGTTTGCTTATTGGAGCCTTGTTTTGACAATTTATCTAAATATTCAAGCTTGGTAAAGAAAAATCATGTCAGATAATATTAGTGCAGAACAAAATGAAGAAACACTCGCTAGATTGTGGGCTCGATTGAAAAGAAAGGGTAATGGGAAATGTTATTGTTCTTGCAATAATTGCAAGGGCTTAAAGACAAGGAGACTTTTAATCACAACAGCTGAGAAACATTGTAGGCAACATGGTCATGTTGAAGGGGGGCGTGATTATCGTTCATTGGTAAGTTGTTCATTATATGTCTTTATATTGATTGAATTTGTAAATTTTAATATCATTTTCACATGATTATATATATATATATATATATATATATATATATATATATATATCACTTGATCATGATCATGGTTTATTTGTGTCGTTCATTATTATAAAGGTGGGGCACCCTAGGGCACACGATATGGATTATCATGGCCTAGAGAATGTGGATTTGCAAGCGGAGGAACATGGAGTTGTGAATATCGAAGATGAAGTTAATGATCCTATGGAAGAAGATGATCATGCACCAAAAAACACAGTTGAAGATTATGGTACAAATACATTGATCCATGACACATTTAGTGGCGTTGCTGATCATGATGATGATCGAGATGACTTTGATGATGTTCATGATTTACCTGTACTTGAGAAGGCATATGAGCCCCTTTATGAAGACTCCCAAACAACTGTTCTCTCTGTTGTATTGTTGTTGGTGAACTTGAAGGTTATGAATGGTTTATCCAACATAGCAATGTCAGGATGTTAAGGTATGTTATATATGTCATCTTTTTTCATCTATTTTTGTTGTTAGTTCATCACTAGTAAATAAAGGATGAAACATGTATCGTTAATGTTAGTTATATTAATTAACATATTTTTTTTTGTTGTAGATTGATAGGTGAATTTTTGTTACCACCATCAAATATTTTACCTCGCTCATACCGAGATTTATCTGTCATTATGAAAGATATTGGAATGGAGTATCAAGAAATAGATGCAAGTCCCAATGATCATATTATATATCATAAACAACATGAATTTGTAACAGAATGCTCAGAATGTCATATCAGTAGATATTGAACAGATCAACTAACAAAAAAGGTGGCTCGCAAGGTTCTTCGTTATATTCTCATTATTCCATGTATGCAACGATTATTTACACTAGTAGAAATATGGCAAATAAATGACTAGGTGACTAAAACTTTTAGTCATGACAACTAAAAATGACTGAATTTTAGTCATGGCAACTAAAAATGACTGAATTTTAGTCATCTTTTGCAACATAGCTATAAATGACAAATTTGGTCATCGCGAAGAAACACAACTAAATAACTAGTCACAAAAATAAAATGACTAAATAAAAGACTATAACTCCTCTATATTATTAGTCATGAAAATAAAAATGACTAAACAAATGGATATTACTCCTATCCTAATGTCAAGCCTCATTCTTCACAGTATGAAACACAGCACAACTACAAAAAAAATTCCTCACAATCTACTAAATTACGGTTCATATTCGTGTTTAAATTAAAAATTAATAAAATACCATACTACAAGATTCTAAGATAAATCTACAACAATTAATTAGACCCAAGAATTTTTTTTTCAAGAACTTAAATATACTCATCCCATTTAATAATTTTCTTACTAACTCCTTATTGGTATTATTCTTTTAGGCTAACTTATAAAAACTTATATATATATATATATATATATATATATATATATATATATATATATATATATCGGTGGGGTGGGCACAATCAATTCCAGTCCAAGACAACACCAGGGCTCCCATGGCTTGCCCGATATCTCTAGCCAATGCGCACCCATCAATTTACTTATGTTTCTGAGTTTCTCTCTAATGTTCAACTCAAATTCCCATTGTTATCAATGTGTGTTTTAGATGTTGATAAATATAGTGCTAACACACATAGATATGCATGTTTGTAAAACTTCTACCCTATTTTTAAAAAATTTAAAGGATTTCACCTCTCCAAGAAACTGGAAATAGATCAATTAAAGTGCAACAATTAAAATAGTCAAAACAAGATGGGATTGTGCACATGAGCAACTTGTAGACCTTTTTCCACCAAAATAAGAAATGATTGCAATAAATTATTTTCTACAAATATTCTTTTGTATTACAAAATAATAAAGATCCATAAAATATTTCATAAAAATAATAATATATTTGATAATCAATATTTTCATATAATAACATTCATTATCTTTAGAATTGATTGTTCAAAAAAAATTATTCTCTTTTAAAACTAGCTTATATATTTAATAATATATAGAGTAGACACGTAGAGAAAGATATGTCTCGATTTATTCTATATATATTATTAAATATATAACCTAATGTATGAAATAATTGAATTCATACCTAACTTTGTAGATCACTATCTCACCATAACACAAATATATCACATAAATTTGACGCTAGTAGTTACATTGAAATTAATTTTATATAAAGAGTAAGTTATGTAATGTATTCTAATATTAATTAGAGATACAGCATGGTAATTATCAAAGTTGTGCTGATACCCTCAGCCATTGTTCTCCGAGGGCCCATCCAAAGTGATAGTCTGAGGTATGAACAGGATGCAGAAGAATTGCAAGGGCCCTCCAACAATGACAAAGGTAGAAAACAAGAAAGATGGAGTGACAAACGCAGACTAGGGAGAGCTTCTATTTCCTAAAGGAAGACAAATTTCTAGAAAATGTAGTAGGTAGACAAATGCCAAAGCAAAAAAGCTATATATAGGAAATAACTCGCTCGACAACTTATAATGCGCAGCCATGTCCTCTTCGTAGCAAGGGACAAATTCAGGAAGAAGACAGAGCAAACAATACGTAAGGTTTCATTTATTCTCATCATTGGAGCTATTAAGGGTCCCTCTGCTGATGTAGCGATGCCTTTGTCGTATAAAGTCCTCCATCGCTAGAGCTTCAACATGCCATTGGACTCTGTTTTAGCCTCGACAGACCCAAGATGGTTTGTGCCTAAAAGAGATTCATAAAGTTTTAAACGTGCATGCTGTTTATAATAATAAACTTTACAAAGCTATGAAATAAAAATTTATGTCTTTCACTTCTACCCTAAATTCATTTTAAAAGATTTGAAAATATTTTAAAATAGCAGCAACAAACAAACAATCTCCTACTACTATTATGAGGTAATTTCTCTGCGGGTTGATCGGGGGCATCTGGGGCCACAAAAACTTGCGAACAGGTAGGGTAATTAGGATTTTCAATGTAATGCTTTTAACATTATTTGTGCTCTATCGTTTTTCCTTCCCCAAATCAGTGGAACCAAAAGTACAAACGTTGTATGATGATGATATAATAGTTGAGGGCTCACAAGCGGCCTCTCCTCTAAGAGGTTTGGTTTCATACGATTATTTTTCTTATATTATTTCAGAGGAATAATTTCTTACAAATGCCCAAATCCTTTCGGATAAGTTCCTCTCTTTCGGGTACAAGGTAAGAGAAAACGTCAATTGTGAAAAATCTATTACAATTACTGATTATTATCCTCCTATCTTTGATAGATTATTTGAGCAACAAATATTGGAAAATAACACAACTGTAATTTCACAACTCATAAAAAATGCGCAACACAATGAACACAATATTTTCGGACAATTGTCCCTGGAAAGACCCCGAAGGGAAAACCAGCACTGCAGATGAGGAATATATATTAACTACAGCAAATCAAGAGATACAAATACTGCTTGCCTATTACTGGAAGAGCTTCGACGACCTCCCAATTTCTCCTGTTGAGATTCCACCCCGCTACTATCCCAACGCTATCACTGCGCCCTTGCTAACACTGCAAGTTTCTCCACTCAATTCATTGTTTTCCAAAGGCCCCCTAACCCCCTTATATACTACTCTCGTTGGAAAACCAATGGCCGAGATTAATTCTCAATCAACGACTAAGATTTAAAACAACTAAATAACCCTAACCAAATTGGTTGCTAGAAGTTTCTAAAAAGAGTCAAATAAGTAATAAAAATTGTTTGAACTCTAACTACATTTGTTAGCAAACAATTATTTACTAATTATTTAGCAAATGGACAAACAGCTGTCCAAGCTACCAAACTAACAAACTAACATCAATTACCTTGTTCTCACGTTATTGTTAAAAAAAATTCTTTAACAAAACAACTGCGAAAATTCAATTAGAAGAGAGGACCTTAGAATGGCATCATAAACTGACTTTGCACTCCCGCAAACTCTCAATTTTTTAATTTTTTTTATATGGAGGAATTGATGTTTGTTAAGATTCTATTTGCAATACCTTAATAATGCAACCTTTATAACCTTTGGTTACATAAGTTATTCTTATTCATGTAGTGATTGAATCCTATTATTGAATCATACATTTATCTTTGTCTTTCAACAGTTTAATTGTTTGATCTGATTGAAGTTTATGATTTAACCATGGTAGACTTCAATCATGTGACCATTATCTATGTCTTTCAACTATTTAACCATCTCATCTACATCCCATGGACCAAATTAATGTTTAACCTAGATAAACCGTAAAAAGAAAAAGGTCATTGTTGAACAAGAACATGGGTTGCACAGTGAAAGGATTTTGTTTGTAGAATTATGTTTGTCTTGACTAACTACAAACCTATTGTGACGTATTCACACATCGCCCCATTGCAAATGGAGACCCCTACTTTTTTGCTTTCTGGAGTTTGTTTCTAGGTCTTTTAGGGTTTTGTCTATTAGCATTTGTATGTTGAGTGTTGCTAGAGGGATCACTAAGAGAGTAGGCTCTATTTTAGCTAAAGGTGAGTCAGTGGATGCTCCAAGTTAGGGTCATCTTTGAAAGTCTTCCTTAGGACAAGGTTTTGTTCTTGTTTCTAATTGTGTCTTGTTTGAGTTTGACGAGGTCAATGAAGCTTGGTGAGTGAGTATCATCTTTGAAGGTCTGAGTTAGGTCAAATTAGTGAGTGATGAAGTCTGGAATGTCATCCTGATCTTCAAATGTCCTGAAATTTGGCTAAGTATGGAATGTCATCCTGATCCTGAAATTTGACTGTCTGGAAAATTGAAGAATCCTCCAAAAACTAGATTTTGCATTATAACTCCTAGAGGTCCGAAACCACTCTCAAACATCCTGACAGTATATATGGAATATAACTTAAAGTATAAGTCTTATACTTAAATGTTATATTCCATATATGAATCCTGACGGAGAGACCAAAATGTCGAATTTCGTTCCTGACCCTTATAAAGGGTCCAAAGCGAATTTCAATTTCGCTCTTGACCCTTCCAAAGGGTCTAGAGTGAAATTCTCCATAAGGCATTCTACTTTGACCCAAACTTAGAACTAATTCATTCCCAGCAGGGACAACTTTAAGAAACCCCACCCCCCCCCTCCCCGAACAACTGTGTAAAATCCTGGCGAATCAGACATTATTTTTTGGGGAAATTTTCATATTGATGGCGAAATGTTTTTTTTAAATGTGGAAAAAATTATTTTGTATTGGCGATTTTTTTTCTAGGGTACGAAAATTCCATAAATTTCTGGCGAATAATACCTTGTTCTATGGGGAAAATATTTATTGTGGGAGGCGAATAATTTTTGTTAAAAGGAACAAATATATAATTGTATGAGCGAAAAACTTTACTCCGAAGGAAAAATTATTTAAATGTATTGGCGATTTTTATCCACCGCTTGAAAATTATTTAAATGTATTGGCGATTTTTTTCCACCGCTTGAAAATTATTTAATTTGTTTTGGCGAATATTTTGTTATTTATGGTATAATATATAATTTATTGGCGATTTCATGAATTCATTGCCATTAATAGACAAGGCACATCACATCACATCAGTATATCACATCACATAATACATTGCGTCTGAACTCTGCACGATGTATCAATAAGCGCGAACTCTTTGACACTTGAAGGGTGACACATACCTAAATTCTATCAATGATTTTAAACCGTTCAATGATCGTAGATCAACGGCTAAAGTTTTATTTCAGCCCAATTTTCTGAAGAGAACATAGCTCACCAGAAAGTGCCCGGAATGGAATTGGATTCAATAGACACGTATCAAATGTCACAAATCATGATCGATAATTTTGTTCATTTAATATATATATTTTCACTAATTGCAATCCACTCTGTCCTCGCAACTTCCAATGTGATACTTGCCAATTTGGTACTGGTTCATAGTTGTTTCCATTTTCGCACAATAGTGCATTTATGGGAAAGATTTGCAGAGATACGAAAGATTTTTAAAAAATTATAGCAGTTAATACGGTTAAAGAAGTAATTATTACAATCAAGAGCTTCAACAATTTATATATGATCTCTGCTTCTTTCATCTTCAATTAGCTTTTGCCATTTGGTAGATAAATGGTTGAAGCTTCAGCTCATGGTATTTTAGGTTTATAGGCTCAGGTTGTTGAATTTGTTAATCTATTTTCTCAAGATGGACACTCACATCCACTTGAGAATCATTTCTGCAGAGGACCAGAGGGCCTTTCTAGGCTCCGTTAGAGACCCAACCCTCCAATCAGTCTGCAATGAGGTTGGGTCGTTCACCAATGAGGCTGTGCGGATGGTGCTGGGCAGAGAGTTTCTACGAAATGAAAATAGGTACCGTGTTAACACGGACATTACATCCCGCTTCTTAGCGTCTCTTCTGGACCTAGGAGGAGACAAGGTGGATATGCTGATGTTGTTGAGGAAGGTTTTTAAGGAAGACTTCCTTGGAGACGACATTACTCTTATCATCCTTGCAGAAGTAGGGGTGGGGATCCCTTAGGAAAGTGAATTATCCAATCTTCTCCTCCCTGACCAAACAGTGCCAGTGGCCAAGCAATCGTTTCTCCTAAACCTGAATGCGGAGCAGTTGACGCGTCACAGGAAATGGGCACAGATTGGCAGGGACTTCCTCTGGAAATGGTTCCTCCTTGACCACTTTCAAAACTACATGTGGCTTGAAGAATTCTCTCAGCTTATGTTGTCTGAATAATTCTACATGGAAGGAAGGCCAGATTCTTAGGGCAAGATTGTAAACAATTTCACTACCTGTGCCCTAGCCCCGCCCCCCTGTAGTTTTTTTTTCCTATGTCCTCGAACCCTAACAGGCTCAGTGCCAGTGGCTCACTCATTTTGGCTTTTAAGTTTTTGGGGGACTCAAGTCTCAGACGAAAAAATTGTAAATTTCAAAAACATAAATATTAATGACAATTTTTCAAATTCCAGTTTGTTTCAATTTGCCTCTTACAGTCTTATGGATATAAAAATGCTTTCTATGATTCTATTTCATTTTTATTAATTAATTTCTTTCAAATGCTTTTTGTATATGAGCTATGTTATTTCAATTATTTGTTAAACAATGGAAATAAATTTAATACTGTGATCTTTTTTATGTAATGCTATAAAAAAAAAACAGTTCGTTCCATTAATTATTTGTACATTGATTATGGTTGATTATAATTTTATAAATATATAGTCATTCAAAATACAAAATTTCAAAAGTTTCAACATACAAAAGTTTATCGGTAAAGGTTTTTTCATTCTATTAATTCAAAAGTTTCAAGATACAAAATTTGCAGTCATTCATGCATAAACCGAGACAGAGAGAAAACCATATTGCCCACAGCTTATAGCAAGCAGATAAAAAAACTAGTTCATTGTCGATAGGCCACTCACTCAGTCTCACTATCCCCCTGGGTCGCCTCCTCCCAGTCCCTTCCCTCCTCAGAGGTGGATGCTTTCCCTTTTGCCACTTCAGCTTTCATTTTTAGAATGTAGTTTAGGCACCCGAAGTTAGGGTCGCCCTCCAAGCTTGCTAGTAGCTGTATGGCCCTTCCTTCTTCAGCCCTATCTCTCAATTCCCTACCAACCTCCATCCTTGCCACCACATGCAAAGCCTTCAGGACTTCATCCACCCTAGTTAATTTCACAAAGAGTTTCATCGCTTCCCACCCCACTCGGGCACGTTCACGACACTGGTATTTGATTTCATCCTCTGGGCCACGAATAAAAGGAAGAAATTCCTTCTGGTCGTCCCCTTCCTTAATTTGAATGCCAACTCCCGGCACCACCCACTCCAAGATTGAATCCAGGTTAATCAAAAAATTCCCATCAATCAATTTGACCGATATGAGTTTTACCTTTCCACCTTTGGTTCGAATTCACAGGCCCACGCCAGAATCAGAGAGTAAACCTCCATGTTAGTTCGATACTTGTGACTGATATGTGTCACCTCCTCCGCAAGCATCAGTCAAGATGCCGCCCACAACTTCTCCTCCTTAAACCTGAACAGTCCTTGCATTCATTTATCATATACTTTGCCCAAAAAGGGCACCAACTTCTTGTCTGTTTGAAGTGTGAAATTGGCCTGCATGGTCACCTACAATTTCAAAAGCACTTCCTTCAAAAAATGTCTTACAAAAGCTACGAACTATAGATTTGTTCTACTTCAAAGCATAAACTGGTACATAGATCAAAAGGTAATAAATTTTGCCTCTGTCTTATAGGTCGGGTAATGAATGTGTACGATAAGACATTAATTCCATGAGATCAAGAAAAAGATTTCCTGCCATCCTCCCTTTCCTCTGTTCGTGCGACCTGCCGCAGACAACTCTTTCTGCAACAATTAATCGCCACCTTGGCATTTGTACTTTCCAAATTTGCTCGCCTTAACAGGTTGAGGACTGCACATTTTTTTAAATTAATACACTAAATTTATGTTGAACTTTTATATATATTTTTAAACTATTTTTTAAAATTATATATCGTAAACATATTTTCAAAGAATTTTGTTAAACTTTAAATTAATATTTTAGATTTAATATTGAATGTTTTGTTTTTTATATTAAACTTTTACCTTTCAAATTGTATATCAAAATTTATATTTTTATTTAGTTATTTGTTTTATTCTAGAAACTAAGCTTCATGTTTTATACTATTTTTGAATTTTAAATTTTTACAAATAATATTAACATTATATTTGATAGTTAT
Organism: Cryptomeria japonica; assembly: GCF_030272615.1. Taxonomy (NCBI): domain Eukaryota; kingdom Viridiplantae; phylum Streptophyta; class Pinopsida; order Cupressales; family Cupressaceae; genus Cryptomeria; species Cryptomeria japonica. The sequence goes on from NC_081412.1 coordinate 335,502,574, forward strand.
CTCAAACTATTGCACATCTTTAAAATTTAAATGTCTCTTATTATGGGATCGACGACATCTGACAACACTCTGACTCAAGTTCTCAACAGGTATCATCGTCTGTCGAATGAGCAAAGATCAACGACTTAAGGTGGATTTCGGCCCGAATGTGGAAAGTGACCACATTGGTGAGAACTTCACCCGGAATTGAACATTTTAAATTTAATTAAATATAATTAAGTCTATAGTCTATAGACTATAAATCTCTTTTTGGGGTAGAAGTTTAAAATGATTAAATAGACTTAAAAAACAGACCTGAAAAGTGACACGAGTATGGTGACGTGCCAGAAAAATGGCAGAAGTCGTGGGACCCACTACATCTGTAAACAGATACCATTGTCCGTTGGATGAACAAAGATCAACAACTTAGAGAGGATTTCGGCTCGAATTTGGAAAGTGGCCACATTGGTGAGAACTTCGCCCGAAATTGAACATTTTAAATTTAATTAAATATAACTAAGTGTATAGTCTATAGACTATAAATCTCTTTTTCGGGCGGAAGTTTAAAATGATTAAATAGACTTAAAAAACAGACCCGAAAAGTGACATGAGTATGGTGACGTGCCAGAAAAATGGCAGAAGTCGTGGGACCCACTACATCTGTAAATAGGTACCATCGTCTGTCGGATGAGCAAAGATCAACGGCTTAGGGTGGATTTCGGCCCGAATGTGGAAAGTGACCACATTGGTGAGAACTTCGCTCAGAATTGAACATTTTAAATTTAATTAAATATAATTAAGTCTATAGTCTATAGACTATAAATATTTTTTTCGGGCGGAAGTTTAAAATGATTAAATTGACTCAAAAAATAGACCCGAAATTGAAAAGTGACACGAGTATGGTGACGTGCCAAAAAAATGGCAGAAAACGTGGGACCCACTACATCTGTAAACAGGTACCATCATCCGTCGGATGAATAAAGATCAACGGCTTAGGGTGGATTTCGGCCCGAATGTGGAAAGTGGCCACATTGGTGAGAACTTCGCCCAGAATTGAACATTTTAAATTTAATTAAATATAATTAAGTCTATAGTCTATAGACTATAAATCTCTTTTTCGGGTGAAAGTTTAAAATGATTAAATAGACTTAAAAAACAGACCCGAAAAGTGACACGAGTATGGTGATGTGCCAGAAAAATGGCAAAAAGCATGGGACCCACTACATCTGTAAACAGGTACCATCGTCCGTTGGAATAACAAAGATCAACGACTTAGGGTGGATTTCGGCCCAAATGTGGAAAGTGACCACATTAGTGAGAACTTCGCCCGGAATTGAACATTTTAAATTTAATTAAATATAATTAAGTCTATAGTCTATAGACTATAAATCTCTTTTTTGGGCGGAAGTTTAGAATGATTAAATAGACTTAAAAAACAAACCCGAAAAGTGACACGAGTATGGTGACGTGCCAGAAAAATGGCAGAAGTCGTTGGACCCACTACATCTATAAATAGGTACCATCGTTCGTTGGATGAGCAAAGATCAACGGCTTAGGGTGGATTTCGGCCCGAATGTGGAAAGTGACCACATTTGTGAGAACTTCGCCCAGAATTGAACGTATTATATTTAATATCCTCAGAATTTATACTGAAGTTACGAAGTATTTAATGTTTTGTCCTTCGGCATCATTTAGTTATTAATAATAATTAATAAAATTACAACATGATTATTAATGTCCTCGGAATTTATATTGAAGTAATGAATGTTTTGTCCTTTGGTATCGAATAGTTATTAATAGTAATTAATAAAATTACAACATGATTCTAGATATTTTGCCCTTTAGGTATTACTTTTCTACTTTTCAGAGTTTTCAAAATAAGAGACTCGTAAATCATAATCGTATTTCATTTCATGGACAAACCTGTAAATCAAGGGAGATTCAGAAGAAGCTACTAGATTGAGCAATGCAAGTTGCAATAGAGACTGTCTGCGACAATCTAGTGAAATAGAAATTCTGGGTAAAATCTATAACACCTACATCCTGCCTTTTTTGTTTTTGGTAATCTCGTGGTCCAATTTGAGGGTTAGCATTTTCAGGTTTTTATCTAGCATTATTTTGAATTATTAACAATAATAGTGATGGGGAAAACGTGATGTAGTAGTTCAACAAGAAGCCAAGTGAAAAACAAAATTAACCTAACCAAACCGGTTAAAACACTAGGTTTCACTGATGAATACCATGATATTTATGACCCTACTATCCATGGTGAAAAGTATATCATAGATATTGGATATGCATTGTCTAGTAAGGCGACAGATGCATCCAGGGCAAAATTTATTGTTTTCAACCCAATGTTAAAACAAAAAAACAAAAAAAATTGCATCGTGGGATGTTGGATTGGGAAGCATGGTGTTATCTGAAGTATTCCCTTGCCCTGATTTTGTCATGGTCTGCACCGAAAATTATGATGAAGATAAAAAAGCAATTGTCAATAAAAATACAAAAGAGGAAATTTTATCCATAAACGAGGGAGAATTTGCTCGTTTGTTGAACCTAGGATTTGAAGCCCAAAACTCAAATTACAAAGTTGGCAGGGAATTATGAGAGTCTTGATCCAAGTCACAGAGATTCATTTATCAAAGCTCTAATAAAGAGTGGTACTGGTATTGTGTTGGATCAGAATCATAAGCCTCCTTATGATTCTAACATTTTTGTTCCATGGGTTGGGGATACTATTTTCTTGCTGTCGTTTTTCCTGGGATTCGAAAATGATAGGGAAGTGGGTGCAAGCCTTCTTGAAATGATTTATAATATCCATTATGCAGGTCAGCTAGTAAGATATAATTGTATTGAGCACATTAGAAAATCCATGCAAAAACAATTACTAATGATCAAAAAAGGTTCTTGTAAGACATTTAGGTTTTCATCCTACTTGTGCTATCTCCTTCTATCCAAGTATCGTGCAATATTCGAAACCAACAAGCTTCAAATTGTGAGCTATAAGATTGATGAGAAGACTAGGAAGAGAACAGAGTGTCCAATATGATTGGACACCAAAGATAAGGATGCATGATAACAAAAAGAACTACAACCATTTTGTAGAGTTCTTTTTGGCACCAATGTATAATGAAATTACAAGCACTCCAATGCCTAGGTTGCTTGTGTCTTGTAGAGATTGCATTCAACTCGGAAGTCAAATAGAATTGGCTGACTGGTTCTTCATGGAAGAATTCACCATGTTAAGGTTTTACGGATCGGCAGTAAAACCATACAGACTTCCAATACATGTGACAGAGAGGGTATTTGCATTAGAGTATGTACGGAAATTGGAGAGCACAGATAGGCACTTCCATGGTCAGCAAAAGAAGAGCATATTTCCTTCCTTGCCTTTCTCATGTGGAGAGTTCACATTTGAGAGAAAAGCATTCAATGTGGCACATGATTTTTTGACAGTTTTTAACTTTGGTGATGAGGGTCTCTGCCTCTGGCAGTATGATCCAATCGGTGTAGTTCAAGCAAGGCTTAAGAAAAATGGGAAATCTTCAACGTTATGTCAACATGAAAGTAAACCATAAAAGCTTAGAAACATGGACTCCTGGGATGAGGTTAAAAAAGAGATGGAGAAAATTGTAGCTGACAATAACATTTCAACAGAAGAAATTTCATCACAAATTATGGCATTGCACACACAGAGGACAACAGAGGAGGGCCAGGGCATCCAAAATAGGAGGTCCTACAATTTCTACCTAAAATCTGCTAATCCATCTAAGAAATCTATTCCCAAATCAATTTTGCACAAATGTAAAGAGAATAATTGGACTCAAACCAAAATAAATGATTTTTGGACTATGAGGAGGAATCTTGGTGAACCAAAGACAAGTGCAGAATTCGAGAGCATCGATGACGATGCAGAGTATAGCAAATTGTGGAATATGGAGCATGGCAGGACTGAAGATGATGATGAGCATGAGGTTGAGCCCCCTCCAACAACTGCTACAGTCCCGAAAATATTAGGTGGAGTCAATGAGTCCATGAAAGAAAAATATAGCAAAGGGGCAAACATTGTGGAAAAAATGTGTTTTGAAGGTGGTGGTCTAGGTGCCAGAGGAGAGGGCATTTGGTATCCACTTCAGGTACAACTTCCATCACAGTCAAAATCAAAAGGTCATGTTAAACTAGTCATTGGACTTGATTCTTCAGATTCATCACAGATAGGTACTACTCATTACCCTCAGGGTCCACCTACATTTGTTTCAGGTTCAAATCCACAACCACCACCACATCATGGTATTCCCATTGGTGGTGAATCAAGTGCCATTGCCACTGGTGGGGAATCTGGGGATAGTATTCCTATTATTGTTCAGTCAAGTGTCGCTGTGATTGGTGGGGTTGGCATGGGTACTACTACTGATACTAGTTGTCTTGGTGTTGGACAAGGGCAACAACAAAATATCTCTCGCAAGAGGCCACTAGAGGTAGATACTCAATCTCATACTATTGAGAATCCTATATCAAGTGCCACTGACACTACAAATCAATCATTTGCAGCTTCAGATCACACACCTCAAAAGACTATGAAAACTACACATGAAAGTGTCAATGGGAGTGGGACAGGATCAGGAACTGCTGTTGGTAATCATGGTCAAGCATTAGCTAAAACCACAAGAATAAGTGGAACTGGAGCCTATGGTATTCCTATGTCACCTTTCAAACACTCAATTGCTTCAGCAAGCCCAGATTTTCAATTTCGTGATTACTATGAAAAATATGAACACACAACAAATGCAAATAAAGAAAAAAAGAAAGCATTTCATAGGTTTTTCGTGACTGAAGTTGTAAACGAACAGCCTATAAGGAACAGGGTATTTCCAACATATGACCCACAGAAAGATATGATGGAGTTCATGGTTATTATGCCCTCGACCCCATCTAAAGATAAAAATCCACCACACAGTTAGATAGATCCCTCTGAATTTCAAGTTAGCACCCTCCAAATGGATTTTTCCAAAGTACATAATGTGGACAAAATTAGTGTGTCAAAAAGGACTAACGAAGTGGTCTACACTTCACTGCTAAAGGTGGAGAGAGAAAAATATAAACTGGAGAAACAAATAGAAAAGTTATAGTCAGACCTGGAAAATGAAAAATCCAGGAGGAAAGCAGCAGATAGCAAGTGCAATGATTTACAGAAAAGGATAAAAAATTCGGGCTCTGTAGTAGAAATTGCAGAGCAGGAGAAGATGGATGCAAAATTGAAGGACCTGATAGAAAAACTGGCTAAAAGCAGTAAAAAATTGATGAGGAAAGAGCCAGTTTTCAAAAATTATACAAAATTTATGAGTTTGTTGCTGCCGAAATGAGAAAATTACAGGACCTATTGGATCATGGGAAGGAAAAAGAAAAACATTTGCAAGAGGAAGTAGAGGAAGAAAGAAAAAAATGTGCACAAATGAAAGAAGACCTGCACAATGCAAATGATAAAATAAAAACTTTGGAGGATAGATTGAAAGATAGTATGAAAAATACAACGAAGTATATACAAGAAAACATTTGGTGGCAAATAATGCAGAGTAACAAGTTGTGTGAATGGTTTCAATTGACTGGAAGTATGAGACAAATTTATATAAAAATCAAAGGGCACTATGAGAAGAGCACACATGTTTATTTAAAAGAGGATATGGCAAAAAATATTCTGAAAGTAGTCTACAGTTTCAGTGACAGCTACTCGGCATCCAAGGGAATTAAGAGCCGCATTGATGCCACAGTTAAGACATCATCTATCATTCAAAAATGCCAGAAGCTAAGGGAAACATTAGAAGTTATGGAAAATTATGGAAAAAAGATATTCAAACTGCAAGAAAAGATAAATAATTTGATTAAACTTGGTTTGCCTAAGACTGTTGACCCATCAAATAAATTCATTGGAGAAGAAGCTTACAAAAAAAGAATGGAGATAAAAATGAAGTCTAATTTAGACTTGCTTCCAAAGGACACAACTCCTCAAAGCTTTCTGGAATTCATCCAACCATTTACAACTCTAAATTTGGTATTGGATGAAACAGTGTTGTCAACTAAATCTTCTAAATATGGAATGTTGATGAAGTTGGAGTTGACTTTCCATAGTTTATAGAATATTGACCTTCCATCAGACAAAGAGTGGAGCACCCTACAAAAACTAGCACAAAAATCTTAAGAATCATAGTATGTATTGCACAATTTTGTTCTTTTACTCTTAATTTCAAGGTTTTATGTTTTTTTTGTTTGCTATTTTGCTAATCCAGCCTATGAATCTATTTTATGAATAGGATAAAAATAGCACTCGCTATTGCTATTTTGCTAATACAGTCTATGAATCTATGATGCACAGTGCAAAACTTCAGCCAGTAAATTTGTATTCTCAAATTCTCCCTTGCTTTAACATTTATGCATTTCTCTATTTCTGATTAGTAGGTTTTAGGCACTGCTATTATCTATGTTTAATTTGTCATGGCGTGAATTAATATTTAATTTTGAACTTTGTTTTTTGAACAGGAGACATCAAACATGTAGCAGATGTTAAATTGCTAATATGGCCTGTGATGGCCATATAAATCTGTGTTGAGTTTGTGATTTTGATGTTCAGTCTTCACATGTTGCAAACTTGCAATTCGACCTGAAGCTATTGTTGCTCCCTTGTTTCTATAAAAGGGGATTCAGGGTCATTTGCAAAGGGTTCTGAAATATTGTATTCACTTTTGCAATTTGCATGGAGAATCACACAGATTGGTGTATTACTATTGAATGAATTGTATCATATGGCTATATTTTGAAATAATTAATGAAAATCTAAGTTCTCGACATGTGTCTATTGAATGAATTGTATCATATGGGTCTGAAATGTATCACACAGATTTGAGACTCAAACATGTATAAATAAACAATAAACATCTATGTATCAATAAACACATTATGGTTTTTTTATTATTATGCTATTTTAAATCTGGAAATAGAAAGTTGAAAAATACAATTACAAATCAATATTAAATTCTAATTGCAAAAAGTAATATGCTTTTGTAATATGAATGATGAGATATGGTAATAAGATTAATAAATACCAATCTCTTACAGTTGCCATTCATCCTCATCAAATTCAGAGCTTTCTTGATTCTTGTATGTGGTTTCAGTTTCTTTACTTTGAGTCTGCATACCTTCGCCGAACTGCATCTCAATGCTACCAGTAGGTCTAGTACATGAGTCAATAGTCCCACTGGCACTTTGGTTTGAAGTGTTTCCCAAACCTCTTCTTTCACATTTGGACCTCCAGATTTGCAGTGCCCTATCGTAAGGAAAAGTGTGGACATCATACCTAGATGTATAGTTTCCAAAATTTTGTCTGGTTTGTTTCTTAACTTTGATTTTAGGAACCCCAAAGCACTAAAAACTCTCTCATCTTCCACCGAACCCAATATCATGGTAAGACATAAATCAGTAAGCTTCACATATTTTGGCATTCAATCACACAACATTGAGTTCTCAGCTATAGTTTTCCAAAGCCTTGTTACTGATCCCTCTTCGTGGGGGTTCTCCATTTTGCCATATTGTTCTTTCATAGTGTATGCAAAACGAGATGATTTCTCTTGAAGATGAGTTTCGTCTAATATTCCATTTATAGTTACTCCATTCAATTCTCTAGATATGCAAATTTATTTTATCAAAGTCAGTAGCTTACTTCGAAAATCAGCTGAACTATTGAGGCTCCAATAATGAGGAAACACAATAGACATGGCTTCGAGTAGGTTGTCAGGAGGGAATCTGCTTCTAATTTGTGAGGAAAGATCATATGCAATTTTCTTCACAGAAGTAGTTACAGTCTCAACAATCTTGTCGAAATCTTCCCTTGTAACTCTTGCTAGTTGCTTCCTGGGGCGCTTTACTGGTTCCTCGGGGTCGACCGTGGCATAGAAGTGCATTGGTATCTCAACTCCCCATACATTTGCACATACCTCCCCATCTGCACCGATTTGTAAAAAGTTATCAGGATTGTTCAAATCTGTGAGTGTCCGCCACTTAACAAATTTTTCATCAGATAGTGTTAGTTGATTTCGATAGAGATTGTCGAGGATCATGCATGTCATCTTACGCAGAGTAGCATATTCTGCAATATACAAAGCTCTTTTTGGGCAGCCTTCATGATATTCCTCATTTCCTCTAGCATGGGCAAAAGAGCTGCTAAAGTTAAGAGTGTCTCTAAATTACTTAAGCTGCCAAGAAGTTCAGGAAATTTCGGTTGATCCGATTCATCACGAGTTGTGTGAAATAGTCCAATCAAGGATGGATATTCTAAAAAACACTCGATGCGTTGGACCATCCAAAGAGATCCATCTGATATCATTATCCTTGAGAAGCTTGTTCCCATCAGTTATTCCATCAACAAAGTGTTGAAATTCCATAAATCACTTGGGACTTCGACAGAAGTGTGAGTAGAGCTCTCTGATTAAAATTTCAAATTTTTTAACCGAAGCAAACTTGCTCACAATTCCAAAAGCTAGATTCATTTCGTGACCCACGCAATGAATTGCAGTAATGTATGGTGCAAATGAAGTTTCAATCTTTGTACAAAGACCCTTCCTATGACCTTGCATTACTGAAGCTCCATCTGCTCCAACACAAACCAATTTTTTGGCTACCATCATGTCATCCATACCTCCATATTCAATTAAACTTCTCTTTACTAGTTGAAATAAATTTTCCGTTGTTGCACTCTCCTTCATTTTAGCAATAGATAGTAGATGAGGTTGGCGGGTATGATTCTCTATAGTATAAACATGCATGCATACCCATGAAGTATTGTCTATTGCCATAACTTCATCTAAATAAAATGCAATAAAGTTTGACTCTCTTATTTTTTCCTTTACATCTTTTTCAACCTCACAACTTGCCCATTCACATCCACTGTTTACTGACTAGTGTCTATTAGGATAGTTAGGAACTTTCAAAAAGTTTAATAAACCACTAATTGATGGGAAATTTATCATAACACGCCCTCTGCTCAAAATATAAAAAACAATGCTTAACTGAACAACTTTTCCCAGTTGTTCTATTTGCATTGCTTTTCCAAAAACAGCTTCAATATAACCTTTAACTTCAGCAAGCTTCGTCTGTATTTTCTCATGAAAATAATACTCTTCGGCATTCCTCACATGCTTACATTCCTCCTTTGTTTTCCATCTTATCACTGATTTTTCAACCTTGTCTATCATTTGTTTTTCATAAACTTTACCCATATGCTTTTCTATGGTGTCAAATTTTAGCTACAACCTAATTTCCTTGTTATGTTTCCAAGTACAAATCTTACACCTACATTCTATTGGAGGCTTGCCTTCAATTGGATTCTCCACTGGTTCAATGAATGGATACTTTGATGCCCAATTAATTTGAAAATTCCTCACTGACATATCCCACTCCCGATCCTTTTTTGATTGTGGTTCACCCTTTTTTGATATGGCTTTTCTTTTCCCCTTCTGTGCATTATCATCAATGGCATTATCACCCAAGTCGATTATATCATTCTGGCTAACTTGGGTATCTACCAGATAATCTTCTTCAAGATCATCCTGATCTGAGATATCAGGTTTGTCGTCGTCTTCAACATGCAGTGGAGGTGGTGAATTTTGTACTTGTACTTGTGATGATGTACCTTCCTGATTTTCACCACAATCTTTTCAAATGCCAAAGTACAAAGACAACGTTCTGCTTTTTGTTGGCCTCTCCTGGCCTTCCCCACATTCAAGTTTCCTACCCCTCTTCTTGTTTGACATCTCCAACGAAATAAAGGCTCCCAAAAAAATATCAATTTGTTGAAGAAGCAATAATAGACTATAATGTATAATATACCACTTCAAAAATATGATCGCTCACCTTTAGGCTTTAGGTCACTAGCAGTCGCCAATGCAGTCAAGATCAATGATTTTCCTTGGTCTGAAACTTCGCTATTGATCAGAATTCAGAGCCTAGAACCCACCAGATTGTGTTGAGATAGATCTGATCTTTGCATGTATTTATACCAATCCTTATATGGCGAATTCCGTGGGAATTTTATATGGTATACAAATATTTGGCGAATCCCGCGTAACTAAAACATGACTTATATAATTTTTGAGGCGATTATAGGTCGTCCAAATACAACTTATGTAATTTTCGAGGCGATTATAGGTCGTCCAAATAATTGGCGAATATAATATAGTTGGCAAAAGTTGGGGTGAATGGAGACACACGTCGGCAAGATGTAGGGCGAATTGGGTCCCCCTGGCTAACAAATCTTCACATGCCTATAGGCGAATTAAGGTCATCTATTAAGGCAACCTCGAAGAGTGTAGGTGAAAAAATTAAATTTACCGTGTGTCCACCATATATTGTATTGGCAAAATCATCGCATAGAAACGTTTAATTGCATAAAACATATGGCGATCAGGCCATGACTTTGATGGAAATTGATAATGTTCTGGCAACATGACCACCCCTAGTCGGTACAAAATATTTGCCATTTCCCAGGTTGCCGACGTGAAAAATTCACCATTGGCAAATATTCGCCACTAAAAATTTCTTTGATTCAGGAGCGAAATTTTTATAGGGCCTGTCCCTGGAGAGGATATTGAACGAAATTCCATTTTGATGTCTTCTCATTAATGATTTAAGTTGGAAAATGCTATGTTGAAATGAATATGTCATACGTGCTTAATCATCCTTTGGTTTATTTTGCAGATGGGAGGAGACCAAGCCAGGACAAGGATGACCTCTTCTAGTCCATCATCATCAAGGACGTTCCACATGTAGAAAGGGAGGACTCAAGGTGCTTTGAAGCATTGGAAGACTAGGGGTGTTCAAGGAGTTCACGTTAGCCTCAAGACCTCATTCTACCACAAGATGACAAAGAAAGGCTTTGCCAGCACTTCAAGGCGAGATATGCTACTGGAGAAGGAAGACTTGACAATAAGGAAGCCTCATCAAGCAAAGGAAGTATATCATTCATCACGTCAGAGACAGAAAAGGATCAACCAAGTCACAAGCGTTAGACAAGGTGGCATAATAGTCATCATTCCTCTGATCGGATTGGTCCACCTCAACATGACCAGATTCAATGTACCTAATTTATCAGAGGCAGCACAAACTTTGGTGTACCTACCCTTGCTTCCTATTGGTCCTCGCTCTGGGAATGCAATTTTCTAATTGGCTAAGGAAGTTTGTTGTAACAAACCCTAATTAGGGTTTCTATCTTGTAATCCTAGTCATTGATTCTAAGACAATTAGAGCCATCTGTTTGTAAAGGGGTTCTCTATATAAAGCCCTGGCTCCTCATTTGTAAAGGTTAATAGTTAATAGTTAGAGATTAGTTAATAGTTAGGAATTAGCAAAAAGAGATAGAGATAGCATTTTAGAGTAGAGTAGAAAGAGAAGGCAAAGATTGTTGCCAAGATATTGTTGCAAAAGACTTGTAAACTTCATTGAAGAAATGGTGAATTCTATGGGTCGATTCAACAATTTGCATGGTATCTATACTTCTCAAATTTGATTTCATTTTATTAGGTGAATGGAAGAAATTTGTATGACCAACGGTGAAACTCGTGTATCCATACTACTAGCAATTTGTCGATTGCAGACTTGCCTTGCGTGGTCAACTAGAATCATTCAGCTTAAGCTTAGCTTCAATTATCACTTCTTCATTGATATGCATCAACCTGATGATGTCCATGCTTGTAGCGGTGATTTAAACATCATAAAGCTTTCCTCAAAAGATCGCACTAATCTTGTGGAGATGATCTTAGGATGTCAAAGCAAGACTTAGTTAGAATTTTATCAAAGGTCATTCATTGCTCTTACATTCTTAGTGTTATAAATAGATCTCATTCCAACCCTTATCCTTTTTCCTTTTTTCAAAATCAAGGGCCGATGAAATTCCACGTTCCAGTAATATCCAAAGCAAATCAAGCGTTCATGTCGTTGAAAGTAAGTCCCCTTGTGATTCCAACAAAATCACATCGTATTGCAAAGAGCTTATCCACACGTAGAGAACCTACATATCAGAACCTTGGAGTTACTCCAACTGATCCTTCGGCGAGATCTTCAGCAGTCGGGAAACTTTGTTCAAGAGAGGATAAGGTACCTTTAGGTATTTTATTCTGTGTTTGGTCGTGTACAAAAGACACATCAACAAAACCAAATCAACATTTAGATAGCAAAGATTTATCAACATATGGTGGGCATTTCCATTTCAATTAGATGACTAGCTTTGATGGTAGAGCGTCCTTGCCTCTACAAATTATTATTTGTCTCTCAATGATTGATGACTTCATTAGCAAGATGGTTTGCTAGTGTATTGAAATTTCTTTTTCTGTGTATGAATTCAAAAGCTCTCATTCTTATCCAAATCCTTATAAACTAAATTTAATATTATACATTTTCCAATTGAACTTAATTTTCAGAGAGAATGACTTATTTGTCTGAGATACTTTCTTGGATGCCTGGATTTTTCTCATCTATTCTTCGATTGCTAACTAAACTACCAACTCTATTTTTTAGCACTTTGGAAAAGTATTTTATTAAAATCTTTTCTTTTTTATTACAAACAATACAAATCATATTCTCATTTATCATAACATCTCCTACTCTGGCTTTGCCTTGGTTGTTTTTGGATGCTCCATCAAAGTTAATTTAAAATATTCCCTCTCAGGAGGTATCCACTTGTGTTTTGGATGCACAATTAAGTAAATTGTTGGATGCATAATTAAGTAATCTGCCATCTATAGTGAAATGCCAAATGCTATTGGCTATTTCTCATCCATTTTGCAAATCTCCAAAATTTAAAAATCAAACATCCATTGCCTCTGTGAATTAGTAAGATCAGTGTGTTTGATTTAAACTATGACCTTTCTCATAATCTGATTTTGAACTTGAAAAGTGCTATTGTTTGTTTTCTTTTTTCATTCAGTTGTTAGGCTGGTGTCATGACCCCTCTTGGGTCGCTATACATATATGGAGAGAGAGAGAGAGAGAGAGAGAGAGAGAGAGAGAGAGAGAGAGAGAGAGAGAGAGAGAGAGAGAGAGAGAGAGACCCTAAATGAAGAAGTTATTATTATTAATTTATATAATAATTACCAACGAATGAATATTTAATATTTATTTATTTATTAGATATTATTATTTAATTAACATTTATTAATAGTTATAACTAATAATATTCTTTAAATGATAAGGATGGGTAAAATGAATACATACAAGCAATCATATGGTTTCTCCAACAAACAAGAATAGCATTTAGAATAATTGACATTAACATTTAATTGGACATTACATTGTTAGTATTCCTCAATTTTGTGAAGTCTCTGGAGAGACAAAATTGCAAGCATCTAGCATAACATCGATCATAAAGGGAAAGGATACATGGTGTGTGAAGACATCATAATCGGAGTAAGGAAGTATGCAAAAGAGATAGACACATCAATATCATGAAGTGGGCCACTGTTTATTGAACATCCACATAACAGAGTTTCATGGAGTCCATACTCAAGTTCAATAAAGGAATAATCCAACATGGACGATATCTTATCCATGTTCTATTCATCATCTTTGGTGCTACCATGAAGTTGACCTCTGTCTGGAAGGAGATATAATACTTTGCAGGAGGTGCTTCCGATCAATACACCCAAGTTGTCAGTGTTCAAGGGTTCTACTGAGGGCTATTAAACATCATCCAACCAAAGTGGGAACCGATGCACACATATACATTGGCATTCAGAAATTAGTGATTATCGAGTGAACAACGAATGGTGATATGTCAATGATATTAATTCTTAGTATATATTTCAGAAGGAAATAACACAATGGTGGTAATACAAGAGTTAGAATTAATTGGTGATATTGGAGAACATAGGATACTATAACTTCAGTGATAATATTTGCTTGTTAATTAATAGAAGGGCATCGATTCAACTAAGTCAACGATTAAGGTTAATAGCAGTGATTAAGATTAATAATCATCATTAAAGGGAATGATTAAAGTCTCATGGTGCAATACTATCCCAACAATCATATTATCGCTATCCCAATCGATCATAAGGAAGCGATCATTATTCAGAATGCAACGATTGGTAGTATCAGCGATCATAATTGTGAAACAAAGAGATCATGCGTCTCCATCTAAAAGAATAATGGAGACCAAAGTAATCACTTTAATAGTCAATGATTTATTAAGGAAAAGAAATACATGTATGAGTTGAATAGAGATATATAACAAAGATTAATTAAAAAGTATTAAGGAAAAGGTACGTTACATTGAAAAGTCGCAACCTTTCTATGAAAGGTTATATGAAGGATATATAAGGAGGGAAAGCATGAGGTATACAGGGAGGGGGGGATATAAGAGGAAAACATAGAAGAATAACTAGATGTTGTATGAAAAATAATGTTATACTAGATTTACTTTTAAAACAAGAAGTTCATATAGATATGCTTAATTGATATATGCTTCATTTTAGAATGCAATACAAGATTCTTGGAAATATTAATAGAACTTGAATTGCCACAGTAAATAATAATAGGCTCATCATACACAACTCTAATATCTTTCAGCATCTGTTCCATCCAAAAAGAAAGCTCCATTGGTAGTGCTCTTTCGGTCATCTATATCACCTGCCCAATCAACATCAATATAGGCACATAACATAAAATCATCATTTTTTGGATACCACTACCCATAGTCAATAGTTCCCTTCAGGTATCTAAAAATTCTTTTAATAGCAGTAACATGAGTCTCTTTAGGATCAGCTTGAAATTTGGCACAAAGACACAAAACATGCATAATATCTAGTCTAGTCTGAGTCAAGTACAACATTCCACCAACCATAGATCTATACAAGGTCTGATTCACTTTCTTAGATTCATCATACTTAGACAACTTGCATCCAGTCACCATAGGAGTTCCAACAGGTTTAGAATCAGCTAACCCAAATTTCTTCAACAGTTCCTTCACATACATAGATTGAGAAATGAAAATGTCTTTACTGGTCTAAGTAATCTGCAATCCTAAGAAGAATTTCATCTCACCTATCATAGACATTTCAAATTTCTTTTGCATATCATCAACAAACTTCATACTCAAATCATCATCTCCTCCAAAAATAATGTCATTCACAAATACTTCAACAATCAAAATGTTATCATTCTCAACCTTAAAGTATAAGTTACTATCAACAGTACCTTTAAAAAATCCCAACTTCATCACATACTTATCTAATCTTGCATACCATGCTCTAAGGGCTTGTTTTAGTCCATACAGTGCCTTCTTCAATCTGCATACCATGTCTCCTTCATCTGATCAAGAAAATCCTTCAGTTTTCTCAATGTAGACTTCCTCCTCAAGATTACCATTCAAAAAAGTTGACTTCACATCCATCTGATAAACCTTGAAATTATTGTAAGCAACATATGCAAGAAGCAATCTAACAGCTTCAATTCTAGCTACAAGAGCAAAAGTTTCTTCATAATCAATACCTTCCATCTGAGAGGATCCCTTACAGACCAATCTTGCTTTGTTTCTTACCACTTCATCGGCTTCATTCAGTTTATTCCGAAACACCCATTTAGTGCCAATCACATTTTTTTCTTTAGGTCTCGGAACAAGCTCCCAAGTGTTATTCTTTTCAATCTGATTCAACTCCTCCTCCATAGCTTTTATCTAATTCTCATCCTTACATGCTTCAGTAACATCTTTAGGTTCCATCTTATAAGTTAGACACATCTCTTCAGCGGCAAGTCTTCTCCTAGTCATCACACCCTTGTTCTTATCACCAATAATATGATTCTCAAAGTGATTCAATTTCACATACCTTAGAGTCTTCAGATTATTCTGATTCTTAGGCTCTTGAAGTCCTTCACCAGCAGCAACAATATCTGGATTAACTGTCTCTACCAGATTCTAAGTCTCTGTAGGCTTAAAGACAATATCTTATTCATCAATTTCATATATGCATGCTTTGACTTGCTTACCAAAACATCCATCAACTTTTACATTTGCACTTTCTACTATCTTCTTCAACCTCTTATTGTAACATCAGTAAGTCTTGCTCTTAGTAGAATATACCAAGAAGGTTCTTTCATCACATCTTGCATCAAACTTCCCTATATCCTTATCTCTTTTGATATAATGTTTTCTTCCAAAAACTCTGAAATATCTAACTATAGGAACATGACCAAACCATAGCTCATAAGGAGTCTTACTTAAATCACCTTTTATATGCACCCGATTGAGTGTGTAAACAACAGTGCTAACAACTTCCTTCCAAAATATTTGTGCAACATTTCCTTCAATCAACATCGTTCTAGCAGCATCCAAGATTGTTCTATTCTTCCTTTCAACAACTTCATTATGATGAGGGGTTCTAGGAGCAAATAACTATCTTCTAATTCCATTCCATTCACAGAATGTATCAAACTCACCGGACGTAAATTATCCTCCTTTGTCAGATCTCAGACACGTTAGCTTCATCCTTGTCTCAGCCTCCACCTTTGCTTTGAATATCTTGAATTTCTCCAATGCTTCTGATTTCTCTCTTAGAAATTTCACCCACATCATCCTAGAGTAGTCATCAATCAACAACATGCAATACTTGTCACCCTGCATGCTTCTCACTCTTGTAGGACCACACAAGTAAGTATACACAAGATATAACATTCCATTAGATGTATACAACTTTCTTTTAAATGATGTTCTTGTTTTCTTTCCCAATTGATATTCTTTACATACCACATTAGAGGGCTTAACAATCTTAGGCAAATATCTAACAGCTTGAGTAGAACTTATCGTTACCATACAGTTAAAGTTAACATGACACATCCTCCTATGCCACAACCAACTTTCATCTATCCGAGCAATCAAACAACTTTTCTCACTAGCATTCAAATGAAATATATTACCTTTAGTTTTAGTCCCTATTGCAATCTCTACACCGAAGGCATTCAAAATCTTACATTTACCATTCTTGAATTGCAAACTGTTGGATATCATTGTTGATATGATGAACTGACATGTTGATATGATGATAATGTATGTTGTCATTGATGTCAATAAGTTCAAGTGAACTTGTATGAAGAGGTATGAGCTGATGCAGTGAACCGGTGTCAAGGTTTTACTAAGTGTGACTAGCGGTTGGTAGTCTCAGCTCTAGGGTTATCGGTTTGGCGATCCACCATGTGCGATGCAACCGATGATACTCTGTGATGAGTTAGATAAGAGATGTGAATGAGATCGAGGTGCCATGTCAGCTTTGTGCACGTGAAATATTTTCCTGAGGATCTTGCATGAGAAGATCGACTGCGTTTGGAGTCTACCTCGGGAATGATCATTCTTCTTAGTGGTATGAGAAGAGAGCGTGATGGGTTACTAATTCCCATGTGCGATGAAGAATGAATGATGCAGATTGTCTTGTGATCTGTTTGAAATTGTAATGCTCTATGTAATGTGTTTAGACGGTCAGGATTGGACCGCCTGTGTTGTAAACCTAAGATGCTTAGGGTTTAGGGTTTATGCCACCGACCTAACTGATTGTCTATAAGGTCGATGATGTTTGTTATTGTAAAGTTATTGGCAAATTTTGTGTGTGTGTATCCAAGTGATGAGATACTTGCCAGACCAATGAGTGGAGAACTGCAGAGTGTGATTGCAGAGTAGAGGAACTAAAAGGGATCTGTCTTAGCATATAGTGTTGTTATCATATCGAAGTTTTACCTGTTGTCTTCTAATCATTTCAACAGTTGGAAAATCCCTTTACTGGGTAGCTTTAATAGGCTTATTGTAAAACTTGTAACCAAGTGACTCAAGATCATTGAGTTCTTCAAATCCTCTAGCAAGGTAACCTTTAATAGGGTTTCAACCTTTAACAGGGTATATAGCCATCCCTTAACCGAGTGATCTCTAATAGGATTGGTTCCTAACAGAACCTTATTGTAAAGTCTTTAACCGGACTTGGCTCCTAACAGGGCGAGCTTCAAAAGAGTTCAAAACAAGCTTGTGGGTATTCATCCCCACCGTGGTTTTTCCCATTTGGGTTTCCACGTGAAAAATTTGTGTGTTATGTGATATGCATTTTTCATGTGATGTTTATGAATTATTTGGTTGAAAGATTATGCATGCAAAGTTAATAGATTATGGTATTACTAGTATACCACATGCATATGTTTATGGGTGAAGTTGATATCAAGTACTGATCGTATTTTAAGTGTTCAGACTTATCAGTTTATGGTGTATGATGTCTTACTATGTTTAACCAGTTTTGTTGTGGTTAAGTTCAGTAGTGGTGACAACCAGTTGATATTGTTTTAACTAGATAAGTTGTTGTGGAAGTTTTGTTTTTTGCCTGTACTGATTCACCCTCCCCTCTTAGTATCGGTCGGGGTATCTGTTGTTCATCATTATTCATCACAAACCATATCCCTTGTCAACCATCTGTCCAACACTCAGAAGATTGTGTTTTAATCCTTCAACATATAAGACATCATCGGTGATATTCTTACCATGAAAAGATATATAACCTCAACCATGAATCACACAAGATTATCATCTCTAAATCTTACTATACCACCATCATACCTTTCCATATTTATAAATTTACTTTTATCACCTGTCATATGATGTGAACAACCGTTATCAATTACCCATTCATCTTTCTCTTCAATCTCAACAACCAAATCTTTCTCCTCAACAAAGCAGCTTGCAGGATTCACTAGTATCAGATCATCTTATTTGATAGCAATAAATGAAAACTCATCTCCTAAATTCCCATTAGTTGATTCCTAGTTTGTCACACCTTCATCAACAACACAATAGCATCTCTTCTGATTTTTGTACTTTCGGTAGGGCTTATCATGCTTATCATGCTTTTCATATCCACCATGTTTTTCAAATCTCTCATGTCTTTCATGCTATCATACCTAGACATTCTTTCAGGACACCTAGAAGCAAAATGTCCTATCCTATTACAAGAGAAACATTTAAAAGGTAACTTTCCATCATACTTACTAACCCCCTTAAGCAATCTCTAAGCAATAAGTGCTTCAAGCTCAGCCAACTCTTTCTCTTATTCTTCCATCTCTCTCATCTCTCTTTCAGATCTTGAAACCCTAGATGAACTCTCTCCCAGATCATATAGTTGCTTCCCAGATACAAAGGCTTTAAATATAGTCTCAGATTTACCATGTGATTCTCCAAATTCGCTCAACTCAAATGCAGCCAGCTTACCAACCAACATATCTCTTGTCACGGTAGCCACACTCTAGATCTCATAAATAGAAACAACTTTAACTTTATAAGAAGAAGGCAAGGATCTCAGCACCTTAGCAAAAATCTCATCTTCCTCAAGAGTTCCACCGACACATCTAATGTTCATAACAAGCTCATTCGCTGTAGCCATAAAGGAAGTTATGTTCTCATCTTCTCTCATCTTTAATGTCTCGTTTTTTCCCTTCAACATTTGCAATTTAGCAACTTTAACTTGTGCACCTCCTTCATACAAGACCTATAGGTTTTTCTATATCTCATGTGTAGTCTGAAGTCCCATCACATTAGTCATCTCTCAATCGATCAAAGCACTCAGCAACACGTCTTTATCCCTTATGTTATGTTCAGCTTCTTTGATCAGATCAACAATAATCGGTCCATTCAGAGGAACATCGTAAACATTCTTTGTAATCTTCCAATAATCTTCACCAAGACACTTCAAATGAACTTCCATCTGGTCCTTCCAAATAGTATAATTATTTCCATCAAATCTAGGACTCTCCTTAAACACATAAGTTGCCATCTTGGATCTCCTCAAGCGATTAAGCTTCTTCTGCAGGATCTAGCTCTAATACCACTTGTTGGCAACAACAAGAAGGAAAACTAAGAGAGCATGATGAACCAATTTTCACTGGATTAAATCAATTAAGCACAATCTCAGATCTGATCAATTGTAGCGAAAAGAAAGACAACAATAACAACAACACACATAACACCAATATTTTGATGTGGAAAACCCGGTTAAGGGAAAAACCATTGTGGGAACCTACCCACAATGGGATGATACTCTACAGTAGTATGTGTAAATATTACAATGGGGAAGGCACATGCATTCAGGCACACTACCTATAACTCACTGCTCAAATTACAATGACCCAGAAGGCTCCAACCCTTAGGGAAGGTTCACTACCTTACAAACAGATTCAGACTACACTACAGAAAGAATGAACTACAAAAATAGCATCTGCTAATGCCTAATGACAATTCTGGTTAAGCTCAAATGTCTACCCTTCACCAATCTCTGCTCAACACACCACACCAAAAGATGAATTCACTTGTTCACACATACACCACTCCCTGATAATGCAAACTCAACACCAACAACCCAAATTACATGAATATTACACCCATTTATACAAATTATCAACCTTGACTACAAGGGCGGCCAAATCCATAGCACCTAATTACAAAATTACATCACACGATACATAAATCAACCACCGGACCAATGTAATGCTATAGATGACATAGCATGGACCAAAATCAACTTCTCAAACACACACCACCACCGAAAATCTCACCAAGATCAACCGCAACACGAAGAGTATCATCGGACAAAGAAGATCATCAAGAACTCACACAATAATCAATGTAGACCACCAAAACAAATAGGACATGATTAGGAAAAACCAACAAGCATGTTATAACCATCCGCAATAGTTGCACAAACACCACTTATGTGAATCTCCATCGATCAACACACTAAAGTTTAAGAACACTCAACAACAACAACAACAACAACTTCGATAAGAAAGATAGCTTCTGGAGCACCAAATCATGAACCATTTAAAATGAAGATACACATGAATATCCAAAACATTCTCCCAAATCTGCAACACAAGATATGATCATACTGGAGCTCACCGGATCAAATACCAGACTCTGCCAGCCATTGAACAGAAAGACCAAACCTCAAACCGAATCAAATGATATGATCAAGTAAACTTTCGTATCACTAAAACCAATAAGAGATGATGTATTACATTATCTCAAATAGATAAACCAACCAGATCAACTCACTACAATCACCAGATCACCAAAACAATTCTCGGCAATACCAAAACACAAGAATATGTTGACATCAATGACAACAATATATCCTAGCAGCAGTAATGTCCCACAGGGAGATGTTGAATTATAAATGAAAATGAAATGATTATACCTCTTTGTGAAGTTTTCCTTGCCTCTACATGGAATTAGTGTTTCATAAAATATCTCCACTTCAATGCTTGATCCTTGACTTTATTATTGCTCCAAGGCTTGAAGGAAGACTGAAAATGCTCAATTGCTCTTGAATGCTTGAATGCTTGATAGATATGTTAGCTGCTTGTGAATGGATGTCTTAGATCTTCAATGAGAGGGGAAATCCTCTTTATATACTTTCCTGTCGGGTTAATTGGCATATTTTCCGACATGAGCCGACACAAAGATGAAAATCTTGCTCAATTTGAATTCGGAAAAAGTGTTTGAAGGAGGCCTAGTTTAAGGAGGACCATGGCTCCACTCCCTGGCAGCCCAATTCTAGGGCAGGATCAAGGTGCAGGATAAAGGCAAAATCAAGATTTTTGGCATTTGAGATGCATATGACCATAATCAAGTCTTTAATGAGGTCAAGGATCGCAAACACTAAGGTGAAGACCCAAATACAGTTGTGAATTGCAAGGGGTGCAATCTTAGGATGCTACACTCTAGGATTTTTAATGGTTACATCACCCTAATCAATGAGGTCCTAGATGATATTCTTGAGTTTATAACAATTCGATGTTTTATGACCTTTAACTCGATGATAATCACAAAAGTCATTGTCATTCTATCATGCTAGTTTGAATGGACCAAGCTCGTATGGTTTGGTTTTAGGTAGTGTTATCGCATTTGACTAAATTGATTTCTTGAGTGTAGACTCAATAGGTTCTCCTAATGGAGTGTAATTTTTCTTTCAATTATTATTCCTCGAAGAACGTTGAGTATTAGACCGAGTTGTGTTAATTGAGACAATGTTATTTGTAAGGAAGTTAAGTAGCAGAACAACTTCCTAGACTAATCTTGAGGGGAGGGTAATATAAAAACTTTTATAGATAATAACAATAGTTACAGAAAATAGAATTAGACATATATAATAGCATTCAAACCATAACACGGTGAATTACGTGGGGAAAACCCTTTCGGGAGAAAAACCCCACACTCCAAAAGCCGCCCAATATATTATTTAGCATGATCAAAAGAAGATTACAATATACTTGCAGAGCAAGCTCTTCGCAAGAGTACTACTAATCAAAGATTCAGAGGTAACTCAATACCCATAAGACTTTTACATTGAACCTCTATCTCACACACCTCATATATAGGAGATACAATACAAGAAACCATCAAATAGTATTATAAAACCATGGGCTAAAACCACCCAATAAGGTGTAGTCGACCTTATCTCCCTTCTAGATGCCCTTTGACGCATTAAAACACACATCAACACGTGTCCCTCCCTTTTACAACATATTTATGTGTCCGATGTATTTTATATTTTCTATTTAAGGAGTACAAATTGTCGAAGGCCATAACTTGAGAACCGTGTGTCCTATTGACGAATCATTTGAAGCGTCGGAAAGCTCGCAAAGTGTTTTATTGCTTTGTAAGATACTACGTCGCTTATGCCCACTTTTCAAGGTGTTTCAACACCTCTAAAGTCATCAAAATTAAATTTAAACATTTCATTGGACCCCCTCCAAAACAAAAAACATTAATATCTTAAAAAATAACTGTGATCTTGCGATGTAACTTTACCAGACTGCTTATATAGCCAGCCAAAAGCTTCAGGGATAATTTCTCACCATTTCGTGCTCAAACGAAAACTTACTATAAATAGTAACCTCATGTAAATACAAGGTTGAGACAGTATTTTTCCCAACATTATTATTTGCTTGGTCCTTATTAGATTTGGATGCATTACTAGGGCCTTGAAGGGAGATAATAGGTTGGGCCCTATTAACAACTGTAGCATCTATCATCCCATCATTAGCGACATTCTTTTTGGAGCAAAAATTTATTTTTTCATTAGATGTGTTGTTGGTCAAATTTCCCTCCTTATAGGTTTTCAAAATGCCTTACGCAATGACTCCTTTCTCGCATTTAAGTCCCTTCTCTACCACTTGGTGGAATAAATCAAGGCATTGTATTTGAAGAGGGTACTTAATTTGAGGGACTAGATTTTTAGTAAACATGTTTACTTGCTCCTTTTTAGGTATGTGATAAGGAGTTCTTTGAGAAAGAGACCACTAGTGTTGCAGGAAAGAGGCAAAGGATTCCCTTTCTTTCTAATTAGTAGCACACAAATCCTTTAGTGTGACGCAATGAAGGCAGGGAGATCCAATGAAGGACAACCCAACCTTGCAACTAAACACATAAACCATGCAAAGCATATCAGTAACCGGTAACAACGTGCCAAAAACAACAAAAAGAACAACCGGTAACAACATAGAAGACATAATTAGTAAACAATGTGAATGAATCTTATTACAATCTGGAAAATTATACATGCCACATGTTGGATCGCAGTCCAGGATACAAACAATGCGCACAATACAATTACAAGATCTGCAGATCATCCTCATATAAAATTGGTTTCCGATAACAGTCTATTGGTTCTCTCCTAATCCAGACTTTACCCTTCCGGCCTCAGTCCTACTGGATCAGAATCCTGTTGATTCTACATCTTTGCTCAATCTCAAAGCTCTGTCTTCGATCTTCTAGAACTCTGTTATCTTCAAATGTTTCATAAGCTTCTATTTATACCATCTGCAAATAATTACAACTCAATCAAGTGGGCCCAAATACCAATCGGTTCATGAAACGTGCAACGTTAACATGTCGTCTCAATCACTTAAGAACAAACTCCAAAGCACAAAACAATGCAAAAACCTCCGGGAATACCATCCAAGTTCCAAAGCAACACCTCAAATGATCTGCAAGTCACAAAGATCAACTGCAACCCGAAATTATCTTCACTCAAAATACGACCAAGCTAACCAGTAAGAACACACCAACCAAGACAATACTAGAATCCACATCTTACCGGAAACAAAGACAAAAGCTATGAAACTTGAACATGATAATGGCTATGAACACAAGGGAAACCCAAAACCACAACGCTAAACACTCAAACATGAAGAAATTCCATGCTCTCAAGCAATTCCACTTAAAATTGCCCAACCGGTAAGAACTAGACTAGTGCTCTTGCATCAGACTCTCGGGGTTAATTGAAAAGTGAGTCCCATCACTTGATCTGGTTATGCGATCAATCAGTAGGTAATTGCAACTTCCTCAGGGGATTCGACAATCTAACCACAACTTCTAGTTGCCTCTCCACAGTGATCTACCGGTACAAATTGCAGCTTGCCTCAATTGGCGATTTGTTCAAGTCTCCATCCACTGCCTCAAGCTCAAGCTCTAGGATCAGTGGTCTACCTGCGAACCTTACTCTACCTCACACTCAGCAATCTGAACAAGTCCACAAGTTGCCTCAATCTTCTCTCCAACCAACTGGTGCATAACCAAGTCCTTCTCAAGCAACAGGTTCACAAACCAGCTCTGATACCATTTGACGCAGTCAAGGCAGGGAGATCCAATGAAGGACAACCCAACCTTGTAGCTAAACACATAAACCATGCAAAGCATACCGGTAACCAGTAACAAGGTGCTAAAAATAGCAGATAGAACAACTAGTAATAACACATAAGACATAACCGGTAAACAATGTGAATGAATCCTATTACAATCTGGAAAATTATGCATGCCACATGCTAGATCGCAGTCCAGGATACAAACAATGCTCACAATGCAATTACAAGATCCATAGATCGTCCTCGTATCAAATCCTTTTACGGTAATAGTCTACCGGTTCTCTCTTAATCTGAACCTCAGCCTTTCAGCTCAGTCCTATCGGATCCAAATCCTGTTGGTTCTACATCTTTGCTCAATCTCAAAGATTTGTCTTCGATCTTCTAACTTCCCTCTATTGTCTTCAAATGTTTCATAAGCTTCTATTTATACCATCTGCAAATAATTATAACTCAATCAAGTCAGCCCAAAGACCAATCGGTTCATGAAACGTGCAACAGTAACATGTTGGCTCAATCACTTAAGAAAAAACTCCAAAGCACAAAACAATGCATAGACATTTGGGAATATCGTCCAAGGCCCAAAGCAACACCTCAAATGATCCGCAAGTCACGAAGATAAACCACAACCCAAAATTATTTTCACTCAACATACAACTAGGATAACCGGTAAGAACACACCAACCAGGACAATACCAGAATCCACATCTTACCAGAAACAAAGCCAAAAGCTATGAAACTCAAACATGATAATGACCATGAACACAACAGAATAAACCCAAAACCATAATTCCAAACACTCAAACATGAAGAAATGCCATGCTCTCAAGCAATTCTACTAAAAACTGCCCAACTGGTAAGAACTAGACCGATGCTCCTACATCAGACTCTAGGGGTTAATTGAAAAGTGAGTCCCATCACTTGATCTAGTTCAGCGATCGATCAGTAGGTACTTTCAACTACCTTAGGGGATCTGACGATCTAACCACATCTTCTGGTTGCCTCTCCACGACGGTCTATCGATACAAACTACAACCTACCTCAATTGGCGATCTGTTCAAGTCTCCACCCACTAACTGCCTCAAGCTCAAGCTCTAGGATCAGAGGTCTACCTGCAAACCTTGCTTTGCCTCACACTCAATGATTTGAACAAGTCCACGAGTTGCCTCAATCTTCTCTCCAACCAACCGGTGCATAACCGGGTCCTCCTCAAGCAACAGGTTCACAAACAAGCTCTAATACCATTTGACACAATCAAGGCAGGGAGATCCCATGAAGGATAGCCCAACCTTGCAGCTAAACACATAAACCATGCAAAGCATACCGGTAACCAGTAACAAGGTGTCAAAAACAACATAAATAACAACCGGTAATAACATAGAAGACATAACCGATAAACAATGTGAATGAATCTTATTACAATCCAGAAAATTATACATGTCACATGTTGGATCGTAGTCTAGGATACAAATAATGCTCACAATGCAATTACAAGATCCGCAGATCATCCTCATATCAAATTGGCTTCCAGTAACAGTCTACTGGTTCTCTCCTAATCTGGACCTCAGCCTTCTGGCCTCAGTCCTACCAGATCAGAATCCTGCCAGTTCTACATCTTCGCTCAATCTCAGAGTTCTGTCTTTGATCTTCTAACTTCTCTATGTTGTCTTCAAATATTTCATAAGCTTCTATTTATACCATCTGTAAATAATTACAACTCAATCAAGCCGGCCCAAAGACCAACCGGTTCATGAAACGTGCAATGATAACATGTCAGCTCAATCACTTAAGAACAAACTCCAAAGCACAAAACGATGCACAGACCTCCGGGAATAGCATCCAAGGCCTAAAGCAACACCTCAAATGATCTGCAAGTCACGAAGATCAACCGCAACCCAAAATCATCTTCGCTCAACATACAACCAAGCTAACCGGTAAGAACACACCAACTGGGACAATACTGGAATCCACATCTTGCCGAAAACAAAGCCCAAAGCTATGAAACTCGAACAAGATAATGACCATGAACACAAGGGAATAAACCCAAAATCACAATGCTAAACACTCAAACATGAAGAAATGCCATGCTCTCAAGCAATTCCATTGAAAACTGCCCAACTGGTAAGAACTAGACCGGTGCTCCTGCATCATAGAGTTACAAGATTATCAATGTTATGTGAAAAGTGTGCAATAAATTGTTCTACTAGCTCTCCCCATGAATGTATCCCTGGTGGGACATGGGAGAACCATTCCAAAGCTTGACCTTCTAGGCTTTGAGGAAAGAGGCACATAAGGTAAGTATCTTCATCTGCAACCTCTATGCAGGCAGTAAAAAAATATTAAAGATGATCTATAGGATGACCCTTTTCCTTATACTTTTCGATCTTGGGAACTTCAATATTTGGGGGGGAGAATGGCATATGCACCGTTAGGTCAAAATGATAAGAACAAATATCTTCCATTGTATAGATCTTTTTGGTGCTCCTAGTTTGAAGGTTAGACATTTGTCATTGTAGATTATGAATTATTGTACGAGGATGTTTGTTTGGGTCAAAGGCATTTGGCTAGCTTGATTGGGGTTGATGAAAGGACTATTGTTGGTATACATAGGCAGTTGTTGGAAGGTTGAATGATTGAAAAGTTGATAATTATGAGAACCTCTTGGTGGAGTGAAATAGGTGAAGAATGTGCTAAAGTTGGATTGAGTTCCAACAAATGGGTTGTGTGGGCCTTGATTAGGTTGTGAAACATTCTGATGGCTATAAGTTGATCCCACATAGATAGAGGTAGGAGGTTATGAGGTGTTGGTCATTGATCCCACAAGAGTTGAAGTGGGAGCTTGTGATGCATTGGTTGATGTTTATAAGGAAGCACTAACATTCATCTAAGATGAAAAATTGGTGTGCATTTGAGAACTGGAAGATAGTGTGTTAAGATTTGTACTTTGATAGAAGCCATGGTGCCTTGAGTTGATGTTGAATGTGTGCTTTGTATAAAATTTTGGGTGGCACGTGTTGACGTTTAGCTATTGGGTATCTGATGAGAGGATAACCATTGTGTTTGTCCTAAAATCTGAGGGAGCGAAGCCTCTGGTGCCACCATAGTAGTGATGTCAAAATCTTCACTTTCAGTCCGCCTTTTTGTAGAAATTTAACCTTTTAATAGGTTGAAAGTGAAAATTCCAAGAAAGAGGATAAACAATCAGAATTAAAACCTTAGAAATAATATTGAATTTTCATGTGTTATGCAGGTTAATGACCACCAAAGGAGCACCTTCCATAAAAGAACCAATGTAAGTTTTCTAGTAAAGGAGTGCAACTAGAATCAAAGATCAAATCTGAATGGAAGAATGTCACAAACACTGACCTTAGACATATAGACTTAGAAGAATTCAAGAAGAGAACATACGGGCTTGATGGACACCTGTCGACACCAATTTCCTGCCGAATGATGAGAAATGGCATCGTCCAAGCAATTGGATTCCCTCTGGCTAAATAATGTGCTGAGTTGATGGTTGAGTGTGCTAGACACTACAATACACAATCAAGAGAGATCATTGCACCCGATGGGAAGGTTTTACCTAATCTTTCAGAGTTTTCCATTCAAGAAATGTTTGGAATTCCAAACTATAATAAAACCTCCTATAAGACCAAAGAAGATACCCAAAAGATTTATGATGCCCAGTTTGAACTCTCTGCGGCAAATGTTAACAAATTATAGTTGGAAAAGAAAAAACCCCAAGGGATAGTGCCAAAGGTCTTGCTACGCCCATACTTCAAAGAAGAATATGGTGACATTATCTTATTGATGAATAGAGTAATGGGCAACCCTTAGGGTGCGCCATTCGAGACATGGATGTATTACTTTATAGATGAAATTACCTCAGGAGTCTGGATGTTCAATTGGTCGCGCATAATCAACAAAACTTTCATGAATAGTTGATGAATTTGGAGAAGACAAAGTCATTCTACATGAGTTCCTACATCATCTACCTATTGGCTAGTACTTATAGATATTTTGAATTGATCTGTAGAGGCGTGGTTGGTATTGGTGAAGGTGAATTTAGATCTTATGATTGTTACTTGCAAATGCAGCTTAAGGAGAAGAGCTATCGAGCACATGATGCATTCCTAATGTACATCACAAGAACATTACAAGGAAGAACTCACCAAAGGTTATCTCCTGAAGCCAAAAGTTTAATTAGCAAGTATGGATCCTAGTTTATCTAGTTTCCAAAATTTACATACATAAAAGTCCAAGGTTTTGACAGTTGTCCTTACCAACTTCCAATTTACCCAACCAATAGGATGGTTCTACTTGAAATTCTTGAACAACTTGAAACATGTTAGAGCTTCAAAAGAATAAGGCAAAAGACATCAATATCCTTTCGATTCTTTATTGGAAATATGGAAGAGTCTTGTCCAACAACATAAGTAGTAGAAAGTGCCAGGCTAGAAATGTAGTCGTATCCCTTTACATTCTACCAATCTAGAGCTAATTATGATCCTTATGGCAATATTGGATCAGTAAATGGAGAAAGATTCAGACATAGAGTGGATATAGAAGATTTTTGGGCAAATACTGCAGATGAGTTTGACATCAGGAAAAGACTATTTTCCAGACTACTAGTAAGCTTGATCAGAATGACTAAACCTTTTCTTGTACCTAATCAGCTGAAAGACAATAAAAAATGTACTAGGCTTGGATTTGATGAGAATGCACCTCTTCCTCCTATCAAATGGTCAGAACTAGAGCATGCGGACTTGACCACCTTGATGCGTCTAGTTGTGAAATATTCCAAGTGGTGGGTTGATCAACAGTGTCATAGATTAAGATGGATAAATATAATCTTGGCTTATGACCTGATGGGTGAAGCAGAAGGATATTCTTCGAATGAAGAAGAAACTCAAAGTTCCAAACCAATTGAAGGTGGTAAAAAGAAGGGAAAGACAACTATGAATGAAGGATTTGCTCAGAAGATGCAAAGGATAGAACCATCTCGTTTTGCCATGTCTAGGATGAAAACTATTTATTAACTGTTGATGAATCATTGGTTGAGATAAAGATTCCTTCTCCAGTTCATGAAGAAAACATAGAGGTAATCCATCAAGAAGATGAGCAAACTTCATCTCCTACCAACACAAAGGTAGTGGAGTCAGACAATGAAATAGATTTTGAAGAATGTGAATTTCAAGAAGGAATGATTTTTGCCCTTCGGGGAATCGAATGTGAAGAAGGCAATCAAGAAGTGGAAGGCATTGAGTAGCCCACTGTTCCTGATTGGTTGAAGGAAAGATTGAAAGTAAATACCCAAGAAATATAAGTTCAAGAAGAATATGATATGGCAAATTTCTTGGCCAAATTGGAACAGACCGCAACAAAGAAGCCAACCAGAAGATTTTCCACCATCCAGAGAGATGAAACAGGATGTGGAACAATACAAATTGCCATACCAAAAGTAGATAAGGAAAAAGGAGATATTGCTTCTCATGAATATGAAATCACTACATTCAATTTGGGACCAACTACCAAGAAGCAAGAAGCTGAATATTTGGACAATTCAATTGCTTCCATGAAAGCAAGACTAGATAAGGATGTAAGAAAGAAGAAGGAATATAAGAAATAAGTGAAACACCTAAGAGATTATATTCAACATTTGACTAAGCTGCTTGATCAAGCAAATCCATCATAGGAGATAGTCAGAAGTTTTTAGGAAGAAGCAGTGACAGCCAAAGAGACCAAGGCATGGATGGAAAGCACATGTAAAGAGGCAACCACATTTGCGAAAGGTTAGCATTGACATATGAACATACTTCCTCTCTACTCTCTAGGATTGCAAGCATGATAGAAGCATGGGATGATCTTCATGACATTTAAGAAAGAATCATTCCATGCCTTAGAGAATTGAAAGGAGTTTCAAAGAAAGAACTAATTGATGAAAATATAATTGAAGCAGGAGCTGCATATGACTTCAACAGTTGGCACTGGACATTGGTTGCACATAGTGAAGTCTTGGAGAAAGTGAAGGTAGATGGTGACGAGAAGATAAGAGTAATTCAAGACAAGGTTTACCTTGTAGCTACAGAGATACTTGATAAAGAAACTATCTGAGAGAAAGACATGAAGTTGGAGAATTTAAAGATGAAGACACAAGATATCTTCTTCACTAGACCAATCATGAAGCATAATCTGGCTAAGGCATCGAACCTCTTGTCTATCGGAGATGCTTTCCAAAAACAAGAACTAAATTGGGAAATCATTTTTGTTGTATGTGCAAATGATTTAGAAGGATTGGAATTTAGGGTCAGTGTGCTGCCACATGTCACAATGGAAGAGGTTGATCATACTATGTCCAGGTTCATCGAACTTTCTACCCCTCAATAGAAGAAGGTACAATCCTAAAAAATAGCACCTTGTGCCATTTGTCTTACTTTCACCGGATATCAATTTTATTTCGAGAAACCCTAATTAGGGTTAGGCTGTCTTAATCTCGATTGTTGATCTTAGATTGATCTCAACCATTCATTTGTTTTCTGAAACTCTATATAAACTCATTCTTTCATTTCATTTCAGTGTGGAGCTCAATTTATGAAATTGTTGTGTCTAGAGCTGCTTAGATAATAAAAAGTTCATTATCAATATTGTTTTAAAATCTTCTTTGTTATTAAGTGGTTGCATTGTTGCATATTTTCTTTAATACTTAGAATAGATTTGCTTTAAGTAATTTGCTTTGAAATATTTAGATGAATGAAGGATTGATAGTTTAGATTGGTGAAATTTTGCTCATACTTTTTTTGGATGGATGATTTTCATTCAATGTGTAAAGTTAGCCTGAGCTTTTGATGTGGATGTTGAACTTCTACTTTGAATAATATTGTTCAATTGTTGGTATTATTCATAAGTGTGAAAATCTTAAGCACAACCCTAGAAGATTGCACCCACTTTGCGTAGTTGTCCAAGTGTGGCGAAACAAAGTGTCGTTACCAATTTCACCCAGTCATTACCATCTCTTGAGTTAATAGGAATAACTTAGGAGTAGTTAGAATTCCTAAACCCTTATCCTTTTTATCTTTTTTGAAATCCCAAATCAGAAAATCCCCCAAAACAAACAAAGAGCAGTTATTAATAAATTCGCCTAAATCCAGCTCGTGAATGATACTAGTTGTCAAGCGTAAGTCTCCCTTGTATTTCAACACACACTACCCAAGAAGCTATCCACATAAAGTCGCTCATTCGCACATATAGACCTTGGAGTCGCCTTGTTGCCTTTCTTGCAATCTTGGCACAAGTAGTGATTTTGTTTAGGAGAGGATAGAGTATCCTTGGATATTTTATTCTAATGTTTAGTATATGACAAAACGTACACCAACATGTTCCACGGGCCCGACCGTACAAACATCATCAATTTTTTTTAATGTTGAGCAATTGATTTGATAGCAAACAAGCAATTATGTACTAATGTGACAGTGATATCAATAAATGTTGTACTCCATGCATACTAATATGCATTTTTTGGAGAAAATTGATTTTCTCACCCACACAAACCAATAGAAATACAAAAAAATGATTTTTATAATTATATAAAATAAAAATTAAATTTAAACTATAAAATTCTTGATGATTTTTTTTAATTCTTTGCATTCATTGGTTAAAATAATTGACAAAAAAAATCTAATGAATAATTAGGAACTAATAATAATGGTATTATTTTAAATTGATATATACAAAATTTAAAGAATTTGAAAGAGGAGTTTAGTCATATAACAATTAGTATAAATATAAGATACACAATTAAATAATAAATATAAATATATATTATATATAATATATTATATTGATAATGAGAGAGAGATGCATGAACAACAAAGATAGAGAAAAATATAAATAAATTAAGAAGGGGAGAGAGAGTAGCCTTATCAATAACTTAGTTACCTCTCTTCGCATTATCTCTCTCTTTCTCTTCCCATGTATCTATGTCTCCCCCCTCCCTCTTTATATATCCCCCTATTTCTCTTTTTCTCATCTCTATTTATCTATCTATCTCTACTTCTTCTTGTTTGTTTGTATCTCTATTTATATATTTATCTCCAAACCCCCTCTCTATATATATTTATATACCTCTTCCTTTATATATCCCCCTCTCCCTCTCTATCTTATTATCTCTATCTTTATCTTCTCCTCTACCTCTATTCGTCTATCTATTTCTCTAACTCTATCTTCATCTCTAATTCTATCTTGCTCCCTTCCTTTCCAATTCTAGAAATCTCTCCCTTTATCCATCCACCTATCTCTTGCTCTCCCTTTCATAACACCTATCTATCCCCATTACAAAAATAATATGAGCATGCATGGAATGGAACTTGATTATCTTCTTAATTTAGAAGTTTTTTTAGTTATATTTACATTCTAGTAAGTAAATATAGTTGATTTTCTAATTAACCTATTAATTAACCCCACATATTACATAAATATATATAAAAAATAGACCAAAAATTTTCACTACTGGCCCGGCCCGTTGCACAAAGGTGCAATTGCTACTTATATTAATCCCGACTCAAAATCTTAAATATTTATTACCAGAAAAAAACAGTGATTTTAGTCGTTGTGAATGTATGGAGAACTGGTTTTTTTATGGTTTATCACGTCGGAAGCGCTTTGAGCTTGTGCTTTTCCCGTGAAGTGTGCATGGGCAGATGCATTAGCACGGTATGAGAGGCATTTAATAAAGACAGTTCAGTGGCAGCTCATTAATATTGAGGAGGAGCGAGCACCATGGACGAGCTTGCTTCGCGATCTCGGGTACCCTTCTTTATCCTACCTATATCATTCTATAATATTTTTCTATATTCAATTTAGATTTCTTCAATGGGGCGTTTCTTTCAAATCGTTTGCACAATCAAATATTAATCAACTACTTACAGGATATAAGCTTGGAGGCAGACTTGTTGCGTTAGAAAAGCGTTGATAAAATCATTCTAGTTCATTCTTCCGTGTGCGTGTTGTTATGAGTTAACATAATGTAAAATAATTGAACCCTTTTATGTTATGCCCACAGTGCTTGCGCTTTCAAATCTTCTCTTGGTTATGCCCTGCACGACTTAACTGTGGGGTTTCTTGAATACTCACTGATTTTGGCTGACATTATGTAGCATGTCAATTAATTGACATGATCCAATTGTGTGGTTTCTTGAATGCTCATTGATTTGGCCGACGTTATATTATTTGCCAATCAAATTTGCATGGGCCAACTGTGGGGTTTCTTGATTGCCCCTTGATTTTTGGTCGACATTAATGTTGTATGCATTCAAGTTTTCCTAATTATGGCAGCGGGGCCTCATACATATAGTTTTATTTTCGACACTCTTTTCCTCAATGCATTGTCAATTCTAAGTCTGGTTTGTTGGAAAAAAAAGTAAGCACATTTGATACATAATCGAAAAATTAGCTTTGTCTGTTTTACAAGTCTTCGTTTCTGAATGCCGTTCAATTTGTTCTGTTGCCTAAAGTCTAAATGCACATGTCTCATGGTGTTGGGTCTGTTGTAACAAGTATAGTATTAAAAATAGTAGTGTTACTGGTGTAGTGTTTAAAAATACAGATAGTTTTTTCTTGGGAATGAAGAATGGAATGTTTTGGTAGAAAACGATAACAAAATTCTCTTGGTGAGCAAGTGATTTTCCCATGGATAAACTAAAGCAACTTTGTTTTCAGAATAGTATCTTTTTTATCAAGCAAATAAATCTGTAAACTCTTCTATTTAAGAGTGTGAGATTTTGTTAAGATCAAGAGCTCAATGAAATGTACAAAATAGAGAGACAAAATATAGGACAAGAATAAACTGTATTCTCATCAATAGATGAATAATCAATAGTTATTCATACAATGAATATGGGCCTGCATATATAGGCAAGGCTATATGGATATGTGAGCACAAAAACATGACATGTGGCTCAATAAGAAACAAGGGTAGGTAGGAAATAGGTGTGGTAGGTAGGAGAAACAAAATAATATTTCACATGAGGTGGATCACCTATCGAAGGTGGAATTATCACTCCACAATAAGTGGATATGATAAAGTAGTAACAAGATCAACACCATAAAAGGTGGAAATTCTCCTGCACACACTATCCCAATGTGGCACAAACACCCAAGTGTCTCATACCCAAACTACTATGAAATGCATTTTCTAAGTAAACTTAAGTAAGGTGTAATAATATCCAACATGAATAATTATTTACACCAACACCCCCCCTTAAGTGGAACTTAGGGGAATGCACTTAAGTCTACAATGCAACTAAGCAATGCAAGATGGGTCTCGACTACTAGGCCATGTTAGGTACCCATGTACAAATGCAAATGCATGCAAATCAATGCAATGAAATCTCTCACAAAGCGGGGAAAGAGAGAAAAACCCAATGGGAAAAAACCTTCCCCCAAAAGAGAGATGAAAACTATACAAGAGAACTTTCATAGAAGTATGTGAGGAACAAAACTCCATGTGAGGAAAAAGTCCCCCCCATATGAGAGAAGAAGAGAAGCTAGGTAGCCCCCCTTCAATGTAGAATCTGCACCAATGATAGAAGCTCAAGGATGAATGAAGAAACTGCTCCATGAATGTCGAACAACATTCCTCCCCTTAGGAAGAAACAAAACCAAAGGTGTATCCATGAAGTCTCCCCAATCATATGAAGGGAAGATGTATGAAAAAAACTCATGATGAATGAAGTCTCTGAAAACTGCTCAAGTGTCCCCATGTCAATGCTGAAAGATACCCCCTCCAAAGGTGGTAAACTGCTCCAAACTGCTGAAAAAGGCACTTTAAGATCTAGTGGAGATGAATGTAGAACAATATCCAAAGACTCACATGTCTCCTCTAAACATAAAGAGACCTCCTCCAACTGCTGTACATAAGTATCCACAATCATGTCAACCTTGAAAGAATGATCATGTAGAGAATGAACAAGAGGGTCAGAGTGTTCCCTCACAACAATCGAAGAAGGATCATCTTCATCAAAGAGAAGATGAATATCATCAATGATGTCTCCCAAATCTACAATGTAGGATTCCACAAACAAACCTGCAATGTCTGTCAAGTAATCATCCCATGAAACTGAAGCTAGAAGACAATGAATATCCTGTTGCACTGAATCATAAGAAGGCAAAACTGTCGCACTATCTACATCATCAAGTGCAAGAGGTGATGTAATATCAATCAGAGGAGATGAAATGCAAGGCTCAAGAACGGGGTCACATGTGAGAATCCCCATGTTCAAGTACCCAAAGTTCTCAAAAACTGAATCATCACAAGAAGTGTGATCATCATGTGTAAAATCATCATATGTGAAATCATCATCATC
Source organism: Cryptomeria japonica (assembly GCF_030272615.1). Taxonomy (NCBI): domain Eukaryota; kingdom Viridiplantae; phylum Streptophyta; class Pinopsida; order Cupressales; family Cupressaceae; genus Cryptomeria; species Cryptomeria japonica. The sequence goes on from NC_081412.1 coordinate 335,538,609, forward strand.
AACAAAATTTGAAAAGGAGTATAACCGAAATGCATGATCAACCACCTCAGTCGCAATGATAGCTCTAGTCTCCAAGTCTCTAATGAAAACTGACTCAGCTGTGAACTCCACAATTCTCTTTGTTGCGCCATGTGTGATTTGATAGATGGAAAGAAGATTGTTTGTCAAGTGGGGTACACACAACACATCATTGAAGGAGTTATCCCCAATGGCAATAGTTCATTTCCCAATCACATCCATGTATGTATGATTGCCCATCAAAATCTGCGGCATGGCGCAAGGCTCAAATGAAGAGAACATAGACTGCGAAGATGCCATATGATGAGAACCCCTGAATCTAGAAGCCATCTCCCTGAATCATGACTTGTAGTAGCACAAAGAGCTTTTCCTTTTCTTGTCCCAAATGAGTGAGTCTTCCCACTTGTTGAAGCCATGAATGCTTGCCCTTTCCCTTTTGAATGTGTGGAAGTGGAAGTTGATGAATCCTCCTTGTAGGCATTAGGCAAATCAATGTTATGCTTTTTGAGGATATGTGTGAGCTCATCAATCTTCTTAGAATGGCAACGACGCTCCTCATGACCAAACTTTTTACAATAGGCACAAGTAGGTCGCTCCCTCTCTGGTGAATTCTCCCTCTTGGAAGAGGATGAATCTCCTTGTTGTGGAGAAGGTGATGCTTTGTCCTTAGGCTTTGATTTCCATTTCTTCTTGTTTGAGTTGTCCTTTCCTTGATTTCCTTTGTTCCCTTGAGCTGCCACATATGCTTGAGACTTAGAAGTCTTAAGAATGCCCATGCTTATCAACTTAGTTTGTTCCATCATCAACATTTCAGCGAAAGCATCAAATGTAGGCATTGTGTAGCTTGAACCCATTGTCATCCTATGGGTTTGGAAATTAGAAACAAATGCTGCATATTCTTGTGGAAGTTTGCCCATCAAATTGAAGATCAATTGAGTATCCTTCTTATCAATGCCACAATCCTTGAGTTGTGCCCTCAACTCTTTTGCCTTAGTGACATAATCTTGTATAGTATCAAAGTTCTTGGGATCTAACATGGTGAGATCACTATCAATCTGATATCCCCTAATCTCATCAACTTGACCATACAAGTCTTGAAACTTTTGCCAAGCATCTTTGATGAGAGTACATTTCTCAATATGAAAAATGAGATCCTTTGATACATACTTTCTTCAGGTACCAATTGCCATGATATTTTTAGTGAGCCAATCCAAGTGACCAACAAGATCAGCCTTAGGATTAGCGGGAGCAACAATAGTTCCATCAATAAAATGAGTTAGTCCTTTTTCGATAAGTTTACTCCATGCATCAATTTTCCAAGTAGCATAATTATGAGGAGTTAAGAGAGGAAACTTAGGAGAACCCATAGCAGCAAAAAGGAAGGAACACAAGATACACCCCCCCCAAATTCAATCAATCAAAGTACCCCCCCCCAAAATGATAATTTTGGCACTTTATATGTAGTGCGTATACAATAGGCCACTTGCAAACAATGGCAAGGTGGACTTTTGATTTTGTTTTACAACTAACCCATTAGGTTGAGAACTACAATGCAAAAGACCAGCAAGATAGATCTATGCAATACAAGTGCCAAATTGCCCCAAAAAGACCATATGCTGAAATTAAAATTTCTACCCAAAATCACTGCAAACTGATAGCATATTATGAGAGTAGACAAAAAATCATTCACTTTAAAAAAAAAACGGCACCTGAAAAGGAGTTCGTATGAGCCCAAACGGAGTCTCATAAGTTGCAGAAACGAGGATTGGACAGGTACAGTCACCAAAAACTAAGATTTTTGAAAAATCTGTCCATCAAAATCAGAAAATAATGCCATCACGAGAAAGTACACTAAATTCTAGCCCATTTCAAAAAAACTTGCACCAAAAAAGGAGCAAAAATGAGCAAGATATGGCCATTTGAAGTTGAACTGCAAAATCAAAAAGCTCAATGGAGGGGGCATGCAAAATTTAAAAAAAAATGATGACATCAGCAAGTCACGAGCCTAAATTTGATGAACTTCGCCTCCCCTACTGACAGGGCGTCCATACCGTATGGACTGCTGACGTGGCAGAATCTAGTAGGTTGAAAAAAATATCCTCTCCCATAATTTCATGAATTGCCCTAACCGATAAATTATGTCATTTAAGACCCTACGCCACCTTTCTGGTTTAACCTTACCCCTAAACGCCATCATCCTATGCTTTGTCGTAGGAAAAAGCACAATATGCGATTCCATTGATATCAGACACTACAATTCAAGGAAATTTTGCAAAAAACAAAGGCAGTCCATCCTATTTAATAGTCGAAGACGGTGCAGATTATTAATGGCGATAAATTCTTGCGTTAAGTGAGTAGTCCCTCAAGAAGTACGGGTGATGATGAAGATCTACTTAATCTGGCCGCCTTGCAAAGACATCATAAGTTACCAACTACACATGTTAATACTATTATCGAGGGCACTCATTATCAAGACCATTTCTTGTAAGGGTGGGTATAATATATGACTTACTTTATCAATCTAAGTTATCGGTTTCGGTTCGGATTCGGGTACGGATTCACGGATTCGTCAATTTTTTTTTTTTTGGGTACGGGTACGGATTCGTTCGTACATATATATATATATTTTTTAGTTTTTTTTATATATATGTTCAAACTTCAAACATCAAAATTATATATGTTCATAGTTCAAACATACAAATATGAAACATACAATGTAACTTTCCCATACAATGATACATAAATGATAACAGATAAATCATAAATCATAAATCCATAATTGCCAATGCCAATAAATATTCTGATATTGATATATTGTAAATCATAAATGTAATATCATATTCATAATTTGCAAAAAATATAATATTCAAGTTTCAAGTTTCAACTGATTCAAGTTTCAAAATGTTAAAATAAGATTAAAAAAATTGTTTTTTAATTTCTTTTTTTTTGTTTTCTAACCCGTGGGCCCTGTTTTTGGGAACCCACGGGCTTGGGTTCACCTGGATCCCCCCTGGTTCGACCTGGGTCTCACCCGGGTCCTGCCCAGGCGGCTGGGTTCCTTGACCCACAGGGAACAGGGAACCCAGCCGCCTGGGCAGGACCCGGGTGGGACCTAGGTCGAACCAGGCTCGGACCAGGACTGGGCATGAACCAGGACTAGGACCCGGCCATTTTTGGCAAGAACGGGTAACTGAGTTATTAATTAAAGGGGCCATTACATATTATAGTTAGATCATCCCTATAGGCGTCTCTTTTCTTCCAATATTTCTACCCAATTCAGGACCCACAGGGAACCTAGCCGCCTGGGCAGGACCCGGGTGGGACCCAGGTCGAACCAGGCTCGGACCAGGACCGGGCATGAACCAGGACCAGGACCCGGCCATTTTTGGCAAGAACCGGTAACTGAGTTATTAATTAAAGGGGCCATTGCATATTATAGTTAGATCATCCCTATAGGCGTCTCTTTTCTTCCAATATTTCTACCCAATTCTAACCATCCCCTAGGTTTGCAAGCATATCGACCTTACTGATGCCATTGCTTTATATACTATTTATAGTCTAATCATCTAAAGCCTTTGAGAGGGACAATAGCCTTTCCTATGTGGCCATTTAAATATTTATTAGGTGTAAATTCATTCCATAAAACCATAAATAATGATTGCCAGATCTTCATCCATTTCCTATTCTCGGATTATAAGTTTTTTCCTCAGAGGAGTCCTTCATTGAGTGTTTGAATTTCTGCCATATTATTAGTTTCTAATCTAATAGTTTTACTTAAAGTTGACAATTATCAATCCATCCCGTCTATATATATATATACCCACCATAAGAACAGAGCCATAAATAATAAAACCAACCTATAATCCTATTAGGATCAGCTAAGTTGCTAATAATAGTTAGAATGACTAGTTATATAAGGAGGTTGTGTCATCCCTTGTTAATACGAACGACAATCCTCTATACCCTTGTTTGAAAATTTGTCTATATTGCTCTCAATTTTACTAGTTTTTTCTACCACTGCTTTGCTCTCCCAAATCTTGATCTTGCCAAGGATTTGAGATTCCCACCAGGCTCCCTCATTACATAATGGTGTTCCCATTTGCCCCCATGTTTTGTAGTTCATTAGCACGGGAGTTGCCCTCTCTATATATGTGGTTGAATATTGTCTTCTTGAATGATTGGACTAAGTATAGGGCTCTTGTTGGTATTGCATTGAGCCTCCAGTTTGGCATAGATCCTTTTCTTAAAGCATTAATCACAATTGCAGAATCGCCTTCAAGGGCCAGTTTCTCCACCTTCATATCTTTACATATGAGAAGCCCTTCCACAAGGGCTATCAACTCAGCCATGTTATTAGTCTCAATACCAATTGGTTTTGCAAACCTTGCCACCTCTGTTCCATTTGAATTATGAAGACAACCTCCTATGCTTGCTTGACCCGGGTTACCACGTGATGCACCATCGAAGTTGAGCTTGAACCACCCTTTCTTAGGAGGCTGCCACACACATTCTTCTCTCTTTTGTTTATTTTCCTCAGCTCCAGGCTCTACATAGGAGGGAATTTTAAGCCCAATCCATCTGCCCCTTATCTTCTCATCCCAGTAAGTCATCTTGGCCATCATTTTTTGTTGATTCATAATCCTATTGTTCATGATTTTAGTGATGGCAACCTCAATTTTATTTATTAGGTGTTCCCAGCTCATCTTCTTATCCTTGAATACGCGTCTATTCCGTTCCTTCCATAGCTCCCATATAACAATAGAGGGTGCTACTATCCATAGACTACCATACAAACAACTCTTCTTTATGACAGGCCAGGCTTGGAACATACTCAAGATGGAATTGGGCAAAGCTGAGCTCCATCCCAACTTGTTGCAAAGCCACATCCAACATTGGCCAGAGAACTTACAAGTGAGTAATATATGATCTACACCCTCCTCTTCCTCTTCACATAGCGGACATCTGCTTGGTCCCTTATAACCTATTTTTCTGAACATGTCAGTTGCCATGATCCTGTTCTGTAAAGTCAACCATGAAAACATGCCAACCTTAGGTGAACAATTCTTATCCCAACAAAATTCCAACAGGATATTAGTCTTGGGCCTTAAATGTCTCCTAACAAGGTAGTTATACCCATCCTTAGTGTTGTAGACTCTAGATTTTGAGCCATCCCAAACCAATCTATCAACACCAGAGTGAAAGGTAATATTCCTATTTCCAAGGATCCTAGTGATCTCTTCTTTTTCCTTGTCTGGGATGTTAATGTTAGATAAGGATTTCCATCTCCATCCTTTAGTGATTTCCCCATCCACTAGTTCATTGTAATCCTTAACATGTTTGCCCCATAGAGTTTCCAAGAGGGTTTTAGAGGTTTCAAAGTTGGAAAGTCTCTCTATAGCTGTATAACCACCCCAAGAGTTTGATCATAACAGGGCATGTTCTCCATTGCTAAGGTTCCAAGTTAATTTCTCAGTAATAGTGCTTCTGTATTCTAACATAAAGTTCCATATACGTGAGCCTCTTGGGGGGATGCAGTCCTCAAAATACTAGTTGAATCATTGTTATTCAGGTATTTGTGGCTTAGGATTTTAATCCATTTTAATTGAGGGTTTTTGTACATTCTCCATATTAATTTAGCTCCTAAAGCCTTAATTTGTTTTTTGATACTTTTGATTCCAACACCCCCTTCCTCCTTGGGCCTACAAACCTTATCCCATGCTAATAATGAGATTTTCTTTTTCCCCCCCGCTCCTTGCTAGAAGACGGTTCTCAGGTGTTTGTTCTGTTCCTCCTTCTTTGCAATAGGGAGATTCATGCAAGACAATTGATAGATTGGCATAGCAGATAGTACTGATTTTAACTGGGTAAAATAGGGTCAACTACTACCTCCTCCACTTCCATCGGACAAATCAAAGGCACACTCAGACCTGTGAAGTCAGGTGGAGACGATACCTCGTACCTACCCGGTACTTGTACCTGCAATATCCTGCATCACCGAACCACACATGAATATATACCATATAGAAAACACGGCATACACATCGATGAAGGAGAATCGCGACGTTTGCTGTCTCACCGGAGTGAGTGAAGGAAAATCGTCCCCTTGCATCCAATACACTCGTAGACACACAACATATAATTTCACATTGCATAGATAAAGTAAAGTGTCAGTACATAGCAATAATCCATAAAATGCCATAAATCACAAGTACTGAAATACTGCAAATAAATTATGCATCTCATATCCAGATAAAGCATGAAATAATGTCATATAAGTCTGAATAACACATCATGGTAATGTATCCACTGAAAGTAAACAATAATAAAATATGAGTCTAATAAGTTGAAACGAGGAGAGGTACTACATATCTCTTCTTTGTATCATCCTTCATTCTTGAAATCTTCTTGCAAAATAAGGCCCATGCCTTAATCCATTGATTCGGTAGATCGTGTGTGCAAACTGGACTGACAATGGAAGGGATAAATTGATGCAAAAATGGGCTCACAAATGAATTTCGGGTTTTGGAAGTTGCATTACATGTGTGGGAAAAACAAGAGCGTTAACTTGCAATTATGGAGAACAAACGTGCAACTTCATATGCATAATGGGAAAACACAAGTTTGCACTTGTAATTGGACCTTTAAAACTCATTTTGAAGTGTTTTTTTTAGTGCATTTTGGACCAATTTCGGGTTCTGGATGGCTGACTGCAAGTGAAGACTTTAAATGGGAAAAATGAATGAAGGTGTGAAATGAGTGGATGAAATGGTGGGAATGGTATGTACGGATGATGGAAATAAATATGAGTGAAAATGAAAAGATTTTGAGACGATCATCTTCAAGAAAATGGGAAGAACTTTCAACATGTAATCCGGTTCTAAAAACACGATTTTGAAAGAATGAGTATTTTCCAATTTAGAAACTTGGAGTTTCACCAAAAAAGGGTTAAGGTATTACAACCATAAGGGAAGAACAATTATTTTCATCCAACTTGTAATCGGGATTTAAAATCCCGAATACAAGTAAAGAGGGAAAATAGGGAAGAACAATACAATTCACAAATTGCTATCAGAGGGGAAACTCTCTCTCACAAAACCGATTTTTGGGGGCAAAACCAACATATACACAAATTTACAACTAGAAAGGAAAAACAAGAAGACAAGAAAACAAGAAAATGAAACAAGAAAAGAAAATAAATCATACCTTCCTTCAAACTGAAATGCCTCTTCAAAAAGATGATCAATCTTTGAAAGAAGGGAGGAAAACTCTTAAATAGAGTTTAACCGTATTCCAAAACCCTAGCCACGTTTTTACCAAAACGCCTTCCAAAAGCATGAAGAATCGGTCAAATAATAACTTCACCCTCCATGCCTAGATGAAAGAAGCCAAAATGACTTAGGAGAGGTATGATTCGTGGCATTTCAAGAAGTAAAACGTGGCATTTTCAAAAACGTTTTTTGCTGTTAAAACGCCTTAAAACCAGCAAACAAATCCACCAAATGGCATGAGAAGAGTTTCAAAATGCATGGAAATAGTAAGGAAACCTAAATGCCTTTCTCCTCCCAAGATTTCTCCAAAAAAATTGGTGGACATTGTCAACAAAATCCTCCAATATTGCTGGTCGGGTTTTTGGGAAAGAACAACAAGTTTCATTTTACATATAATAGTGAAAATCGGGTTTTAATTCCCATTTTACAAGTTTAAAATGTTACTTTTCTCTCAACAAGGCAAAATCGGGTTTTAGTAATCCAATTGCAAGTTTAAAATTCCTCAATTTACACTTTATGGAGAAAATCGGGTTTTGGAGAGAGATATGCAAGTTATAAATAACTTGTAAAGGGAAAATAAAATCCCTACAACAAATTTTAATAACTTAACACATGTAATAGGGTCTAAAATCCCTATTACAAGTAAAAGACATTAAAATAGGGGTTTTAGAAAAGAATTACAAGTGACTTTTAAATATGCAATTTAAAATTAACTTGTAACTTATCCAAAAAATCCCTATTAAGACTTAAAAAGCCAAAAAGCATCAAGGGGGAAATAAAAAGTAAGTTACAAGTTCTTTTTTCAATAAAGTGCACTTGTAATTAGCCAAAAATTTCCCTACAAAAACTAAAACAAAGAAAATCATTAAAACTTGCAATTCAAGGAAAATTTCCCACCTGCAGTTAGGGAGAAAAAACTCAAAATTGAAGGAAAGACATAGCAAATGAACCCAGAATGCGACAAAATTTGAAACGCGGTTTGAGGATGGACTGAGGATTAAGCTAGTCCAAGGGTGAAGCAAAATTCTGCCTCGGAAAGCATGCCATAGAGTAAAATCTTCAACCTGCAGTGACTGTTCTGAAACTCGAAATTGCACAGAAAGCTAGGAAAAGGAAGACCAAAGCTCACCAAAACTTGGACAGTGATGGCAAAGACACCCCCCAATGATTTGACACTATCAAATGTGAGTTTTGTACCTCGTAAAACGTGCATTGGAGACAAAAATGACACTTTTTAGGCAAAAATTTTTAGGGGTTGTCACATTTTTGAGTATCCAAAAATGAGGACAACAGTGATGCAATACTTTATGATACGCTGCTTTTCATGCGCATAACATTCCAGGTTAAGAGCTTCATGGCTCGTTGGGAAGGACCTTCCCCTTCCCTGCATAAAACATAGAAGTTAATTTAGTCTGGCCCTCTACTGACCCATCTATAATTCTGAGTTCAAACAAGGATTTTCTCCCTTTCTTCTTCTGTTGCTTGGCACAATCAGGGGTTGCTTTCCCTGTTTCAATTTGTGCAATTCCTAGGGTTTCAATAGCTCCTTCATTTTCCTTATTGTTTAGTTCTAACATCATCTCAACTTCATCTATCTTGTCTTGATCATCATCCCCTAGCTCCATAATTTTTGCAATTAGCAACTGTTTTTGCAGAGCCATTTCATCCTCATTAGCAATTTCCTCCACAAACCCACCCATAAGTTTACTGACTACCTCATTGCATATTTGGTTCATTGCCAAATTAATGTTATTCTCATCCTTCTCACCTCCCTCAGACATAGATTCCTGGACTGTCCTGTCTAGTGAAACCCTTTCTTTAGCCTTATCCCCTTCTTCTGAAGGCATCTGGTTATTGAATGTTATGGGTATCTTTTTAATAGTAGTGTCCCCATTCAATACATTCACCGACTGCTCATGAGCTTGTAGCGTTCTTTGGTCATTTCATTTTGCAGTTTTTGCTACCTCTTCTATTGGTAGTGGGATTTTGTTTTCCAAAGCAATGGGCGTCTCCATATCCTCTTCCCTTGCTTCAGTCACTTGCAAGACCTCATTGTTAGTGATTGTCACATTGCCTTTTGCAGGGGTCAATAGTATAGAAGGTTTGTTTTGCAAGGTTTCACTCACAATCTCCCCTTCTATCTCAGTTGGTCTACAAGGAGGATTGCTAGCAACTTCTTGCTCAGATTGATGATCGTTTACGGAGCTCCCCATCGACATGTTAGAGCTATTGCTGATACCATTTTCCTTTATGGGCGACGCATAGGTTGGGCTCTTACTTTTATTGACAGAGGGGTTGCTTAGTCTAAATGCAATATTATCAGATACAAGACCATTATAAAATTCAGGGTCAATGCGGTATCTAAGATTTGCTGTAACAAACTCTATGGTTTTTAATCAAGTTAAATTAATGTCTATGTTAACTAGCATTTTTAGATCTGAAGTGCGTGTCCAATCCTTTTCCAGGCCTACAAAACCTCCTAGTTTATCTCCAATTTTAAATAAGATTTGAGAATGCATAAGCTCAATAGGTAGGTTTCTTAATCTTATCCATTTTGACATCTTCTGAAACTTATGTGAGCAAGGGTTAAAATTCGGCTGCCAATCAAAGAATATAAAGTTATAGCTCTGGTAAAAAACATAGTCCCCAACTAGTAGTTCATGTTTTAAGGCTTCCTTTTTGCAATCAATAAAAAGAAAATCATTAGGGAGGATAGTAATACTTACCTGGCCCGCGTATGTTTGTTCCAACCAACTTGCAATTGATTCAACAGGTTGTCCATTCTTGCACCACTTGGCAAAAAGACCAAATTTTCTACAATGGTCCCTCAAACCCTTGGCGTATTTTTCTTCTTTGATTACTAGATTGGAATGGTTTCCATCGCTCAAAGGCCTAGGGTTTGCTTCTTTTGCTCTATTCTGCCAAACACGTGCCTCAGACATAGATTTCCTATTGAATTGCCTCGCTTGGTGGTTAAACATATGCCAGGGCTCGTGATTCCTGAATTTTTCATGTGATATGGGAATTGCATTTCTTCGAATTTGATTTACTCGACTATCATGGCGCTCTGATATATGATTGCTATCAGGATTCGGTTGACCTAACCCTCTCCATATTTTATTCCCGGGTCGAGTATATGGCAAAGGTAGGTTTGAGGAAGAAGCACCACCAGGGTTTCGTTGCTCTCCTATGGGAATCAAATTGGCTCCAGAGGCACACCTAGGGATCATTGAAGAGATGGGAGCAACCCACACTTGGTTGCCCAGATTTCTCTCACAAAATTCTCATCCCTGCCATTTCGATCACTGCCATTTTGATCAACCCTAGCTTGAGTGAGCATTGCCCTTCGTGCTTTTCTGCCCCTAACAACCTGCCATCCCTGGATATTTTGCTCTTTATAGCCAAATCCAGAGTGCAAATTCTGAGGGCATCGTTCCGTCCCAGAGTTATCTAACGCAGAATGGAGGTTCCCATGATTTTTCTTCATCAAAATTTACCCCAGGGCAGAGGGAGAATGACGGCCCAGAATCTCAAATCTATTTGCAGAGTGTCCAACACCAGTTTGAGGATCTCTCGACTGAGCTTGACAGGAAGCCTTTCTTTGATTTTTTGCAATTTTTCGCAAGTTGTGAGCCATCCTTAGTGCATATTATTATTATTATTATTTATACTACTATTAAATTCTGCATAAGAATGTTATCGGGCTTCTTATATTAAGCATACACATTAAACAACTTCCCATGCATATCACCAAGAACAAGGATGTTATTGCCCGTGACTTAATAACGGTTCTGATCTAACTTGATTGATGGTTTGCTAAGTGCAGATCATATGATAAGTCCGATCCTTTTTTACCGAACTGGAGTTTTTTGTTCTTTTTTATTGGTTTTTTTTTTCCTTAATATTACTTGTGCTTTGGTATAATATAGGGGGAAGTAGTGACTCAAGGAAGGGTCACCACCTTCTAATAGCAAGGTTATGTGGGGTCCTTGGGCCCACACATTTAATGAGTTCATTAACAAATGAATTTTTTAATAAGTATTTATTAATTGATGATAATAATCAAATAATATGTAATAATTTTTTTTTTGAAATATTAAGTAAATATTAAATAATAAATAAACATTGATAATATTTATAGTTTAATATTCTTAATGATGTTAATGTTTATAATATAATGTTAAATTATTTTATTTGGATATTTCAGAATATTATTATCAATAAATATTAATCAAATAATAATATTTAGTAAATAAATAAATATTTAATAATTTCGAATAATCATTTGTTGATAATTATTATATTAATTAATAATAATTATTGTTTCATTTATGCTATATATAATGGTCAAGGAGGGGACATGACACACCATAGGTACCCCCTAACTAGTATGACCCTTCTGACTAGTGGTGTACCTAGTTCTTGTGAACTAACGGCTGCATGCTTAAGCAACGCCACCAATCATGGGCTATCCCTGCTAAATGGAGCACAACGAAGTTAATAGCATTTTTTTCGGTCATAGCCTTGTGAACTAACGACTGCATGCTTAAGCAACACCACCAATCATGGGCTATCCCTGCTAAATGGAGCACAACGAAGTTAATAGCATTTTTTTCGGTCATAGGACTAAGTGATAGGTAGGTATCTAGTTTTTGGACATGTGATTGGGCTGTAAATGCCTCGGATCCATCAAAACTTGGAAGGGTTATCTTACTTATGCCTTCTTTTAGATCTCTGTCGGGGTGCCCTCTTCTCCTATTAGGGGTAACTTGGGTTTTTGCTTCACAACAATCCCTAAATCATACATTCCTTCTTACTTCAGGGTCTAATCTAGAGTATATTTCAGCAAGATCCTCTACGCTATCTAAAGCTGGATTGTTTACTTCTTCTAACATGTGTTCTTCCCTTGGTTTGGATTGGATCTAGAATTGTTGTTATTTATGCTATGGATGGCTTGAAGGAGAAGTTGGGTTCTATCGAATTTTTCATTTTGATTAATGAGGGTTTGATTGGTTTGTTCCATGAAAGCCCTCAACTTGTTGCCCAATTGCTCACCCATGGTGGATGTAGGCCCCCTTCTTTGGTAGGTTTGCATTAACTACTCTTCACAGGATGACAAGAAAAATGCTCTTATACCAATTGTAATCTCCCCTTCCCAATCTGCCCTAATTTGACCTAGAAATCACACATTACACAAATTAGGGTTAGGGTTTTTGAATCTTACCAAATAATATCTTTCTTAATATAATGAAATCTTTTCTGTAGATCTTGCACACAAAACATAAGAGCATATATATGGATACATATTCAACATGTTGTTAGGGTTAGACAAAATTTCATTATTAATCAAATACTAATACTACAACACATAAGAGTTGGGGAAAGAGACTTGAAGGGTTTGCTTGGAGCCATTTCCACACCAAGTACAAGAGAGGTTGCCTTCTACAACCCCCTTGCTCCACTTGGCGTCTCACACTTGCTTTAGCCATCAAGTCCTATTTCTCCCAAGTTAGCAAAGTCTTGTGGGGTTAGGTAGAGAATGTAACCACGTTTCTTGACTGGTCAAGGTAAGGGCCCTCAAGGTCCTAGATGCCACTTTGGTCATCCTAGAACGGCCTACTTATGCGCCCCTCGTCACCTCTCCATTACATCTGATACCTCCCTAAACAAGATGAACCACCACTAAACACAAATTCTATCATATCTCCTAGAATATCTAATGTGCAGATAATGATGATAAGTAATACGATAATGCTATCAAGTAATGCTGCAATAATTGTAAGGATGCTCAAATAGTATTTCTAAGATGTTTGATCTATAATGATGCCAAATACTATTACCATATGATCTACTGCTAAATTTATTATATGCTGGCCCTAATGCTGAAAAGGGTAGATTCAGGCTGAGACCATCAGACATGTAATAATTAGGCAGCCATAATGGTGACAGAGGTAGATAAGATGATATTGCTATGTTGCTGAGATGATCATGACTATAATGCTTTGATAAAGGTTATGTTCATAGGTGTCACCAGTAGTTCGATCTTTCTTGGTTTGATGTTGATTCGATTTCTCATTTCTTCCTTATTGCCTTTGATAATTGGTTGAAGTCTGCTCGCTGCTCTTTCTCCTTTCCTTAAATGATTTCTTTGATGTTTTTCCTGATCAGGATGGATGTTTTCTACAATCGATTGCTGAAGATGTTTTTCAATCTGTGTCTCCCCTCGATAGGCTGCATTTATACCTTCTTGTTAGGCAGAAAAACATGTCTCTTTCCATGAGTTTCCCTTCTGTAGAGTGATGCCCCTTGACTCCATGCCCTTTGCCTCTAACAACTCATTAAGGCTACTGCACCATTTAGGGATTAATAATAATCATTAATAAATATTCACTCGATCCTTATTATTTCCTTAATCCACTTGATATTGCCACAAGACTTTTATTTTATTAAACAAATAGGCATGTTATGTTAATACTAAAGTCATGGTATTACTATTAATAAAGTCGGCACAAAGTCATGGTATTAGAATTACACAGAGTTGTTATTACTGCACAAGCTATATATTGATCAAAGGGAATACAAACACTTTCCCTTGTCTAAGTTCAGCTCAAAGTGTAGGAGAGTTTATCCACTCTTGTTAATTAGCCTTTAACGCTCATTATTTTGTTTACAAACCTTTGTTTTTCCTTCATGAAGGACAAACCATGGTTTCAAGACCCAACAACGAGGTTGAGGGGTGAAGCCCTTGTGGCCAAGCCAAAAGTAAAGCCTTTGAGAGTGCAAAACCTTCACATCTCATGCCTTCGTCAGACACAACTGAAATTTTTTCTAAGATTGTTCAATCTTCACTGCAAATTGCACAAATGTACCTCCAAATGATTTTGGACTGATAAATTTTTTTTGTTAGCTGAGTTTTAATCAAACTTGCAAGTTTTTTGAGAGTTACACTTTGACCTTGTTCATAGTGGGAGTACTCATTTGTCAAGTGAGTATTTGCCAAATTTTTAATCTATTTTTGCACCTATATGTCTATTCCTGTGTGTGTCTATCCTTTGCAAGTGTGCATTAAAGAAATTCATTTTTTTTTTGGATATAGATCATGAAAGCTTATTGGACTTGTTAAAACTTAGTTGAATAAGATTATATAAGGGAGGATGGAGAAGAATAGGAAGGTAGATCTAATGTAGAGAGACAAATTTTGCCATATTACACATTGTTGACACGGCTAAAGTCGTGTTACCAACTCCTTCGGATCAACACAAAATAGAATTTGTGAGCAATTCCATTCTCTCTTGCATAAGGAAGTTCCAGTGCTACTTAAACAATCACTGCGAAACCACCTCAAGGTTCACTTTGTCAGGTCATGACTACGGTATAGCTCAACGGTTTGATGTGTCTTGCTGGTAGACACAAGGGGACTTACGTTTTGGATAGAATAAACTTTTTGGTTTAGGTCTTAATTTCATTAGATAATTCTTGGGCATGATGCTGTTTTTATAGTTTCAACTTTCAATTTTTTTAAAAAAGGAAAAAAAAAGAGAAAGGGCATGAGAGAGAAACTAACTATTCTATTTAAAATAACACATTTAGGTAAATAGACTGAAATCTTATGATAACCAGATTTAACTTCGCCAGTAATTTTTACACAACTACATAAAATCTGATGCAATCTTCAAAGGAAAGTAGATTTTCAAATCATTAAACACAAATGCTGAATCTAGAAATTCACCCAGCTAGTATTTAACAACCGAACTAAGTTTATAAATAAGTTTAGACTAACCATGCAGGGAGAATGGCAATCCACCAGTCCTTAATGGTATGAATTAAAGATTCCTATCAAATATAAACTTGAATATATTACATGAAAACAAAAATACATGACATAAATTTAAATGGTGAAGAAGGGAACCATGCACTCACAGGAAATAACAACAACTTTAAACTCCATTAATTCTGTTTATATTTCGACAGAGTTTCTGCAACAATCCAAGAATTTCTTACCAAAACAAGAGAGAATAGACCCCCTTTATATAGATTTTCAAAATCTGGATGAATGGCCAAGATTTAATCATACAAGTGTCCTAGATTGATTCTCAAAGGAATGGCTGCCCATACCTAGTTAATAGGGAACATATCTCCCTACCAAGTACCAACTAACTAACAACTACCCACCATAAAGTTGCCCCCCAAAAAGTGCACTTGCACGGAGCTCAAAATCTGCAGTGTTCTGGGGTAGTTGGAGAAATAACTAACTTTGGAGAATACACTTTTTATAATCCAAAGTAGATTCTTTCCCCAAAAAGTCATTTTCTCCGTCCAAATATTCTGTCCAGATATCCCGGTCTGCTGCTTGCTCTGCTCGAACATACTCTTCAAATCGCACGCACAGAGTACACAATTGCTTAATGGGAGGAATAGGAGGAGTAAACATTCTGAAGCGGATGTCTTTGCGATGACTGTCCAATCTTCTTAGTTGTTCGAACCAGCCTATCTGATAGGTTTCAAAATGCAATATGTCTGCTTGCAACTTGCTGGCGAATTCTTTGTCAGCTGTGGAGTATGTGGTCTTATCACTTTTCAACCGGCCATTACAACGCAATTTCATTTTGTCACACTGCATGTTATCTTTCCAGTCGCTGACTAATGCCTTGAGGACATCCTCACAAAAAGTCTTGATATTAGACAAGGTTTCCCCGTACTCGTCCCATCCTTTGTTGATGGTGTCTGCCATGGCATTCTCCATGTTAAAAATCCAGTACCATTCCTTAAAAGTGCTAATGTTATGGGGATCAAGGATTGTTTGTAACACGGTAATCCGGGGATGAGTCCAGAACAAAGCCCTCATGATGGGTAGAGCCTTTTCAATCACCTTCTGCAATTTGTTGAATTCTTTTTCGACATCTAGCAGCTTTCGACGGGTTCGTTCTAGATCCATTGTCATGTTGGCCGTATCCTCGGTCACTTGGTTTCCCCTTGCCTTGATGCCCTTGATCCATTCTCTAATTTCCTTGGCCGTGTTGCGCACTCCCTCAAACTTAGCCATGGTTTTCTGTGCCAGTGCCAATGGAGAAACATGGGTCTCGGTGGCATGCTGCAACGACTTCAGTAGATGATCTATGGAGCCCTTGGCTTTCTCAGCACGTGCTCTATACATATCCCGTTCAACAGTCATTTCATCCATCTGTCTAAGTATATTTTGCATAGAGTCCTTGAACTCTTCCCTTTCTTGCTCTTTGGTCGCTTTCCCCAGCGGGATAAATGTAATGCTGTAATAAGCCAAAGCGACCTCTTCTGCTGGTTTGCCTTCAGGTGGAGCAGCAATGAATTGTTCGATTTCTCTATTCATCTTTAGTGATTCTGGAATAGGTTCTCGGCTTCTTCCCTTTGGCCTTAGATTCCCCTATTCAAGAGAATATGTCTTTCGGGTTGATTGGTGGCTTGACAATTGCCTTCCGCTAGCTCAGGCTAGTAACCACTCGTGAGGGATAGTCTGTCCCGAGGTGACTACTAACTCCTTGCCTTGTTCTCTGGATGCCTTAGTGGATTCACTGCATACCCACGACTGATCGGACGTGGAAGAAGGTGGATTAGGTGCTATCTCCCGACCTTTGCTTACAGTTGAATTTTCACCCACCTCACTGAGCAATTGCTGAGTAGCTTCCAATGCCGGTTGCTCTTCAGTCTCGTGGGGCTCCTTTATTTTACTCTTCTTTCTCTCCTTCAATTGCAGTATTATCTCTTGCATCACCTTCTTTCTTTTCCTCCTGTTGTTCCTCACACTTGCTGTCCTGCGTGTGCTCTTGCTTGCTTGCTTCCTCATTCGACACAAATTTTCCCTCCTCGACGACGTGATTTTTAGGCCTATCCAAATTGATGATCTGCGTATCTGCTCCTTGCTCATTAGTCTGCTGTGGATCATTTGTCTCTTGCAGGTCATTTGTCTCTTTGGCAATTGGATCATTTTGTGGAGGGGTAGGTAGATGATCAATTTCGACTACCTCATTGTCTGAGTTGGGTCCTTCGATGATGTGGCGACTACTGGCCTTCTTATTGGTATCTTTTCTCGCACGTGAGCCTCAGGTAATTAGCTGGGTTTTCTCTTTATCTTCTTGGATGCATGTGTTCCTCTGCTAGCCTTTGCCTTTTTTCTTTTTTTTTTTGGGCTTTTCAACCTCTTCCTTCCTTGCTGCACTTGACACTTCTTCGTCTTCTGAAGACTGGGACTCAAAGCCTCCCATCAGATTATATATAAACTGGATCCCTTCATGGGTTAGTCTCTCAACTTGCTTGAATAACCAGGCATCCGTATACCTCTTGGGACCTTCCATTATAGCTTCTAGATCCGTGATTTGGTTCTGGGTCCAGTTATTAGATGGTGGGAGGTCTTTGACTGCCTCATAGTCTTGGGTTCGCAAGCAATCCCCATAATCAACAATCTGATTTGGGACTTTGCGGTACTCAAAAGTTCTGATTTGTTGAATACATAGCCTTGAGTATTCCCGCCGACAGACTTCAAAGTTGTCTAGGCAGGTAGTCCAATAGTCTTATATGGTTGTCTTGTATCTGAAGCGTCTGCCATATGCCTTCTTCCCTAAACCCGTGGGGTCGAAGTACTTCCTAGGGAGGTGTTCTTGTAGGTAGCATGATGCCAATTCTTGAAAGGATTGCTCAGCCTTATTGAAGGTCTTGAAGTATACATCGTTGGCCCCTATGGCCATTGGGAACGTGACTCCTGCTATCTTATTTTCCCTAAGTATGTGCCCGACTAGATGCGCTTGTCTAGCAACCTCTAGGAGGATCATCCTATTTGATGGATAGCACGAAAGTCTGAAAGGGGCTCCCTCAAAGTCTGGAATCTAGAGATAGGAGAAACGAGGGAATTGAATGAACCATGCCCCGTACTTCCATATCAATGCATTAGCTTGCTTTGACAACCGTATATGCAACTTTCCTTGCATCATTCTGACCATGCACATTGTGAATGCATAATTCACGCGCTCATACTAGCCTACTGCATAGGCGATGTTGTTCTTTGCCCTCTGTGATATGTCATAATTATGCAGTTGAGGGTAACAATAGTACACCTTCACTTGATTTGGCCCATTTCCAGTCTCGCCTGTGCAGATCAACCTTGGTAGTCTCTGGTGTCTGGCAAACATGCAGACAAGGTAGGAGGACATTGTGAAATACTTCTTCTCCGCAAGTTGGACCAGCTGTGTATGGATGTTATCACTTATGATTTGAGCCCAATCAAATTTAACATTCCCATTGAAGACTTGCTCTATGTAGTAAAATATCCACTCCTCAAATAGTTTGGAGTGGGGGAGTCCCATTGTGATCATGTCCCCATATTCTTCAATAAAGTCACTTCTATAGGTCTTCTTGGTGATCCTAGTGCTCGGGGGTCTCATTCACCATCCCCTTGCACATGTTGGGATTCATATCATAAGCCACTTGGGCTTCATCATAGTTACTGTTATGGCATCTTCAGGAAGTAGGATGCCGAATGCTTCCCCAATGGCCTTTGGAGTGAAGTCGGCCTTCACCATTCCGCTTGCAACTACTACTCGGCCCTCTGGCCGATAATGCTTTGCAGCCTCAACCACAAGCTCATAGTTTTGAATGGCCGGTGGGAAACCTGCAGCTTGTGCAATGCTACTCTCCACCATCCGTTTTGGCTTCACATATGCGTTTGGAGCATATACCCTGTCCTTGAAGTTTTGGAGATCAACATGTCCGATATCTGTGTCTCCATCATTTTCCGAATTGCTCAGGACCTTTGACTCCTTTACCACCCCCTGATACTGGTATTTCATCTTATCTAGGTTGTGGGGAATGCCAGTTTTGGGTGCCTGTGATGTCCCTGGTGTGTCAGGTGCCTTGGAAGTTTCTGCCACTTGGCGAGGCATCTATCCTGCACACTCGGACATGAATTACGAGGAGGGCTTTAGGTAAAAAATGCGGGTTAGCAGTGCCAGAAGACGATGTTAGCATCAAAACAACATGATGATTAAAATTTGAAAATATTGCTATAATATGCTATTTGAACAATCTGAATTCTGGGAACAGAGACCAAATGCGTTTCAAATTTTGGGGAATTTGAAACTTGAGAATTTGTTGGTTGTTGATTTTGGGCGAGCGTTTTAAACAATGCTGCTCCCTATACTATTGTTTTGAAAATTGCAAACGTCTTAGTTTAAATGCGTTTTAAATTTCAGACTTGTTTGCCTTGCGGGATATTGGACGAAGGTTTAAAACGTTTTGAAGGCCCTTGGAAAGATAATTTTAGTGTTTTCAGTTTGAGCTTAGAATCTTCACAATTTGCCTAAGTTTGAAATTTTCGACTGGAGGTCAAATTTGGTAGGTAATTGTTGCTTGGGGTTAAATTATGAAGTTTACTTTGCATTTATTTTGCATTCAAACCCTAGATAAAACATGGATGTTTGCCAAACACAAAATTTTAAGGCTCTTGAACATACCTGGCAATAGAGGGTTTGTTGACTGTGAATGCTCTTGAATGAAAGCTGTGATCCTTCCTTGCAAAACCCGTCCGTTTGAAATAAAATGAGAGAATCACTCCCTTGCAAGATGCAACTTTGGGATTAAACTCCCAACCCTAAGGAAACAAAATTCAGCTGATTGAAAGAGAATGCAATGTCGACTGATTGAAAGAGAATGCAAACTCGTTTTGATAATAGCAAATTTGTTTTGTTTTGCGAACTTGCAAAACCTGAAAAGTTGGTGACTTCAGAGTTTTGCCCTAGAAGAAACTCGGGGCCTGAATGTTTCGCGCGATTTTAGCTTGGCTTGCGAACTTGATTCCTTTTCTTTCAAAATCTATGAAGTCGCCAAGCTCCTTCACATCTTAATTCATTTAGCTGTGAACTCGCAACTTTTATTTCGACTAGACTCTTTGTTTTCAGATGCCATATTTCATATTTATATAGACACCCTTTCACTCTCCACTGAAACTCAACCGTTTTAGCTTAAATGCGTGACTTTGGGTCGCAACTTTGAACTTTTAAGTTAAAATGCGTGACCTTGCTTAGCCTGGGTATTTTTTAAGTGCCTCTTACTTGATGATGGAATTCGGCCACTTGAATGCAAACGCGTGACCTTTCTTGTTTAAATGCCCTCCCTTCTTAATACAAAATTCAGACTTTTTGATCAAAATGTGCGATTTTAGCTTTTTCACTCAACTTAGTCCTTTGAACATCCTTTCCCTTTTCAATATGAAATACGGTATTTTTGCTCAAAATGAGCGACTTTTGGCTTTTAGTTTTAGACGCCTTTTTGCCTTGGATGATAAATTCGGTCATTCCACATGTTTTGTGCGATTTTTGGTTAAAACTTAAAGCCCTTTTTTCTTTGCTATGAAAGCCGGCCTTTTCACTAAAATGTGCGAACTTTGCTTGTAATTGCCCTTTTACTTAAGTATAAAATTTGGCCATTTTGATCAAAATGTGTGAACTTTCCCGTTTTGCTCTTGGACTTGCAACTTTTTAAACAAAATGGTGTTGAACTTCAACTTTGAAATGCCCTTTTACTTGACACAAAATTCGGCTATTCAGCTAAAAATGTGTGACTTTGTTTTTGCCTTTCAAAGCATGAAAAGGGGCGAGTTGCTTGTTTGCTCATGTCACCTGGTGATTTCGGGTTTGTTCGATGAAAATGTAAGGCTTTATGCCTTTGACCTGAAGCTCGACACTGTATGTGATGTGTGCGATTTTGTGCTCTTGTGACCTCCCTTCTTGCAAACTTTTTGAAGTAACAAATTTTCTTTGAACGTCCTTCACTTAGAGAAATTCAGGCCTTAAGGAGGATCCGAGCAAACTTGAGTTTGGGTGGCCCTTCAAGACTTAGGACGTTGGTCAGTTCAAATTTCAGGTTGAATCATCTTTCCAAGCTCAACTCTCTCATTGTTGCAATCTACTCCGCCTACTTACAAAAACTCCTATGCAGGACCTTGACAAGGCAAAAACAAAGAAGGGGGGGGGGGGACCTTGTTGACGACGGGGAGTGTATGCAAGGCACAACACACACTCTTAGTTGTTTTTTTGCATATGGCTGCAAGTCCAGCTGTGTTTGTTTATTGCAATCATTGGCACAAATAGGGATAAATATGTGAGATGACCTACTCTTTCTCAAGCAGCCACTGGGGTACATCAAATTCCTTGTATTTGGTGTAGAGGGTTGACTACTCTCCCTTGTTCACAATTCAGACTAGTGATGGATGTACACTGTCTATTTCCTTTTTGTAAAGGAGCATTGAATATGTATGTTAAGAGAGACATTGAATGTAGTTATCTTCCTCTATAGGTTGTTCAACTAGGCCCTCTTAGGTTAGGCAATTCTCCTAAAGAAATTGTCAAACCCTTCATTGGCTCATTCATGGGGTTGGTGAGTACATTGGCAGTTGACTTTGATGCCAACTATAGCTTCGTTCCACATTGCCCCCTATCTATTTCAACTTTTCATATTGTTTCTTACTTTCATAAGATTGATTTGTAACCTATGGCATTTATATATTTTGACTTGGCAATGGTTTTTCTATTTGGTTTCATTGGACACTTACTGGCATTTGTATATTTTGACTTCACAATGTTTTCTTCATTTATTTCTACTGGGCACTTTTTGGCATTTCAATTTGTATATTTTTACTTTGCCATGGTTTTTCCATTTGGTTCTACATGACATTTATTTGCTAATATTATTTCTTATATTTAGTTTCCTCTTTGCACTTTTGATTAGCTATTATAACTTACTTTTTTTCTGAATCTGTTAGCCTACTTTGATCATTCATTCACATTAATATAAATTTCTTCCATTTTTTCCTTGAATATTGTATACCATGTTGCTTGATGGTAAATTTTTTCTAGTTGTGTATATTGAAGCCATTTCCATTTGTCATATGATGCTATGCAGACCATGTTGTTTGAATGGTACCATGAGATTTATAAAGTTTTATGCATTCTTCCAGGATAAACTATTGATGTTTCGTCTCATGGAGCTAAAGGATGTCTTGGGTCGTATTGGCATGACTAAGCAAGGGAAAAAGCAGGTCTGGATTTATTTATGGAGTAGTTTTTTAAAATTATAAGCATCTAAGGAGGGCCATTATATTTCTTAAATACAGCATTTTATTCTGTCACTGCCTTTATGTTGTAAAGAGTTTATAGTCTGAGATTGGACTCCCATTTTTCTGCTGCTAAGATTTTTCAGCTTAGTTAAATTTTTTTGTTTGGGTCACTTACAACGTTTGGGTTGTGATAAACAGGTTCTTAAAGACAGAATAATGAATTTGCTTGCTCCTCCTGATCCACAAGGTCATAAAGCTGGCTTATTTCCTTTATTTAAGAATCCTCATATTTTTACTGTTTGGTTTTTTAATTTGTATTTCCTTAGAATCATATTTTAGTTCAAATTCATCTATTGGATTAAAATCCTAATTATGAGTTCAGTTTAATTTGCATATGAATCCTCATATTTCACTTTTTGGTTTCTTTGTTTAGACATTTACAATAATCATTTCTTAGTTCAATTCACCTATTATATCAAAGCCCTTATTATGAGTTTGGTTCAATTCATATATGAAATGCCCCCTTATTAAAATGTAATTGTGTAAAAATAATGGAATAGTTGTTTACACTCCTTTTGTTTTTACCTATGTTACCTCGAGTTTCCGAGTCGGGGATGATAGGGGATGGTGGGATGTGTTTCCGGGATGGTGATTTTTTTTGCCAATTTTGGGGACGGCTATATAAAATAAAATATAGGGAAAATTTAAAATATATAGGGAAGTTTTAAATATGCATATGAAAACATGGATAAAACATGCATATATACATTATATTCATATGAAAACATGGATAAAGCATGTATGGATACATTATAGAACCTTAACGTATAACATTTGTGTTCAATTAATGCCCTTGTTTGACCACCACTATTGATGGTATCGATTAGTCTACACTAGCCATTCCCATTGATGTTCATTTCCATCCCAAACATTTGAGTTTGAAGGAGTATGAGTGGTTTCCAGCCTGAAAAGTACAGCCCAATATAGGCTGTACCTCTTGCAGACCTGGCATGGTTTGCTGTGTATGATTCTCTGCATTTCTTGGCCCCTTTTGTAGCTGTTTGGTGGTGTATTTTGTTGCTGGGTAATGTTGGCAGGTGTTCTTTGATGTTTTGGGGAAGGTGTTTGATGAATTTTGTAGCTGTTTTGACCTGCAGATAGTTGAATATCAAACCTGCAATTAAGTTTGAGCTTTGCACAGTGGTTTCCAAACTTGACATTGACCAATCCAACACTTGTTTGCTAGTATTTCATTGTTTGTTTCTGGTTGGAGGATATTTTGATAGTATTCTATTACTATTATGACCTACAACCGCTTCTTTATGCACTACCAGTTTCTGGGTGTTTGTGAAATTGATTACCAAACTGTCATATTTCTAAGTGCGTTTGGCTATGATTCAGACCTGTTTACCCTTAATATCTGTGAAAAATCCAATGTTGGAGACCTGCAACCACTTTTTTACACACTACCAGGTTCTAAGTGTTTGTGAAATTTATTACCAGGCTGCATTCATTATTTTTAAATCTTTGAGCTTGTTATTTTTTAAATGTGTTGGGAAAAGGGGGATGACTGGCTGTCCTCGGGAGAGTTAGGGGATGCCACATGTGTCCCCAACCATCTTGGGGACGGGGGGATTTCCCCTGGCGACTAGGGATTGAGGACGTTTCCTGAAACCACCTTTATTGGGGACGACGTGGGGACGCCCCTAGCCGTCTCCATGTCCCTGAAAAGTCCACAGGATGGGGATATGGGGATTTAGGCCTGGGAATGCGTCCCGGGTAACCTTGGTTTTTATCTTTAGAATGTGAATTTACTGTATGTTGATACATGGTGATTGTAGCAGCTGTGGTATCTCTAGATATTTTAAAACATTTGTAAAAGCATCTTGTTGAATAGATTATGGAAAAGTTCTTGAATTTTTTTTATATCAATAATATTTGATGTTATTATCTTGTTGGAACTGCAACTGGATTACTTTTAAATTCTTATTCATTTAATTACATTATACTGGACTTCCATTGCAAAACTGGCTATCTTCCTATTCCCGCTATATTTGATGATAGAATTTCTTTTAATTGACAAATGATCTGTGGACTTGATATTCCTTTGTTGAATTTTCCTAGTTTTGTTTTTAGGAAGATTATTTGCTAACATATGTCAATTGGTTACTATTACTTTGAGATCCTTGCAAGTGGTTTTTAATATTAGTTTTCATAAGAATATTATTTGCTCATATTGATAGGATGTAAATGTTTGTAAACATCCAAATGGTATGAAGTTTATGATAGGAGTTAGAAAGTTGGTTGGTAGAGCATGACTTGCACATGCAATGTTGGGCTGACAGAGAGTTAGGAGGTCTTTGGAAAGGTTGAAATATGAAGTTTATTTCAGCATAAGGTTATGAAAGCATTTGGTATATGTTTAATTATTATTCTTGTTTATTAAATAAGATTCTCTGATAATTCTCTAAAACATTGTGTTTTAGGCATCACAATTATGAGAAATCCTTGATTGAGAATTGTTACAATAGCTTTTTAGGCTTATCATGTCTGCTTGTTAAGTTATGAGCTAAGTCACTGGTTCGATTACGGGTGTTAGTATGAGAATCAAAACCCTATGCATGTTTTATGCATCACAATTCTAAGAAATCCTTGATTGAGAATTGTTATATAAGCTTTTTAGGCTTATCATGTGTGCTTGTTAAGTTATGAGCTAAGTTGCCGGTTTGGGTATAGGTGCTGGTATGAAGACTGAAGCTTGGTGCAAGGGTACAACAATTTTTTTCTCCTATGGGTATGTGTATGGGCCTTCAACAATGCCACCTCCAACAATCTCCAAGTATGAAGTTGTCCTTGAAGCTTTGTCTCAAGTAGCCAACTTTAAAGAAATCACCACACGCTTCTTTTGCCTCAACTTTGCATCACTGATTCTGCAAATGATATAATCATGTAAGCACAACACACATTGATCTAGACACTCATCCACATCATCAACACCAACTTGATCTTCTATATATCCCATCTTCTTCATTGCAAACATCAATTAGGTCGGCCAGAGCAGAGGACAATCATAGGTCCTATCAAGTTGGCCATCAAAACATAGTTGTGGTGAAAATGGTTCAACCTAGGAGATAAAGAGGACCTAAAGGCATCTATCTAATTTGTTTCAGACAATTTACCTGCTATTACACATGAAGATAATAAGGTAATGTGTGGATAAGCAATGTAGCACATCACTAGTCAGCCCAAAACATATCTCCCAGATGAATAAGCCCGGTGTGGATCCTCACATGCCAAGGTAGGACCCAAATACAATGTAATGCAAGCAGAGACACCTAAGGATACACCACAAGAGAACAATTTTTATCAGCCAAACTAGAGCAGTTACCTTGAAAGTTAGACACATGTTAGACATAATGCACCATCAAACAAACCTTCTAGCATCATGTAGAGCATGCAAGGAAGTTCCTTGAACATCCAACAACATTCCCAAATACTTTTTTCCTCCTTGTCACATCAAAATCATATTGGCATAGCACGTTTGATACAAAACACTTCATTTCAGAGGGCCAGAAAGATTAGTCATGAACATAACACCATTATCAACTCTTGTAGACAACATCAACACTTGAAAGTTGAACTAAGACAACATAATCATTATTAACACGTCCTCTAATCTAGTGCTGGGAAGGAAGAAGGAGATGATACCCATAATCGTCAGTCGCTTCGGCAGAGAGGTATGATCGAAAAGGTACTTCAGCCACAGGCAAACCGGCAAGTCTTCAGAATCACTTCAACACCAAAAATGTCTAAGGCTAGCTCTGAGGATGTAGTAGAATACAACACGCAGCTAGGTACTATATTTCAAGTACGAAACTGGGAAGCACTAGGGAGATGCACTTCGAAGCCTTAAGTTCTGTCGCCAAACCGGCAGCATAACATTACAATTTTTCAAGATGCCTCAAATGAGAGCCCAAGGCTCTTATTTATAACTTCTCATCAACCAAATTCAAATGCAAATTACCCCAAACACCACTTCATTTGCATTTCATTTCACCTCACGTGGACCCATGTGTAGCGCCATTCTCATAAGTCAAACCTCACGCCAAAAAGGCATGGACCCACGTTAATCACTTGGCAAATAATAGAGATGCAATATAAAATAATATTCCTCTAAATAATCTCGACATCCCTTATTACACATGAATTTCGCCAAATACTTAGGATAAAATAGGCATTAATCCCAAATTCAATAAATCAGCAGCAATTAATCAGATTAATTAAATATTAAACCTTAGGATAAGGAAATAATATTTAATTGCGTCATATATGACTCCCGTACTAATTTTCCAGTCAAAACTAGGATGAAACTGAGCCAGGAAGACCACTGAACTGCTGCAGGATCAGGACCCTGTCCATTGCCAGAAATAGAGTTATGCCACACTGCCACTTACTAAAAATAGTAAGTCAAAAACTAATGCTCCGAAAAGCATGATCATCGCGCCCAGTGATAGAGCATGGAGAGCTCAATAGGACAGTATCGCCAAAATAGCCATTCCCTGACTTACTAAAAATAGTAAGTCCTCGCCTCATCAATGCTGGACCCTCATTCTTCATTCCACCTATCCTACGGGTCTCAGGAATAGGTTAATGGACCACTGGAAGGTCATCAATGAGAAGGGGACATTACAGTCCGCCCTCCCCAAAATTGCTTGTCCTCAAGCAACTGTAAGGTTGGATGCAGTAAAATCTCCTCATTCTCCCACGTAGCATCCTCTGCTGGTAGATTCTTCCATTTGATCAAGTATTCCCTGATCACTCTTCTCCTCAAAGATCGTTCCCTGAATTCAAGGACAACTTCAGGAACCAAAACCAACTCTCCCTCCTCATCAAACGGAGGTAACTCAGCTGAAGCAACAACATTATGTCCCAAAGCCTTCTTAAGGCGAGACACATGAAATACATTATGGATCCTACTGCTTGCTGGCAATTCCAACTCATACGCCACTTCTCCAACCCTTCTGCTGACTCTGAAAGACCCATAGAATCGTGGCTTCAATTTCTCAACCCCACTCTTCTTGAGAGTAGACTGTTTGTAGGGCTGGAGCCTCAAATAAGCCATGTCGCCCACCTCAAAGGTGCGCTCAATTCGCTGCTGATCAGCATACAACTTTTGCTGATTCTGTGCATGCTGGAGATTGTCCCTCAGAATCCTCAGAATATCTTGATTTTGCTGCATCATATTTTTTGCCTGAGGGGTTCTGCTATCACCAAATACCAAGTCCGCGAAGCTAGGAGCTTCATAACCATATAGTGCCATGAATGGTGACATCCGGATGGACATTTTGATAGGAAGAATTGTAACAATATTCCCCTAGGTGAAGCCGTCTCACCCATGTATTCTGTTGCTTTGAGACATAGTTTCTAAGATAACCTTCCAACCACTTATTCACTATCTCGGTTTGCCCATCAGTTTGAGGGTGATAATTGGTGCTTGGAGTGAGCACAGTACCACACAATCTGAAAATCTCCTGCCAAAAAGCACTTAGGAACTTGCTGTCCCTATCACTCACAATGTTCTTCGTAACCCATGTAATCTGAGCACCTCCCAGAAGAACACTTCAGCAACTTGTGCTGCTGTAAAAGAGTTGGTGATGGTGAAGAAATGAGCAAACTTTGTAAGTCTGTCCACCACCACATAGATACTATCCTTCCCTTGAGCCCGAGGCAACCCCGTGATGAAATCCATGGAAATACTTTCCCATTTTTGATCGGGAATAGGCAAGGGTTGTAACAAACCAGCTGGTAGAGTGTGCTCATCTTTGTTCCTCTGACATGTATGACACTCTTTAATATACTTCAAAACATCACTTTTAAGTCCCTTCCAAGAGAACCTCTCCCGGATCTACCTGTATGTTTTGAAATAACCTTGGTGACCAGCAAGGGGGATGTCATGGAAAGTCTTCAAAATCTTCTCTTTCAACTTAGATTCAGCCACTATGAAGATTCTTCCCTTGTACAGTATCAATCCCTCAACCAATTTGTACCTTTCATCATGAAAAGTACCTTCTATAAGGCTGGTTGCAAACTGATTTTTGGCATAATCATCAAGCAACAACTCTCTCCAATCAGCAGTAAACTCGCAAAGTGAGCTTAAATGGGGTCTTCTGGATAAGGCATCTGCCACAACATTGTTTTTACCCTTAACATACTCAATATCTAAATCGTAAGCCTGCAACTTACTCACCCATTTCTGCTGTCTCTCATTCAAATCTTTCTGATGCATGAAGTGTTTAAGACTATTGTGATCAGTCTTAACAATGAATTTACTCCCCACCAGATACTGCCTGAACTTCGCAAGGGCATGCATTATGGCAAGCATTTCCTTGTCATAAATTGAATACAGTCTCTCAGGACCTCTCAATTTCTGACTCTCAAAGACTATAGGATGCTTATCTTGCATGAGGACCGCATCAACACCTTCTCCAGATGCATCACACTGTAGCTCAAATGGCTTGGTGAAATCAGGCAATGCTAAAACAGGGCAGGAACTCATGATCCTTTAAAATTGTTCAAATACTGTTTGTGCCTTTTCGGACCATTCAAAAGCACCTTTCTTTGTAAGATTTGTGAGGGGGGCAGCCAACTGAGAATATCCCTTCACAAACCTTCGATAAAATCCACACAATCCCAAAAATCCCCTCAAATGTGTTATGTTTTTCGGGAGTAGGCCAATCAATGATGGCTCTAATCTTTTCAGGATCCACTTTCACACCACCTGCATTGATAATGTGACCAAGGTAGAGCAACTCTTCCATCCCAAACTCACATTTGGACTCCTTGGCAAACAGGGATTCGAATTCTAATATGCTCAACACTTCATCCAACTGCTGTAAATGTTCTTTCCAAGATTTGCTGAATATAAGTATGCCATCAAAGAATATTAAAACAAACTTCCTTAGCTGTTCTTGGAAGATTCTGTTCATGCATGATTGAAATGTAGCAGGTGCATTAGTCAAGCCAAAGGTCATGATTAGGAACTCAAAATGCCCAAAGTGGCATCTGAAAGCGGTCTTCTCCACATCTGATGCTCTCATTCTAATCTGATGGTACCTCGACCTGAGGTCAATCTTGGAAAAGAACACTGCCCCATGTAGCTCGTCAATGAGCTCATCAATCCTTGTAATAGGATACCGATTCTTGATGGTTTTTTGATTCAGGGCTCTGTAATCCACACACATGCGCATGGTCCCATCCTTCTTTCTCACCAAAACAACAGCCGAAGCAAAGGGCTTTTGCTAGGCCGTAAGTAACCCATGTCAAACAATTCCTGAATTGCTTTCTCAATCTCATCCTTCTGCTTCATAGGATATCGGTAAGGAGTAGTCATGACTGGCTTAGCTCCTTCTTCAAGCTCAATAATGTGTTCGGCACCTCTTTCAGGAGGTCTGTCAGGAGGTGGGTTTTCGAACACCTTGCTTCTCTTGGTTATCAAAGCTTGAATGTCTTCAGGATAGTTCCTATGCTCTTTTTGTGGTTCTGAGGGCATGACCATGATCTTGCTTCTATCCTTGATCATTGCTGGAATATCTGAGGAATAGCTGCCCTTATCTACCAATGGATTGGAAGGCATTATCAAACACTCTGCTGCCCACTCCACCTGATTATGGTGGATCAGCCTTTCCATTCTTTTCAAGGATACCACTTTCAGTCCTCCATGCGATATTCCTCTCAACACTACCTTCTTCCCTTCTGACTTGAATTTCAGCTCCATGGTTTGTAGGTTTAGTGTGATCTCACCAAGAGATCTCAGCCATTGAATCCCGAGGACTGCATCATTAGTCCCTCCAATGCTCACCACAAAGAAATTATCTCTGATTTCATGATTCCCCAACTTCAGAGACATGTTGGAAATCATTCGGTTACAGGATATAGTGGAGCCATCTGCTACCATGACTTTGAAGCCTTCAACTTCCTCTGCCACTAGTCCCTTTTTTGCAACAATCCTTTCATCAATGAAGTTGTGTGTTGCACCTGTGTCAATGAGAGCAATGACATGATGCTCTCCAATCACACCCTGAACCCTGAATGATTCATTTTTGTGAATGCTCGAGAGTTGAGCAACCACCCCTTTATCTTCTGACCCAAATTCAGGCCCTTCAGGAGCCTCTTCATACTCGCTGTCCTCAACTTCAATTTGCTATTCTGAAATTTCAGAATCTGATCCATCCGCTGAGTAGCATTCCATCTGATGCAAATTCCCTTTTCCATGGCACTTATGTCCAGGAACCCAAGGTTCTCTGCAAGAATAACAAAGATTCTTTCTCGGGAGCTCTTGACGGAGCTCATCATCCATACGTGGAGGGAATCTCTTGGTTTGATTTGTGAACTTCTTCTTGTCCTTTCTGAAAGGGAAAGGCTTGGACTTAGTTTTACTCTTTGGGGCAGCCAACTCCATGCTTCGAGATTTTTTGATAGCTTCTACCAGGGTGGGCGTATCAAAAGCTTTGACCCAACCTCTCAAAGGTTCTTCAAGTCCTTCAGTGAAAAGGACAACCAACCGCTTCTCTGAGATGCTACTCACCATGACTGACAGGTTTTGGAATTCAGTCACGTAAGTGTCCAATGAACCTTGCTGCCTAAGTTGTGCAAGTTCTCTAAACTTCACCTCTGGATCCCTGGTGTCGAGTCTCTCAATCAGCTTGTTGGTGAAATCAACGTAGGTGGTGATTAAGTTGTGACCAAGGGTGACCAACCCTTGGTACCACCATTCGTGGGCCACTCCATCCAAGTGCAAGGTAGCAAACTTGATGGCATCCTCCTCCGGCATAGGTCTCAAGGACAAGTAATTGTCCAACTTCTGTAGCCATGCTCTAGCTGTACTCTTAGCGCTTCCATCAAAGTGTGCTAAGGTCACTCTTCCAAGAGCTTGCTGATAATCTCTTGGGGCAGCAGACTTGTAGTCATTCCTCCTCCCTCTCTTCATTTTCTGATTCATAAACTGATCCAGAGTTAGGATATCTCGGATCTCACCAGGAAGGGAAGCATACTCCATGTAGCTGTTTCTTATTTCATCAGCTGTGGGTATCTCTGTTTCAGCTTGTTGTACTTCTCTTGGCAGAAATACAGGTTGTAAAGGCCTTGGGGCTGAACCTCCATTGTTGCTCCCGTTATTACTCCCGTTTCCATTGCCTACAGGAGCGTTAGAAGTGCTGGCTTCCGGTCCATTGTTGGGTTGATTAGGGGTCCCAACAACGTTCTGGTTAAGCTTGGCCAGCAGTAGAGACATCATGTCCATCATGGCATTGAATTGTCTCTCTGCCCTCTTATCAGGTGCCTCATTCGGTTCTGTGGTCTTATCTGCCATTGAATCCATTGAATCTGAAGTATCTAGATCCTTTCCTTTGTTTCTCAGTACTTTTGAGAAAGTGTCCTCTTCCGGCACTATCGGAATCTGAAACTGCTGTCTCTTCTGCTCTCTGTTGTAGTATCTGACATCTCTGTCACTCATGGAGACTTCTGAACCCACTGAAACTCACAGGCTGGTAGAAAAACCAGCTCTGATACCATTGTAGTATCCCAGTTATTTTTTTTTGAATTTTAAGGCCAACAATAACATCAACAAGAAATTAACCCGTTAAGGTTAGAAAACATAAACTGAAACCATACTGGAAAGTAACCCTTCCACTTTTTGATCACCAAGTGCCCAATGTGGGAAGGTGAGAGCATACGGTGTTGAGGGGATCATTAGTTTAAGAAAACTGAAACACAATGCAATGCTTGGGCGGCAAGCCAGCCCCTTCCATTTATCTAGCGGAAGAACAAGGGAACTTGGCGGTGAACCAGCCAAGTAAGATGCACAAAATAAGAATCACTCAACCGCAATATATTAGTGGGAGGACTGTAATTACATAGTAACCTCAACTTGACCGCTTATGCAGCGGGAGGACCATTACACATAGCTATCACTCGACCACTTATGCAGTGGGAGGACTGAAAATTACAAAGTTGCTTGATAGTAGGCGGCAAGCCAGCCTCTTCCACTTTTTCAGTGGGATGAGAGTTACAAACAGAACTGTTTAGTAGTACTAGTACTTAACCTTACAATAATAGAGATAAGAGAAGGGGAGTAATGCAGATTATAACACTAAGAACAATGAATTTCTGCTATATCCCAATCTGCAGGCTGGAATTACAAATCAGCAGCCTATGAAAATGCTAAAAAAGCTCATAACTCCCTCAATATACATCCAAATCAATTCAAACCAGTCCCAAACCCACAATATTTCATTTGCAACAACAACCAATCAAAGCCACAACCCAAACAACCCCTTATAATTTTGCATGCATCCCAATGCAAAACAGAAAACCATGCTATACCTAAGAATTTCGATTTAGCATAATAAATTCAAAACTCAAACAAACATGCTATAAACTCACAAAGTTTATCGCCAGTGCTGGGAAGGAAGAAGGAGATGATACCCATAATCGTCAGTCGCTTCGGCAGAGAGGTATGATCGAAAAGGTACTTCAGCCACAGGCAAACCAACAAGTCTCCAGAATCACTTCAACACCAAAAATGTCTAAGGCCAGCTTTGAGGATGTAGTAGAATACAACACACAGCTAGGTACTATATTTCAAGTACGAAACCAGGAAGCACTAGGGAGACGCACTCCGAAGCCTTAAGTTCTGTCGCCAAACCGGTAGCATAACATTACAATTTTTCAAGATGCCTCAAATGAGAGCCCAAGGCTCTTATTTATAACTTCTCATCAACCAAATTCAAATGCAAATTCCCCCAAACACCACTTCCTTCATTTGCATTTCATTTCACCTCACATGGACCCATGTGTAGTGCCATTCTCATAAGTCAAACCTCACGCCAAAAAGGCATGGACCCACGTTAATCACTTGGCAAATAATAGAGATGCAATATAAAATAATATTCCTCTAAATAATCTCGACATCCCTTATTACACACGAATTTCGCCAAATACTTAGGATAAAATAGGCATTAATCCCAAATTCTATAAATCAGTAGCAATTAATCAGATTAATTAAATATTAAACCTTAGGATAAGGAAATAATATTTAATTGCGTCACATATGACTCCCGTGCTGATTTTCTGTCAAAACTAGGATGAAACTGAGCCAGGAAGACCACTGAACTGCTGCAAGATCAGGACCTTGTCCACTGCCAGAAATAGAATTATGCCACACTGCCACTTAATAAAAATAGTAAGTCAAAAACTAATGCTCCCAAAAGCATGATCATTGAGCCCAGTGACAGAGCATGGAGAGCTTAGTAGGACGACATCGCCTAAATAGCCATTCCCTGACTTACTAAAAATAGTAAGTCCTTGCCTCATCAATGTTGGACCCTCATTCTTCATTCCACCTAGCCTACGGGTCTCAGGAATAGGCTAATGGACTACTGGAAGGTCATCAATGAGAAGGGGACATTACATGTACGGACATAAGGCATTTTTCTCTTCTTTTTACAAAAAAGTGTCCAAAATGACAACTTTTACAAGCAAAATGACAACTTTTGTTGCTCCAAGTGGCAATTTGGGCAACCTAACACAACCAACCTTCCAAAACCACTTAGGAATGATTAAAAACACTTTCTAAACATGTCTCAATGCTTTCCAAAGCATGGCTAAGCCTATAAGGCGATTTTCCACTTTTTAGCCTTATTTGGCCTAGGAGCACAAAACTGACAAGTCAAACCTTTTTAAGCAAAACTTGATCTCTTAAGCACAAAATGAGATCAAACACTTATGAAATGACTAAACACAACCTATAACAATATTCAAAACCTATTACAAGACTCACTAACACTTAAGCATGAAAATACTAAAAAGGAGAGTGAAACATTACTAGGTGCTCCTGCACTAGAAACCTTCCCAAGGTGGGAGTGATCTTTCCAAATACTATGATTTAGATAAGTATTAAACTTATTATTATAAGTCAATAAATGAAATGGAGTAGATTTAATAAAATTCTTTAAAGATCTTAATATGGTCAATTCTTAAGCTAGTTAATATTGGCAAGCAAGCATTTTTTTCATTTATGTGTAAATTATAAATATAATTTATAATATTTAAACATCAATAATAACATGAATAAATCCTTTGCCACATAAAATTAACTGTGATATATTAACTCTAAAATGTTGCATTACATTTTGGTACTAGAGCTTGTGAGAAGTCTTTCTCACCATTGGATTAAATCAATGATCTGAAGATACAAGCAGAGATAAGTACTATCTATTTTTCTAGAATATGTATTTTAGATTGTAGCGCATGAATATAAATATAAAGTACTATTGCCAAACAACTTATAGAAATTCAT
The DNA here is from genome assembly GCF_030272615.1 of Cryptomeria japonica. Lineage (NCBI taxonomy): Eukaryota > Viridiplantae > Streptophyta > Pinopsida > Cupressales > Cupressaceae > Cryptomeria > Cryptomeria japonica. The sequence continues at coordinate 335,573,329 of NC_081412.1, forward strand.
AAATAAAAAGAAACAAAAACACAAACTTTGTCACTTATTCAACTTTGTCTTGGAGTGGATGGATTAGAGAGTAATGAGCGAGAACTGGAGCAGCAACAAGGGTTTCAATTCTAAAGGGAAGGATGTAGAGGAGGAATCTCTCTGGGAAGTTGAGGAAGATGACGAATTGTTTTTGGATCTCCTACTTTAGGCTAGGCTATTGGGCACTTATTATTTTGTGATGTTCCTAAATCCACTTAGGTTCTAGTAGAGCTTGCCCTCTCATTGGATTTAAGTATGTGCAGAGGTTTGTTTCCCTTGATGTTGGCCTTTGTAGTCCCTTTGTGACTTCTTAGGGGCATGTGGAGGATGTGTGTGCAAGTTTAGTTGGGGATAAGCTACATGTGATTGCCCTTGTGTCTTGTATGCCAACATAAATACAATAGTGGGGCTGGTGTTGGTTCTCCCCAAGTTAAGGTCTAAGAACCCGTTCCTTCTCTTCATGATGGTGGTACGTGTGCAATGGATTTTGGGTCCTCGTTTTAGAGATGGCATGCTTAAGGGGCACCCTACCCTGGAGTTGGCTCCCATTCCTTTCTCTATTGTTTAGGCCATTGTGGTTAGGGTTTAAGGTTTAGTATATAGTGTTTAATGTTTACGTTGATAATGGAGGGTTGAGGGTCTACCTATTCCTCCTGTTGGTGTACGTTTTATCATATATCGAACATTAGAATAAAATGTCCCATGACACTCTATCCTCTCTTGAAAAACCACCGCTTATGTTAAGATTGCAAGAAGATCATATGGCGATTCCAAGGTTTCTTTTGTCAGGTCTTGACGTGTGGATAATCTCAATGGGCATTGTGATATGCTAGTAATACACAGGGGGACTTACGCTTGGCTTGTTCAATTCACAATGGAGATTTATCATTTGGGTTTGGATCATAGACTTCAAGAAAATTGAAAAGGAGATAAGGTTTAGAAATTCTAATCTATTCCTAAGAATTCAGGAGAGGGTTAAGACTGGGTGAAACTAATAACAACACTTCGTTTCGCCACACTTAGGACAACTACGCAAAACATGTGCAATCTTCTAAGGTTGTGCTCAAGATTTTCACACTTATGAATAATACCAACAATTGAACAATATTACTCAAAGTAGAAGTTAAGCATCCACATCAAAAGCTTAGGCTAACTTTACACAGAGAATGAAAATCATCCATCCAACAAAAGTATGAGCAAAAAGTTACACCAATCTAAATTATCAATTCCTTCATTCATCTAACATACATGAAATAAAATCCTAAACTATGATGAGGGATAAGAACCATGCAGACTCCAAAATAAGGGAAATAATCACCATCAATTCGAACAATGTATTACTTATTATTTTGGCAATCCTAAGCAACAATTGCTTATCTCAACATGTTTTGCAACATGCTGCCATGATTTACAAATGAGGGGTGAGCTCAATTTATAGGCACCCCAATTACAATTCAATGGCCAAGATTGATTTCCAATTAATGGTCGAGATTAAAACAACCTAACCCTAATCAAAGTTTCCCAAAATAGGTCAAATATCCGTTGGATGAGAGACAAGTGGCACAAGATGCTAATTTTTAGGATTGCACCCCCTTCTTCTGCTGAGAGGTAGTGTGTAAAATGAACTTGGACATGTTGACTTGAATTCCCCAATTTGTGCCGAAAAATTTGCCTATGGAAATTTTTCTTGAATACTCTTTTGCCGCCAATTTATGTTGCGCGTGGGAGCTTGTCTTTGACTCTTCAGAAATGAAATCTTTCAAGAAATTTGGAATTTCTTTCCATACTTTCACCAAGTCTAAAGACTTTTCCTTCTTGATGCTTGGAGACTCTTTCAGGTGCCTTGAATTTGGAGAAGAATTTGATTCATGTGCTTGGCTTTTCAAATTTATTTCTTCCTGGCATGGCAGACTTGGATGAAGTCCAGCCAACCTTTGTTTTATGCTTTAATCTTTCTTCCATGCCTTGGCATGCTTTGTGTCAATTTGTTTTCCCTTGGACTTGGAATGTTCTTGGACAATCATCCTTCAATTTGCCTAATCTGTTTATGCCTTGGAAAGAGTTCGGACAATCATCTCTGTGTGTTTGATGGATTTGGAAAAGTTTGGGCAGTCATGAGCCTTCTTGTCTTTGGCAGCTTTGGAAATATAATTAGACAATTTGTTTTCGAATTTTCCTTGATCTTGATTTATGGCGATCTTGGAAGAATACATGCCATCCTTATGCTTGCTTAGCAAACTTTCTCTTGGCAAGGCGGAATTAACACATCCTTGGACAAGTTTCAATTTTTGTCTTATTTTATTGGACAAAGCTTGGCTAATCTTTTCCTTGCAAGGCGAACTTGGATTTCCTTGTCTTCATGGATCAGATTCGAAGGTCTGATCGCTAGGCTTTATTTATTCTTTCCATGTCATGTGCTTGGAAGATCATTCTCCAAGCCTTCTCTTTTTATTATCCAACCTGATTGCTTGGAAGTTTAGATAGTTTGTTTGCTTTATTCCTCAGCGAATTTGGATAACATTCTTCATAATCCTAGTAGGGCGGACTTTCGTGAATCTTGGACATGAATGATTTGTTATGGGAAGATCATTAGTCATTCCTTCTCAAGCGGACTTAGAAGACAAGAGATGTTCTTCTTTGTAGGCGAATTGGAATATGCTTAAGACATATTACCTTGTCTTTGTGCTCATCAAACTTCCAATCTGCTATCTTTTAATTCGCTATCTATGATGAACTTGGATGAGTCTTGGACATGTCGAACTTATTGAGTGCTTCCTTCAACTTTTTGGAATGCTTTGTTTCCTATCTCCATGCGAATTTTGTTGTCTCTGTCTGAAGTCTAATAATCTGATCAGGTTCTAGCATGTTTGGAAACTGCTTACTTTGCTCATCCTTGGTGAATTCTGGACATAGGCTTATGCCCCAACTTTGGCGAACTTGGATGATGTCTTGACATGTTCATTGCCAACTTGGAAGGCAGATTTGGAGTGCATTAGCCAAGGACGGACTTTGTCTCTCCTTGGTCATGTTTCTTGGGGCAGATTTGCTTCTTGCTTAGGAAATTTTCTTTGACACTCAACCAAATTTTGAAATTTTATTCTGCAAGGTATCAACACTTAGCCATTTTTTCTGAATTTTTTCCTTAACCAAAGGTAGGAGTTTGATGAACCTCTGCCATGGGTTACTTGACGGAAGGTAGGAGTTCGCCATGAGCATGCCAACTTTGTTTGCACATAGGCAGAGTTTGAAGAGTCTTAGCCATCCTTCCAACATACTTAGGCGAACTTGAATGTTTCCATGCCATGGGTGGACTTGAGGATGGCTTGGCCATTCCAGTTGATGTGCAATCTTCCAAACTTCTAGACAACCTTTGTCTGTCATTCCTGCAAAAACACATGAAAATTCCATATTATTTTCAGGTTTTAATTCTGATTTTTTATCCTGTTTTCTGAAAATTTCACTTTCAGCCTGTCAAAAGGTTAAATTTCTGCGAAAAAGTGGATTGAAAGTGAAGGATTTGGTCAAGAAATTGATAAAATTGAAAGAAATAAGACATAAAGGTAAGAAAATTCAGTCGGATTGAATATTTGAATGATTGGAATTTACCTTCAACTCTGAAATTCTGTCTTAAAATCTAAAAATGGCACCTAATTTCTTGATTTCCACACTTAAAAGAATTTTATTCTGGAAATTTTCTCTTCAAAAATTCAAAATTCACAAATTTTGCAGTGTTCCACGGGCGTTGGGGACGGGGGGACGAGGGGGACGCGTTTCCGGGACGGGGGGACCAAGGGCCTAAATTTGGGGACGGCGGGGGGACGGCGGCGGGGGGGTGGCGGGGTGGTGGTGCTCATATATATACATATAGTACTTGAAAAACTAGTTTTGAAAAGATGTATAACAGTATAAGAATTAGATTTCAAATTAAACTATAGGAAATACCAAGATTACTTAGATTAGTGATACGTAACTAATTGCTAAAAGTAAATAAAATTTGACAAATGAAATTGTCAAATTGGAGATTTCTCATTTCTATCATATGAATATCGAAAAAGGAAAACCAAAAATATGAATATCTGATGCCATTGCAAAGTCTATAATAATAAAGATGATTACATGATTCATCATTACAATGAGTAGCCAAATAAAAATACGTGTAGCAATAGCATTACAAAAGAGACGAGTCAAATACAAAATGACAAAACTGAAAAGTGAAAACTCAAACTGTAGCTAATGGAGGCCTCTAATCATCTGCGAACTCCTCCTCACTGGAACTGCTGGACTCTTGAGGATCAAGGTCCCTCAAGCTCACACCAACTAGCCCTGCATCTGAAGTGGTAGGATCATCCTCATCAATTTGTGAAGGCTCCTCTGGCTCTACATCCCATCGTGCCGCTGGACTCTCCTTGTACATAAGTGTCTTGCGGTCAATGAGACGCAAAGCACCGTGTACAGCCACAAGCTTCTCTGCTCTCTTAGAGGTAAGTCTGTTCCTCTTAAGAGAGTGGATGAAGCTATATGTAGACCAGTTCCTCTCAGCAGCTGAAGAACTGGAAACCTGGGATAGCAGACGGATGGCTAGAGTGGTGGTCAAAGATTTCGGGCCATGACAAGTCCACCACAAAAGTGGGTCCTCTTGTGCCATAGTGTCTATATCCATCTTTGCCGCATCTGAATAACCTCTAAGAGTGGCAAATCTTCCCCACTCAGTGCGCATTGTGCCGGCATCTCTGGAATCAAACATCTTCTCTATGCACCTAAAGAAACCCGCCTTCACCTCATCATCCTCAATCGGTGTCATTCTACCCGGTCTAGCCTTGTACCACTTAGGATTCAAGGCAAAGGCAGCCATATGCAAAGGAGTGTTCAACTTGTCCCATCTACTTTGAATGATAGGCCGGATCTGCTCATTGTAGAATGCTAGAGAGGGGTCCTTCACTCGCACAGCAGCCCTCATCTGGTCAAGCATAGAGTCAATGCACTCATACACCTCTCCAAGGTTAGGTACATCCCCATCCCCATATCTGATCACCTGGAATACTGGAGAAATGATGGAGACAATGTATTTCGCATCAGTCCAAAACACATCACTCTTCACTATCTCCTTCACCCTTCTCCCCTGCTCTGTCTTGGCCTCAGCCCACCTATTCCACTCATTAGTCATAACCATGAGTTGCAATGCCTCTTGCAACTCAATCATTCTCTCCAAGAGAATGAAATAGGATGCATATCTAGTCTCAACTGGTTTCAAGAACTCCTTCTTCGCGAAGGTCCTGAAGAGTGCATGTGAAGTGTGGTGGTTGCAGATAAACATCTGCACATCTCTCGCATCGGTGACCACTCCTCTAATCCAATCGATCTTCCCCATGTCCTTGAGTGCATTGTTCATGGCATGCACACAACATGGGGTCCACCAAATGTGTCTATCGGCTGCCTCAACGAGTCTCCCTGCTGCTCTACACACATAGGCTGCATCTGTCACTACTTGGACCACATTTTGTGGCCCAACCTCCTCAATAGCCTCCCTGAGGACCTGAAACTGGAAATCAGCATCTTTACGATGCCCTGTACAATCAATTGCTCTAAGGAAGTATGGGCCCTTTGCACATGTGACCATGACGTTGATGAGTGGACGATGGCTAATGTTCGTCCACCCATCCATAACTATGCTGCACCCCGATGCCGCCCAACATGCCTTCATCTTCTCCATCAAAATATTGATCTTGGAATAGCTTTTATCCAAGATCGAGGTCCTCATTTTCGTCTCCCCTGGTGGCACATAAGATGGTCCTCCCTTGGCCACCATATCCATCATCTTCCTATAATAAGGAGACCGTGTAACATGAAATGGAATGCCATTGGCAAAGAAGAAATTGCCAATGGATTCATCTATCTCATCTCTCAGCTGCACTTTAAACATATCAGCAATGGGGTTGCTCTGTGGTGTATGCAACCTACGTTTCCCAGCCCTGGCAGCAGTAGAAGTGGAAGTAGATGGAGATCCAAACATCATTCCTCCCGCCTGTGAAGCATGAGAAGTATGTGGCACTGGCACATTCTGGCTGTCGTGAAGTGATGCCCTAGCAGACAAAGTAGTAGGCATTGAAATATTTGTGTCATCTGGAACCCCCCAAAGCCTGTTAAACACAATTCTGTACTGTATATTTTTGGGTTCCTCCAAAAACTTACAATGTTTCACGCCTTTTCCTCTCCAAAACAGAAAGTGTGCATTCACCCTGCTAATGCTACCGAACCATTCTCTATCACAAATATTGCACTTCCACTTCCTTGTTCCCCCACTTGAATGTGATGCAGTGCCTTGTACTGATATTTGTGAAGCAAACTGTTTTAGAGGAGACTTAGGATCAAAATGACCCCTAGCATATGGTGCCAACAACTCTGAAGGGCAACCTGTACTAGCTGGTGCACTTGCCATAGAACTAGATTGGGCTCCAGGATCAGCCCCATGGTCACCCCCCTCATTTTCAGGTTCATATTCTGAATCATTCTCACTATGAGAATGGATTTCCATGTTATCTTCACTCGTGCCTTGGGAGCTCATTGTGAAAATTTCAAATTGACACTGCATTTCACAAAATAAAAATAAAAATAAAAACAAAATCAGCCTTGTTTAACAATATATTTTTAAATTTTTTTCCTATTCATCTCAAAATGAGATTTGATGTTGAATCTTGAGGACAAAATGATGAATCATTTTGCCCTCAAGATTCAACATCAAATCTCATTTTGAGTCTTGAGATGAATAGGGAAAAAAAAACAAAAAATGACATAGAACAATGAAAATCAGAAAGTAAAACAAAAAAAAAACAAGAAGAAGTTGAAAAACCCTACCTTGTGCTTGAAAAATCTTCTTCTTCCTCTTCTTCTTGCTTCTTCTAGCTCCTATCACGCTTGCATTCACTTTTCTCGCCCCTTCAATCAATCTTCTTCAAGTATTTCCTCCTCTTCAAGTTGCTGGAAAAAAAATCAGTTTTCCAAAATGAGAGTGAAATCCAAAATAAACATGCTTTTGTGTTGTTTTGGGGGGTAGGGTGGGGCCCACGTCCAATTAGGGTTACCCCTTAACCCCCCCCAAAAAGCACATGTTATAAAAAAACTTAAAAAAAATAAAAAACTGTCTTTTTTTCGCGTGGGTGGCGGTGGCGGGACGGCGGGGGACGTCGCGTCCCCGTCCCCCCGTCCCCGAGACGTCTCTGACGGGGGGACGCGCCCAAAAAGGGGGGGGACGCGTCCCCGTGGTTCACTGAAATTTTGAGAGAAAACTTCTTCTCAATTGCTCTCCAAATTCTCAACCTGAATAATGAATTGTGAAAATGAGTTGGTTGAAAATCAAGGTTACCAGGAGACGGGGGTACTTGGGTATTTCGGAGACGGGTACTGGTACCGGTACGACAAATTTTCAAAAAAACGGAGACGGGGGTACTTGGAGACGACAAATTACTTTTTTAATATAATTTATAATTTTCAGTAAATATCATAACATAGAATTTTGAAAATAAGAATAGTGGAAAAGTTTAACAAATCAATATTAACTTTCAAGTTTAAATACACATATGTCAAATGTCATTGTGTCAAAAAGACTGAAAAGTTCAAAACTCACACTACATATTTGATATTTCATATTAGTTAGCAGCATCATTACAAATTGAAATTCAAAAACATTGATAGTTTGATGCTGATACACAAACAAAAAACAAAAATCAGAAATCTATCATCTACTATGCTATGTCTGGATCATCCATATGAAGGTCCTCAGCTAGGATGGTCTCCAGATACTCATCACTCTCTAACTCAGGTTCCTCTGATGGTAGTAGAACTGGGGCAAATTCAATAAGGCCATTTGGTTCAACCGCTTCATCCCCCATGGCTGCAACTCCTCCATCATCAGGTGCAATTTGGTCCCATTTTGCTGAAGGACCCTCCATGTAACTAGGATCAACACGCGAGAGAAGACGAAGTGAGCTATGAATGTAGACCAAGTTCTCTGCTTTCTTTGACCCCAATCGGTTCCTCTTTTGTGAATAAATAAAACCATAAGTGCTCCAATTCCTCTCACAAGATGAAGAGCTAGCTACTTGTGAGAGCAATCTGATTGCAAATGATTGCAATTCAGGTTCTTCACCTCCATGGTTCCACCACCACTCTAAAGGATCTTTCTTTGCCCGCATATCATATAAAGCTTCCACTGAAGAGAAATCACCTTGCTCACGTGAAAACTTATTCCATTGAGTCCTTATGATTGAGGCATCCTCGTGTTGACCATAAATCTTTTTTACTGCAGCCCAAAATCCTTTCATTACCTCTCTATCCTCATGTGGAGGCTTCTTTTTGGTCTCTTCTGTGTTATGCCATTTAGGATTTAAGGCATGGGCAGCACAATGAAGGGGTGTGTTGAGTTTGTTCCATCTTCCATGTAACTTTTCTTCTATCAAAGGATATAAAGAAGAATCTTTTGCATCAGTTATTTTTTTTACTCTTTCACACATGGAATCTATTTTTTCATAAACTTCCCCCAAACATGGCTTGTTTGAGTCTGTAAATTTAATCACCTCACATATGGGCCTAATAAAATCAACAACAAATCTCACATCAGCCCAAAAATGGCCATCAAGGACCAAACCGCTCACCTCAACTGCAGTATTTGATGCAAATTGCCTCCAAGATGCCCATGCATCACTAACAACTATGGAACACAAAGCTCCTTTGACTTCACAAAGGCGGTCAAGAAGAATAAAATAGGAAGCAAACTGTGTATCAGCTGGTTTGAGAAGTTCCACCTTGGCAAACTTACGATAAATGGCTTGTGTGTGATGATGGTTACATATGAACATCTGTATTTTTCTGCCCTTTTCTATGAGGTCTGAAACCCATTGGAACTTGCCAATATCTTTGAGTGCATTGTTCAACGAATGCACACAACAAGGTGTCCATAATATATGCTTGTACTTGTTTTGCACCATCATACCTGCTGCTTTACAAACAGGGGCAGCATCGGCAATAACTTGGACTACATGTGATGCCCCTACCTCCTCAATGCTGTCACATAGCTGGTTATGAAGAAAATCTGCATTCTTTTCTTGCCTTGAACAATCTATTGCCTTCAAAAAATAAGGCCCTTTGCTACATGTCACCATGACATTAAGTAGCGGACGATTTCTAGCATCTGTCTACCCATCCATCACTATACTGCAACCTTCTGTAGACCACACTCTCTTCATTGGTGCAGTTTGTTGCTCTAATCGAATTTTTTCCTTGTCAATTAGAGTTGTGCCGAGCTTTTCAGATCTAGGTGGTTTATACCCAGCTGGTCCATTATTGATAGCTTGTACCATCTCTACATAGAAAGGTGAGCGAGCAGCATTAAACGGTATTCCATTTGCATAAAAGAAGTGTGCAATTGCTGCATCAATTGTTTCTCGACCTTGCACATCAAATAGCCTTCCAATGGGGTTTGAGATGCTAGTATGTGGTCTCTTGTGAGACTCAGACTGTTGTGCTCCTACATCACTAGAAGACACATCTACCTCTGGCTCTCTAGTTGCCCCTGTGGTTGAAGCATGAGAGGAACTCATATTGTAAACTTTCCCATCGGCCCTTTCTTGCTCCCTCACAATGTCATATCGTTCTAACTCATTTGTACAAATTTCAACACCGTGTCCTGGTTGGTGAAGGAAATGAGCCTTCACCCTCGTGTAGGTACCTTTCCATCCCAATGGACAAAGTTTACATTTAATAGTGGCTGTCCCCCGTGTTCCTTTTGGCCTTGGAACACGGTCAACATACTTCCATAAGGGGTACAAGCCTTGTTCCCCCCCCCCCCTTGACATTCTGCAATCTGCAAGCAACAAAACAAAATAAAAATTCAAAAACTATTACGGATTACCAAGTTTGATGTCTTAAATTTATCAGACTATTAAAAAAAATTTAAATTTGTTATTTTAATTTATACAAGATAGTTATAAAACTGTTAAAATTTGTATCATATAGTTAGAATAAAAAAATGTATCATAATCATACTTTTAAATTTATAAAATAATAAAATCTATATCAGACTGTTCAATTAAAAATATGTATTAGACTGTTAATTTCTTAAATTTTTATCAGTCTGTGAAAATTGAAATTAAAATTGTTAATTTTATAATTTGTTAAATTTTTAATATTTATTTTAAATTTTTTAATAAATAATAAATGTATAATATTAGTATATTACTCGCTTATTAGTATCACTTAATAAATAAATAATACTGTATAACAGTATAAGTAATATACAGTAAATACTAAAACTGTATTACTATTACTTAAAGTTAATAATAATAAATAAATAATAGTAATACTAATACTGTATAAAAATTATAGTAAATACTATTCCAAATTTTAAAAATAAAAATGAACATTGAAAACATCAGACAAATAAAATAAAAAAACCCAGCACAATGCAAATCGAAACTACAAATTAAAACTGCAATGAAACGAAACCTACCTGGATCGATGGGAAATTGCAACGAAACACCTTCCTCGCGATTTTTTTCAACTGGGTCGTATTTTTCTCCACCTGCGATTTGCGATTTCGCCTTACATTTTCGTTTATGTTTAGCGCTTAGAGTTTTGCGGGCTGCGTTCGTCGTGTCGCGATTTAATTTTGAGGGCTGCGTTTTTACTTTTAGTGTCGCGATTAGGGTTTTCGTTGTCCTTTTTCCAACGCGACTCTGACGCGACGGGGTGTGGTTTTTAATATAATCGTTCTGCAATGTTTTTTCGACGGGAGATGCCATATTTTCCACGGGACGTTAGGAGACGTATCTCCAATGCATCCTTCTCAGAATGGCACCTCCAGAGACGTTTTGGAGACGGGAGACGTGTACCAGTCTCCGAGACGCGTCTCAGGTAACACTGTTGAAAATATAGAGTCTAGGATTCCTTAACTTAGAAGTTTTATTGTTTTTTTTTTTTTTTATTATTTTTTTTATTTTTTTGTTTTAACCTTTCCAAAATGGAAAGTTTTATTTTTTCTCTCAAATTCATCTTTATCAAGGAATCTTCTAGAACTTTCTTTTAATTTCCAAATTTTTTGATTTTTTTTTTTGAAATAATTCCTAGTGTTGAAAAATAATCCTTGAAAATAATTTTAATTTATTTCATGTGCCAAATTTATTTTCCAACTTACTTTACACTTCCATTGCTTAGTGTTCAATCCAACAATAAGAATAATAACTCTAGTTGAAGTCTCAACCTGAAGTTTGGACGTTCACTCTGTGAAGTTACTATCTCCATAGTTGGTGTTCATTGGATTGTCAACCCAGGGACGTAATACTTGAAATGGGTCTGCACTATATATGAACTAAGTTCCTGCGATAGCTACCTTGCATTACTGCAACAACTAACATCTATGCGGGAAAGGTAAGTAAGAATTGAAACATTTGAAAGGCTACAGGAAAAACTCTGCATTAACATAAATTCATTCAAGAAATACTAGCTAAGTCCAATGCTGCCAAACAGGAATTACTCTTTTTGATTTGGCTGCAAGAACAGTCAATGGATCTGTTTCCAATGGCTGCAGGAACAGTCAATGCAAGAACGTCTACTGCAGCTAAAGAAGAAAACTAATTTTAACAAAGGCACAGGAACACTCACCAAGTGGGCCCCCTTGGATGAGTGCTTCCAGGCTTGCAAAACAATTCTAAGTGCTCAGAATAACATATCTTTATTCATTGTTCCTCAAAAGTCATTACATGATTCAGAATCAAAAGAAACTTAAAACATTTGTAACTTTATTTCTAAATCCTCTGCTCTGTTTCTTCTCTTTTCTTTCTAACCTATAAAAAGAGATAAAGACCCTTATTTAAAAGAAAACAACTACTTACAACACAGATCACGCCGATGAGAAGAGGCGGATAATTATTCAAGAAAGGAAACAACCGGAGTTAAGTCACTGATAATGTGGTTCTAAACCGAACCACAGTCATAACATAGCGTGGCGGTATTTACAACACTAATGCCCACTTGAGTCAGACATCAGTAAGTATTGCACGCCTACTTTTCCTCTGCCGTTCCTTACGCTCATCAACTTTTCCGCTGATTCCATCTTTTAGTCACCTCCTTGAATATCTCTTTCTGCAATTGGCGTGACAGAAGAGCTTTCACAGCAAGATCATTTTTATTCCTGCAATTCAAAAGAAAGAACATACAAGCACATACACATCTATTTTAATTAATCAAAACATCTATTAAGTTCACACATGATATTGCCTAAGACAATCCACATGGCAACAAGAATGAATAACATGGCTGCAGGAACAACTGGCAACGACAAAACATGATGTAATAGGCTCAGGTTAACATCTGAAATGCACATAGTCAACTTTTAATACATCATCACTATCCCATCATATAAATCAAAATATGAGAAAAACTTTGAAGTTCTGGGGATAAAAATATGCTAATGTCTCAACTCATCATGCCCCCCAACTTAAGGTCTTGCTGATCCTCCAGCAAGAGGAAAATTCCTGATTCTGGCACTAACCCTTAAGTCACCAACGGTTCCTTGACTTGTTCCTCCTGAAGCTAAATTCCAATAAAACCTCTTTATCTTTTCTAGCTTGGACCATCTGGCCTCTTCTGTAATTGCTTCATAGGGCTTATCTGTAACCTTACATCCCAACAATGGCCACATAAGGATAGGGGGCTGAAAGATCAAAGGTAACCAGTTATGGTTTTTCATCTTGCTCAGTTGGATATATTTAGGGGCTCTTTGTATAGCTGCATGAAAATTTGGCAGTGAATGAGGTTCTCCCTATTTCAATTCCTCTAGCAAATTGTTCCAACGCTGAGTTAGGCAGTCAATTGCAGCTGCACTTTCATTCTGAATTAAGTGTTCATATGCCTGAAATATTTCTTCCCTCATTGGCAATACTTGGTCCCTTACATTTGGCCTTGCCAATAGCTTCTGCCAATCATAATAAAGAACCCTTGGCTCTTTTGCTTCCTTTCTCAGTGGTAATGGACAATCAAATTCAATATTCTTATGCGTTTTGGCCTGTGTTCCCATGCTGATCTCACTCTGAATACATGACATTAAGGCTTTTATGTGGATATCACCAATGTATAGCAAGGGATTCCACTCACTGTCAGAAGTTACAACATAGTTATGCAAGTAAAGTTCACACAATAAATTTTTCACAGCTGCTAGGGAAGTCTGATAGGCATCATAAAATTCCTCAAGGGTTTCTAAAGAAGGGCTAAGGTCCCTGATAATGCGGTTTAATTTAAAATTTAATTGCTGCTCCTTCAAATGCAGAGCATAAACTCTTGGCAGTGCCCTACATTGCATTAACTCAGGGACCATACTAGTGATTGCATCAACTTTGGCTTCTAATTCTTCAATTTTATTATCCCTTTTTTCTATTTCCCTCTGTTGCTTGTCAATAATCCCCTATAATCTAGCCCTCTCTATCTCCCACTGCCTATAGAATGTTAATGCAATAGATAAACTGGTGAGAGATGATGGAGGTCTAATAGCTGTTACCTTAGGACGTGGGATTTCTTCAACTGATTCCTCATGTTGTTCCGCCACATATGCCAGACTTGAAAGTTTGTCAACATCATCTTCCTTCTGAATTTCAACCTCCACTGGGCTCTCTTCTTCTGATGCTTCCACTGAAATAACCTCTATTGCATCACCTGCTAGACAAACTTTTTGGGTACTACTCCGAGTCCTCCTTGCATAAACCTTTGGAGTGGCTGCAGGAACGGTTTCTACCTGTGGCTTCGCTGCAGGGGTATTTCTCTTCGGCCTATGCCTCTTGGCTGCAGGGGAAACTTGAGTTGCTTGCGGCTGAACCATAGGTTCATCATCTGCATTAATTACTTCTAATTCTTTCCCTTTTCTTTTAGAAGATGCCGCTTCTCTTTGAAAAGAAGTGGAGGGCTGCTCAATGTTTGTTTCCACCATCTCTTCCTCCGTAATAGTCAAAGCTCCTTCGGCGATAAAAGATTCATTCCCTGCAGAAATTATAGGAGAAGAGGGTTCTCCCATATCCTCCTTTTCAACTGCTAACTCATTTGCAATAGGAGCATCTTCAACCCTAAACTGCAGTATGTCTTCAAATACACCCCATTCCATTTGTGAAACATCCCTAAGAGAACGTTCTACCAGCAATTTTATCAGACCATGATGGCTGATAGAACAATTTCCATTCTTCCGTGTTTCTTTGGCAATTGTGGAAATGAGGTGGTATTAAAAAATTGGAACATTCACCCTCCGGCCATGCCGTAAATGACTAAGCAATTTGAAGTGGGCTGAATGTAAATTTGAATACCTCCCATAGTAGGTAATATACTTCATTATATACAAGGCCACCAGGGGCCATTCTGCTGGAAGGGATACCCTTCTGGTTCCCTGCTTGTCCACCATTAGAGGTCTATCTGTGGGGCGTGTAAATTCTGCTCTGGCGCTTCTAGCATCCTTTGATTCAGGAAACAGTTCTCCCTCTTGCAGCAACCCCGTAACCTTAGCTATTCGCTGCTGTGTAGTAATGACCCTTAATCCTTTAACAGTAGCCTCCCCTTGGTTGAATGAATGCATAAACTCAGAGGCAATTTCTTCATTATAATTTGTTATTTTCAGAAAGTAGACAATCCAACCATGCAGCTGGAAATAATGCTCACAAAGAGCATCTTCTAGCAACGCATCATGGATTACTGGTTCATGGTGGATAGGATCTCCACCCATGTCTCACTCTGTTAATGTAACAATTTCTGCAGTTGAGAACGAAGAACTGAAATACTCTACAGACTGGAAATTTTTGATTGAAACTTCCTTACCTACTTCCAGTTTTGGCGGCAGAATTCATTACTTTCTTATGCCAAAGAATATCTCATTAAAAGAATGATGGCAAGCAATCAAATCAAGATACCGAAAAGGACGAATAATTACTAATTTTGGAAATCGGACCATAAAACACCCCCCAACTTATTTTGGCACGTGTCCACATATGCGGAAGGGATTTAGGGAAGTGTACGCGGATTTAGCAAAGGCAATAATCACAACGAAATCATAAATGCCTAATTAAAATAAAATAAAATATGTACATACTTGCAGTCGTGCGAAAAGAATGGCAAAATGAAATGATTTGACATGAATGAAATGATAGATAAAGAAAGAGATGGGATGACGTGGATGGAAAATTTATTTATGGAGAATAATATTTCCATAAGACATGGAAATATCGTTATGAAATGACGCTTGGAGAATTATGAAATGGTAGGTATGTTCTCTGCATAGGCTGCAGGAACCGTACCCCGAATACTTTCTTCTATTGCTGTAGGAACTTGCCCAGTTGCTGTAGGAACCTGTGTTTGATCTTTCTTGGTGAATTGCTGCAGGAACTGCTCTTTGGTGGCAGGCTTATGATAAAGACTCAATTTGTGACCATTTACTAAAAGCTTAAACTGAACTGTGTCAAATGTGGTGAAACGAACAGCTCCATTGTTGAAAACTTCCTCTATCTCATATGGGCCTAACCATCTGGTTTGCAGCTTTCCCATAGTATCTTTATATCTTGAGTCATATAACAGTGCCCAGTCACCTGCTTTGAACTTTTTCTCCTTGATGTATTTATCATGCCACTTGGCTCTCTGATTTTGAATCAATTCTGTCTGTTGGACAGCCATTTTTCTCCACTCATGCAAAGCATTCAATTGCTGAATACGGTTTCTTTGTGCTTCAGATAGTGTCATGTTTAATTGCAAAGTTGTCGTTAGAGTTTTATGTTCAAACTCAATAGGCATCATTGCTGCTTTTCCGTACACCATCTCAAAAAGTGTAAAACCAATTGGTGTCTTCCAGGTTGTTCTATATGCCCAAATTGCTTTTGAAGGTCTGTGAGACCAGTCTTTTTTATGAACAACCACTGTCTTGGTAAGAATAGCCTCTAACTCCCTATTTGTGACCTCTGCTTGTCCATTGGCTTGTGGATGATATGGGGTAGATTTTCTGTGCCTTATATTGTATTTATTGACCAAGGCTGCAATCAATGTAGAAGTGAATTGTGGTCCTTGGTTTGATACAATTTCCCTTGGTACTCCATATCTTGTAAATATCTCCTCATAAAGGAACTTAGCCACCTTATTATCTCTTGCATGTGTTCCACTCATTTGGTTACATAATCAGTACATACCAGAATGTAAGATTTTCCATTAGAAGGGGGATCAATTGGGCCAACAAAATCTAATCCCCATTTATCAAATGGTGTAACTAATAGTTGTGGGTATAATGGCATCTCATCAAATTTAGTAGGTCTCCCCATGCGCTGACATATGTCACATTTCCTTGTATACTGTGTTGCATCTTTATATAATGTTGGCCAATAATATCCCGTGTTCAGTATTTTGAGTGCTGTTCTCTTAGCAGCAAAATGTCCTCCACATGTTTCATCATGACATGCATGCAGGATATCATATGTTTCATCTTCTCTTACACATCTTTTCATGACTTGGTCAGGTCCAATATAAAACAAACAATCAACAATCCATGAGAAGTTAAAGCTTTTCTCAACTAGCAACCTTCTTTCTTTAGGAGAGAAATGAACTCGCATTTTAGCAGCAGCTAAATAATTGGCAATATCAGCATACCAGGGAGTGTGTGCTTTTATAAGGAATAAATGTTCATCCGGAAAAGCATCATCTATGGTTGTAGGATCTTCCTACAATTGAAGCCTTGAAAGATAATCTGCAACCACATTGGACTTTCCTGGTTTAACAATAACTGTGATATCAAATTCTTGCATCAATAGTAACCAGCGAGCTAATCTACCAGTAATTGAAGGCTTATTCATGAGATATCTGATTGCAGTATGATCAGTGTGCACAAATGTGGGATATCCTGTTATATAGTGCCTGAATTTGTTGAGTGCATATATAACTGCTAACATTTCTTTTTCAGTGACTGTGTAATTTAACTCAGGCCCCTGCAAGTTCTTGCTGATATAATATATTGCACTCTCCAAGTTATCAACCTTTTGTCCTAAGATTGCTCCTATTGCATAATCAGATGCATTCGTATCAATTTGAAATGGCAAGGACCAATTTGGACCTTTAAGAATTGGTGCTTGGGTCAAAGCTTGCTTGAGCTTTAAGAAAGCTTCATTGCATGAAGAAGTCCATTTAAATTCCATATGCTTGGTCAGAAGAGAATATAAGGGACTTGCAATTTTGCTGAAATCTTTGATAAACCTTCTATAATATCCAGCATGACCAAGAAAACTTCTGACATCTTTTTGCTTTACCGGTGCAGTGATGTTTTGAATAACTTTAATTTTTGCTGGGTTAACCTGTATTCCTTTTATAGAGATATGATGACCAAGGACTATACCTTCCTGCATCATCATGAAGCACTTTTCACTATTCAATGACAAATTATAGTCTTCACACCGTTTCAAAACTTTCTTCAGGTTCTCTAATGCTTCTTCAAATTCTGAACCATAAGTTGTAAAATCATCCATATAAATTTCCATGCTGTCTTGGGAAATATCTGAAAATATGCTTATCACTGCTCTTTGAAAAGTAGCTGGAGCATTACATAATCCAAAAGGAAGAACAAAATATGCATATGTTCCCCAAGGACAAGTAAATGTAGACTTTTCTTGATCCTCTGGGGCAATTTGAATCTGGTTGTAGCCACTGAATCCATCAAGAAATGAGAAGTATCTCTTGCCGGTCAAAGAGTCTAATACCTAATCCACAAATGGCAATGGAAAATGATCTTTTCTGGTTGCTAAGTTCAAGACTCTGTAATCAACACATACCCTCCATTTTCCTCCTTCTTAGGAACTATTACCAAAGGTGATACCTATTGACTGTCAGAAATAGGATACATAAATCCAGTATTCAACAACTTCTGCAATTCCTCCTTAACTATTTCTCTTAATGCATGATTGATTCTTCTTTGTGGCTGTCTAAGTGGTCTACAGTCTTCTTTTATGTAGATACGATGGGTACAAACTGTTGTATCAATTCCATGCATATCCTTGTAATCCCATGCAAAAGCATGTTTATGACATTTGAGCAAATCCACAAGTGCCACTCTTTGAGCTTCTGCAAGATTACTGTTGATATTCAAATATTTATTTGAATCAACTTCTATTTTGACAGTAAGATCAATTTGGAATATATCACAAAAATGAGAAGTACAAACTTCCTGTAGCAACAGAGTATGCAATATATCAGTGGCTGTAGGAATGTCTGAGTCTGCAGTATTTGGTACTAACTCTTGCAATTGCTGCTCTTGTCTTAACTCATTTGTCAGAATTTTATAAAGAATTGAGTCTTCATCATGAAATTGCATGAATGGTCCTCTATTAATCATCATAAGGTGATTGATAGAGTCAACTCCTTCAAATTCTTCTCCCAAATAAGGCCAAACGGCTTGTTGCTGATCAAATTAGGGCCGAGCAGGAGAATACAAAGCTAATGTTTTGGTAGAGTTCCCTTCTGAAATAGTCATATCCCCTGATCTACATCCAATATATGCATTAGCCGTAGCAAGCCAAGATCTTCCCAAAATCACCGGATATCCTCCCAATGTGGCCTTTGGAGACAGGATCATAAAGTCTGCAGGGTATTCCCAAGAATCCAAAGCAACAACCACATCTTCAATCATACCATCAGGTCGAACTGTAGAACTGTCAGCAAGCTGTAGGATTGTAGGTATAGGTCTGAGACTAGTTATTTCAAGCCGCTGCATTATTTCCCTTGTTATTTAGGCTGCCCCTAAATCGACCAAAACATTCTTTATCTGAGTGCCATTGATGACTATATTCACAACAGGACTACTAGGATCAGCATACTTAGGAATGAAACTTTTCCTAGCATGATATCTGCAGTTGACCCATTACATGCACTGTTTGCGGATCTTTCTTCTTTTTGCTAGGCTTTTTTAGACATGCTTTCCTAAGTGCCTTACTATATATAGGAACATCCTTTATTGCTTGTAACAATGGGATTTTAACACATACGTGTTTTAGTTGATCTATAATATCAAAACTTTGCTCTTGTTCTGTAAAAACCTCTTTTTCTTGCAACCTCTAGGGAAATGGGGGTAGTTGCTGTTTACGAGGTATTGTGACTGTTGGACTAGAGATTTCTTGTTCTTTGGGTATTTTGGTTATAACCGGAGGGGATGGATTAGGCAGAGTTGTCCCAGATTTGAGGTGAATATCCCTTATAGATAAAGAATAGGCTGGGTATTGATTAAGATCAGCTGAATAAACTTCTTGTTGTTGCTGAGATTTACTATTGGGATTCAGCCTTGGTTGAGTGGGCAACTGTGTAGGTTTAGGTGGAACAGTAGTGGCTGCAGGGGGAGGCATTATTGTGGGCGGTTGTGGCTGTTGACTAGGTTGTTGATATCCAAAAGACTGATTATTCCATGGCTGACTCCCCCTCCATTGAGGAGCAGGTTGCCAATTTCCTTGAAATTGCTGCCATTGTGCCTGAGGTGGAGACCAATTTCCTTGTGGCTGCTGCCACTATGGAGTTTGACTAACAAAATGCTCGCCTTGGCCTTGAGGACCATACCAGGTTGGATAACTATTGAGCATATGGAGATTGCCATTGACTATTTGGTGCATAAGAATTCCCACTATAACCAGAAAAAGAAAGTGTATCCGGAGGCATACCTTGTCTTTGAAAATTTGGCCTTCTTTGAGCAACATAGAAAACTTGTTCATCATCACCTTGTATTGGCTTGAAGTTAGGAACCTCAAGATTTGCAACCATTTTACATCTGCAGTCTCTTTTCCTTTGTCTACAATGAGGGTAGAATTCTGCAAGAACTGCATCAGTTTCTTCATGCTTCTTCTTAGCTGAGAGTGTATCCAATTGAGTAGCCATATTGTTTATGATATCCTCCTTAAAGTCCTTCAACAAATGGCTAAGTTCCATTCTAGAAACTCCAGTACTAGATGTTGATGAAGAAACTCCTGGCTTGAAACGCCTGTTTTTTTTAGAAGCAGATCTGGAATACTTCTTACAAATTTGTCCTATGTCATTCCATGTGGATCATGTAATGTCACCTCCTCCCATAAGATCCAAAGTATCAGTGCATTCATCACTGATTCCCCTTAAAAATATCAGCTTCAGGGAATCTTCATTTAGAGTGCTATGCTTGGACTTTTTGACACTAAACAAAAGCCTTTCCAGATAATCTTCAAGACTCTCATCTTCTTTCTCTGTCATTCTAAAAATGTCATCCCCATGGCGATCAATGCCTCTACAATAATCCTTGTACTTTGCAAGAAACAATCGTTTCATCTCTTCCCATGTAGTAATTGTGCTACTCCCCAAGCTCATAAACCATCTTAAAGATGATTCTTTCAAAGTGGCAGGAAATATTTTGAGTCTATGGGCATCTGTAGTATAATCAAAACTCCTACAGAGAACATCAAACTCAAACAGGAATGTGTCTGGATCTTCTGTCACTAATCCATAGAATTTAGGTAGGGAGGAAGCCCAAATGTTCTTGAGATTAGCATTATCATGCTTATCATAGATAGGAAACTCAAATGTTGGTTCCAAAGGTGGGGGTGGATTATTTCCACCAGGAGGTGGATTTCCTTGCATTGGACTTGTAGGGGGGATTACTAGATGAAATTCTTCTTCTGGAGGTCCGAAAAGGAAATGGAGGCCCGTTCTCAGGAAATTCAGATTCAGGGTGGTTCAAATTCTCTAGGTTTGATAAAGTTCAGCAAAAGGATTTATATCTGGGGAATCAATTTCTGAATGATTAGGATGACTGGGTAGAAATCTACCTAGAACATCTCTTCTTCGCCTATGCATGCAGGTTCATAAATTTTTTTCGAACAATCAGGTCTATCAAAAAAAACAATTAATTGAAAACTAAAGAGATAATAACCATAACAGGTTCTTAGTTTGACACCATCCCCGACAATGGCACCAAAAATGTTCAACCCAACAATAAGAATAATAAGTCTAGTTGAAGTCTCAACCTGAAGTTTGGACATTCACTCTGTGAAGTTACTATCTTCATAGCCGGTATTCATTTGATTGTCAACCCAGAGACGCAATACTTGAAATGGGTCTGCACTATATATATGCACTAAGTTCCTGCGATAGCTACCCTGCATTACTACAACAACTAACATCTATGTGGGAAAGGTAAGCAAGAATTGAAACAATTGAAAGGCTACAGGAAAACTCTGCATTAACATAAATTCATTCAAGAAATACTAGCTAAGTCCAATGCTGCCAAACAGGAGTTACTTTGTTTGATTTGGCTGCAGGAGCAGTCAATGGATCTGTTTCCAATGGCTGCAGGAACAGTCAATGCAAGAACGTCTACTGCAGTTAAAGAAGAAAACTAATTTTAACAAAGGCACAGGAACACTCACCAAGTGGGCCCCCTTGGATGAGTGCTTCCAGGCTTCCAAAACAATTCTAAGTGCTCAGAATAACATATCTTTATTCATTGTTTCTCAAAAGTCATTACATGATTTAGAATCAAAAGAAACTCAAAACATTTGTAACTTTATTTCTAAATCCTCTGCTCTGTTTCTTCTCTTTTCTTTCTAACCTATAAAAAGAGATAAAGACCCTTATTTAAAAGAAAACAACTACTTACAACACAGATCACGCCGATGAGAAGAGGCGGATAATTATTCAAGAAAGGAAACAGTCGGAGTTAAGTCACTGATAGTGTGGTTCTAAACCGAACCACAGTCATAACATAGCGTGGCGGTATTTACAACACTAATGCCCACTTGAGTCAGACATCAGTAAGTATTGCACGCTTGCTTTTCCTCTGCCGTTCCTTACGCTCATCAACTTTTCCGCTGATTCCATCTTTTAGTCACCTCTTTGAATATCTCTTTCTGCAATTGGCGTGACAGGAGAGCTTTCACAGCAAGATCATTTTTATTCCTGCAATTCAAAAGAAAGAACATACAAGCACATACACATCTATTTTAATTAATCAAAACATCTATTAAGTTCACACATGATATTGCCTAAGACAATCCACATGGCAACAAGAATGAATAACATGGCTGCAGGAACAACTGGCAACGACAAAACATGATTTAATAGGCTCAGGTTAACATCTGAAATGCAGATAGTCAACTTTTAATACATCATCACTATCCCATCATATAAATCAAAATATGAGAAAAACTTAAGAGTTCTGGGGATAAAAATATGCTAATGTCTCAACTCATCACTCAGTTTATTTATTATTTTATTTTTTATTTTTTTCTTGCAACATGGTCTAACCTCAAGTAGGAGTTTAACTAACTCTTGCCAAGAGTTAATAAACCATTGATACGAGTTTACCAAGTGTCGGACATTTTTGCTTGGACATGAAGCGGACTTGATTGATCATCTGCCATTTTCACTTCTTCAACCTTGGCGAAATTTTTAATGTGATATTTCCAATCCCTTCCTTTAGACTTGATCAACAATATTCATGCCATGTTCATACCTTGCTGGTTCATCTTGGACAAAACCCTAATTAGGGTTTCGACTCTGCTTTTTGTACTTGGGGACCTTATTTTTCGAAATCTGAGAACATGGGTAGTAATAATTTGGCGTGAAGATTAAAACCCTAATCTTAGAAAGAAGAAAAAAATTCAAACCCTTGGTTTTCATACTTAGAAGCAAAATTTTTCAAATCTGAAGACATGGGCATGATCAAAATGACCTAAATATCGAAACCCTAATCTCAGAAAAAAGCAAAAATTTCGAAGCGCTGCTTTTTATACCTAGAAGGAAGATTTTCAAATTCCGACAAAATGGGTAGTAATGAAATGACTTGAGGAACAAAACCCATATGCCACCTTCAAATAAGCAGAAAAAACAAATTTTTTTAAAAATAGCAGGTTGTCAGAAATGACCCAAAGCAATTGCGGTCGTCAGCCTTCAGACCTTCTGAACACTTTGACAACATTTAAATGCAATTTTGAGCAAGATTTCTCAATTTGACTTAGGATGACCTCAAAACTCTATCTCTTAAACTCTCTCAAAATGAAGATTTATGAAAATGCAGAGCTAGGACAAAACCCTAAAAAGCAAAACAGGGGGTCCCCATCTGTGATGTGTGAAAAAGGTCACAACACCTCCCTCCATCTGTCCCTCCCTCCCTCCCCCTCTTCCTTTCCCTCCCCTCTCTCTCTCTCTATATATATATATGGTTCGAGCTTTCTTGTTTTTATGCTCAATAGACCATAACGTGAGTGTGTTATAATGTGCTTGTTTATGGTTTCGAGGGGCCCAAAACGTCAAGTGGCCACTTTTTGGTTCCCCATCTTTGTGCACTTACATGGTGCTCAATGATTAGTAACTATGCAGCATGGGATATGCATGTCATTCACTAGGTAAGTGTCTTGTGAACACATAATGATACCGTTTTTTATGTAAATTTAGTATTGAAGTTTTACGTAAAAATATTAAAACTTCTATATAGGGGGTTATGCGAGAGTGAATGATATTAAGTTTAAAGATTGGAGATTAAACATATAGACAAGCACTATCTTTTTAATTACATATTCATGATATGTTTCATAAGTTATATACAGTTTTAATCACGTTATTGACTAACAAAGTGGTTTTGTTCAATTTTCAAATTTGAATTTAAACTAGAAAGAGTTATTGGAAAATATACAAAATTTCTAAACTAAAATTATAGGTGTTTAAAGTGGAATAGATCCACTATAATGTTTATAGTGCTCGTTGACAATTGTTTGACTAATAATTTTTTGGTGAGTTAAGTTGTAGATTTACCATGAGCTATTGAGGACAACAACCAATTTATAGGGGGATAAATGTTATAAAACATTTTCCCCAAAGTGAAAAAAAGTTATTTTTCCATGAAATAACTCTTTAAAATCAAATAGGAGATTAAAGAAATAAAGGATATTATGCGTCTTTGGTTAAAATGGGTGTTAATAAAGAGTACATATATATATCATGCGTCTTTGGTTAAAATGGGTGTTAATAAAGAGTACATATATATGGGGAGGAATAAATATATTTATCAAATTATTATTTAAGATAACCATTTTGAAAAAGTTGTGATGGTTTGAATACTTGAGGCTTATTTATGCGAGACTTGGTAAGGGGCATGGAGATCACTCAAGGAAGAAGAAGGTGGTTTAGTGGGCTGTGGGCATTGGAGAATGGGCACACAAAGTGTGTCCATTTTGGGGTATAGAGTAAACCTGGGTTTGTCATAACTATAAGGCTTTTGTGCAAGTAGGTACATGCTGTTGTTTTACACATGTTCTCTCGAGTGTGCCAGAGCTATGAGGGCTGATACCATGGAAATCTTCCAGAGTGGGAGTGACCTTTCCAAATGTTGTGATTCAGATAACTACAGTAGTACTCTTTGTGATTCTAAGATATTTATATTATCAGTAAATGAGATGGAGTTGATTAAATTAAATTCTTTAAAGATTTTGTTTGTTCCTTTTTTGTCATATTCATATTCTTGGATGCCAATTTAATTTATTAACGATGGTGTTCTTAACATGCTTAAGTATTAAGCTAGTTAATATTGATAAATAAGCATTTTTGTGCATTTGAATCTAAGTTATAAATATACTTTATGAAATTTAAACTTCAATAATAACATAAATAAATCCTCTGCCACATAAAATTAACTTTGATATGTTAATCTTCTTGAAAATATGGGTGCCCCGTTTTTGTGTTTATTTCTGTTTCTGTTTTTGTTTCTAGTAACCTAGATGTATTTTAGCAATGAGTTATATGTTAAACATTTGTATATAAAGATTATGTGCTTACAATCACATCATGCATTGTTAGAAGTAGAACAGTCATAATCTAATGTAGCTAACAGCATAGAAACTGTTTTTTCCCATGTTTATGTGGATGATAATTATGAAAATTTATTTTCTATTGACAGGATTCAAATCTAATGGAGGTGCTGGAAAAATAATTGCCGTTGGCAGGGAGGAGGTTGCAAAAATTATTGATGATATTTTCAGGTTGCTGCCAGCGCTATAATTTCTTTTCTTTATAAGGTTGTAATGAAAAAGGGAATAAAATACAAGTGCTAAATATATCAGGAGGATGTTACTGAAGAACATGTAATTCACCTGGCAAATAGTCGCACTGATAGTCCAACCACCTTCTTAACTGAAAGAACTCTACACATAGACACATTGAATCTCTTTTAGTTTACTTTATTGCACTTACCCGAAGAATAAAATTGATTTTAAGAATACTGATTGCTATCACTATCACACCATGGTAAATGGAAAAAGGAAAATGCTATTCAAAATGCTATTCTCTCATAGTCTATCTTCTTATGAGTGTTTGGCCCCATATATGTTCTAGGAATTATACACTATTAAATTATAGTTATATTTTGCCTTCATAATATCATATCAATTGTGTCTATGTTGTTATGGGTGCGGGGATGCACAGCTTATGGGTGGCAGCACCTACTTTTTAAATCTATTTATCTATCTATATTATGTAAAAGCAACAGAAAATTTTAAATCATATTTGACGTTTTTTGGAACGTTTGACCAATATAGATCTAAGTTTCAAATTTACTTGAGATCCAAGCTTTGCAAATTTCATAAATCATAATTGACAATCACATGGTACTAATGCTGTTTGTAAGTTAAATTACACCATAGTATAATGCTTGGTGAGGTTTAAATAATTATTTGATAATTTAAACACAATTCTTATCTGGTCAGTTTGTTGGCTGATTTATTTTAACACACTCACCTAGAATAGAAGTAGATTAGGTTGAATTTGGAAAAATTAGGCATATATCCGAGAAAGTAGGATATCACACAGCCTATTTACGAATGTATATTTGCCTTATGTTTAATAAAATTGTATTCTGTTTCTGTGCCTTTATTTGGTTTGCATGGAAAAATTTACTATATGATATGATATCAGAGCAATAAAGAGAATCCTGCAAGAGTGAGATCCATTAAAAGAAGTAGATGAGTAGTTTGTCGGCAATAGATGATATATAACTAACGTTCTTCAGTCTCAAATTACTGCAAGGAATGAGATTGACAGTCACATAGCTTCTATGAGCAGGAGCTCATGCTTTTATAGCGAGTGTTCTGCCAAGAGGAGGGATGAGAAAACACTTTTGTTGTGGACACATATGAATTGTATACATTAAATTGTTAATATATGTGCTGAAACTCATTAAACATCCCAATCTTGTGAGTTTTTAAAAATAAATTGTGAAGTTTGTGCAGCTTAAAATTTTAAAAGGAGTTTGGTATGCATGCATTTCCTTTTTTTATCTGATTTAAGAGATGTGATTTTCCAAGTGAGTTTTTTGAAGCGGAAGTCTGGACAAGTCTGAATATTTAAAAAGAACTTCACATTGTCCATTTAAAACAGCCCTATCATAATCATGTATTCAGCTCCATTATGTATCTCTCCAATGTAAGTTCCACACCTTGAAGATAATGCACGATACTTAGAAACTATGCTTGACCCTCCTTTGTATTGCGCTTAACACAATCATATGCTACACACTTTGTTTTGTATTACACTTCACTTAATTATATGCTGCACACACACTTTTCTGTATTACCCTTCACACGGTTGTATGCTACACACACTGATCTTTTTGTATTTAACTTGGCTCAATTATATATTATACATAGCCCTTTTTCTGTACCTTTTTTTCCCACGCGATTAAATTACACTCCCCTAAAATGGCACACAACCCACGTTGGTTGAAAACGCTTGTCTTTTTAATAAATAACAGTCAACAGTCCTGAATAGTATTCAACACCCTTACCATCGCCTCCACCATACGCAGCTCGATATCATTTAAAAACGCTTCACTACATCATTGATATAACTCGACTGTATAGCACTCGGTAATATATTTAAAATCGCTTTTCTTCACATGTACATCGAATTCAATTATACTCAACCTTCCTCTACTCGATTATCTGCAACACACACACTATTTCTATATTGCAACTCGCTCAATTACATGCTGCGCACAACCAGTTTTTATTACACTTCATGCGGATATGTGTTGCGCACTAAAGATAGTACTCGACACTCACACACCCGTTAAAATCGCTTGACTTTTCTAATGAATAGCAATCAACTCCCTGCCACTATTATCCGATTCCACTATGTGTTGCCCTTCACGCATCAATTTTATTCCCTCCATATCATTTGCGTTTTTTATTATTACGCCGAAGATGTTCTTTTACTTGAAGCGCATGACCTGTTTTTTGACATCAATGGTTAAAAATTGATAATATCCCATGCAAGATGGTTGCATAAATCTTTTTTGCTTGTTTTCTTCACCGGACTCCCTTCACTGCGTTTCACATCTCATCTTTTTTTATTCGTTCACGTTTTCTCACCGTGCATAATGGTACGATAATAATATAAAAGAAATTAGTAAATGCATACTGAAACTAAACTTCTTTAAATTAATTATTTTACAAAACATGTTTTAGAGTGATTCGCTGAAGAAGGAAAAGTTGCTAAGTTGGTGACAGTAATATAAAATTATTTTAAACTATGAAAATGTAATTAAAGGCCAGCTTACTAAGTACACTATGAAACAACATAATATTAATTAAAATTAAAAACATATTATAAAATATTTTTTTATATTTAATTATATTTTTGAATTTAATTTAATTAATACAAATAAAGCTCTAGGTAGTTGTTTCCTTTTTAATTAGAAACATAGATTTATATGAGTTGACTATGTATTTTAAATTTGAATAAGATGTTTTATATATGTTTTTTTTTTGGTCGGTAATAAGATTATTTTATTAATACATCCGAGATTGAAACTGGCCCGAACCAGTGGTGGCTACAATTAGGGAGCCACCTCCTCAGGAACACCTCCACCCTCCAACAGAGGGGCAATACAGTCACTCCCAACCAAACCCTTCTTACCTTTCTTCCGTTTCACCTCAATCCATCCATCCGCTTGAGCATTCTCCAGCAATTTTAGATTTTGGATCCCAGCACAATGCACTTTCTAAATAGCATGGTGCCCCTCCCTAACACCTACAAAACAATCCCCTTGAGAACCAGACCCATTCTCCAACTTCTGTTCAGCCACGGCTTCACCCTCCATCTTCTGCTCAGATGCACAACCAACCTGTGTAGAGCTGCCAACCAAAAGAGAACCTCCATTAATTGCACACCCTAAACCACCGATTGCCCTTTGCATATTAATTTTTGGGTCCAAACCCTTATTACTGGAAAGATCCCCCATGATTTGGGGGGGGAGGGGGACGAATCCCTTACCACCTTATCCACCATATAAAATTGTTGAGTAACCTCTTTCCACCAAGACGCTGAACGCTTCACCCTAAGCCTAGTGCAGAATCAACAGTATGCCCCTTCTAAAAGCGTCGCCTACATCTGAAAGGAATCCCTTCATAATCTATAGACTGAAGCCAGCTCCCTTTGGAGGATGTAATGAAAATTTCAGAAGGGAGGCCAATGGTAACATCCAATACAACCAACAGACAAGCGAAAGTAGTATGCAACAGATTTAAAGAGTCTTCATCTGCCATTAAAACGTACCTAAGGAGTTTCCGACAGCTTCAAAACGGGAGTCAAACCAATACTGCATTGGAAGGTTTGGAAGTTTGATCCAAAGAGGAGTCCGATTGAAGGACTCCGATTCAGGGTTGAAAGCCGAATGCCACGGTTTCAACATCAACACGTGTTTGTCCTCCCAACTCCAATGACCACCGCCAAGGACTTTGTTTCTTTCTGCCACACTTTGGAAAACCACAACGAAAAAGCCACGAGCATGTGGGTAAATCTGAACATAATCCTCCACCAAGGGTTCCCAATTAACTGAGATCCATTTGTGTAAATCACCAAGACTCGGCCATCTGCCTATGAAGCGCCCAATAAGCCCTAACTCTGAAAAAACCACTTCATTATGTTCAACTTCCTTCTCAACCTCCTCCGACAAAAAAACAGAAGTAGATTTGGCCGTGGGGACCAAAGCCATAGCAACAAGGGCCGGGTTACCCATTCCATGGGACACCTCCTGGTGGAAAACTGGAAACCCTTTGGATCAACTCCCTCCCAACGCTTCCCCCCTCCCACTTGTCATTCTCGGAAATGGGCCAAGAGCGGGTTTGAAAACCAAAACCTTGACGCAAGCCATCAACCCGAGCATCTAAATGATGTTGGTTTCGCACCGCCGCAAAACCGCCAGTAGCCTCCACACCTAGTTGGGTTCAAGACCTATCTCCCTTCGCCACAGTCGCCCAGCTTCGGGCTGCACGACCAGGGGAAGAAGGAACCCTGGCCCACTGGGCGACTTGCCACGGCATCGCAGCCTATCTCAATGAGATGTTTTATATATGTTGAATAATTTTTTTTTTAATTGATTATAAATAATATACAAATTATTTATTTAAAATTTATTCTATGCACTACATGAAAACCAAGACAAGAATACTGAGAGGGGGAGGGGGTGAATCAGTATTCTAACCACTTTTTAATAACATGCAGATTCAATCAACAAAGAAGGACAATGAACACGAAAAGAACACAAGATATATCACGTGGAAAACCCAAGAGGGTTAAAAACCACGGTATTGAACAATATTTTCAGAACTGAACACCAACCCTTTACAGAAATGAGCTCCAACTCACATTAAGAGCACCAACTCATTACAAAGACACCAACCTTAGCTGAGCTCCAACTCAGAAAACTGTGATCAGAATAAAAGGAAACAAGTTTTAGGCTCTCTGTCTTACTTAGATTCAAGTAAGACTCTTAATGCTCCTTACAAATTCATGACTTCAGATATACTGTTCTACACACCCTTAAACAGATATAACAACCACTGTACATTCAAATTAGAACACCCAAATCACAAATAAAAATTATAAACATCACTCGGTAAGTCAGAGTTCTAACTCAGTCTTCAGATTTGCTTCTATTCCTGATTTAGTGTACGCTGTCCATTCTAATATGCATTGACACACACTACTCAGATTACTTTTTAACAATCATACATCACTCTTTCTCAGTGAACACTGGTTCTGCTTTAGCAAAACCACTTATTACCAGAATCGATGACCTTCTTGCAGCCACCTAGACATACACACTGATAAAACCCACGAACTGAAACTGAAAACAACAGCAAGTTCATAGCTGGAGCACATAATATTTCAGTATTTAGAAAATCGCCAACTTCCACCTTAATATAAAAACTCTTCTCTGGTATCACTCATCGTATCATAACACTCCTACTAGTTTTAGTTCAATATGCTTCAACTTCTTACAATAAAAACCTCCAAAAAAGAAAAACGCTTCTCAGCTCTGAAAGATTTAGAACCATCACATCTGTCAGCCGTCTAACCAACCAATGCAGAAAAACGCTTAATAATATTCTTGTATTTGCTACCAACACTCAGAAAAAGACATCGCTGAAAAATGTTCTTTCATACGCCCAGCCTGAACTGAAGGTTTCAAAAGAACAATATAACTGCCTTCTGAAAACGCACAGTAACTGGCATGCAGAAAAGAAAATAAAAATGCTGAAGGATATTCCATTGTAACTGCCCTTTGACAAAACGCACTGAAATATGTGCTGTCATAACCGCCATCTGAGAGCAAACACACTATTACAGAAGATGACACAGTCTGAACTCAATGACTGCCACGTAAGAGGAACAAAAGACTGCAGCATTGTCCAAAAGATCACACAGGTGGCACAAACTGAACTTGAGCACACAGACAGACAAAAACTTACAAATGCCTGCAGTCGAACTAGCGTATAGTCAGCTAGCCACAATACCGCAGATGAACAAATCAAAGCAAAAGTTGGCATCAATGACACAATATAACACTACATGCAATATATAACTTTTTTATTTTATTCAAGAGTAACAAATAATAATATTAAATATAATAGTATATTGAATATTATGAATTTTAATATATTTATTATTCTTATATATATATATATATATATTTTTTTGATTGGTAAATTGCAGGGATTTTTTGCCTGGCCTACCCCAGGAGAGGTGACAAGGGGGACCTCTTCCCCAAGCCCTACAACCTCTTTTTTACCATTCCTTCCTTCTTTCTCCATTTTTCCTCCATGATCTCCACCTTTCCTCCCCCTGGCTTTCCTTTATTCACTCCACCCTTTTTTCCTCCATCCTCCACCTCTCATCTCCTCCCTGCCTTCTCAACTCCGCTTTCTTCTCCTCCACCTCTCATCTCCTCCCTGCCTTCCCAACAACTCTTTTTTTCTCCGCCTCCACCTCTCATCTCCTCCCTACCTACCAACTCCGCTTCTCCTCCACCTTCTCATCTCCTCCCTGCCTACCAACATGACTTCTCTTGCTGGCAGCACCAGCTCCTTCCATCCTTCACTCCTTCTCGTCCTCTTCTATTTCCGATGCATCACCAGCATCTCTATCTGACTCCTTATTCCACCTTTTTATCTGCCTCCCTCTATACTTCGTTGTCAGCTCTCAGCTCTGCTGCCTTGCATTCTCTTCCCATTGCCAAGCACACCTCCTACCCTCTTGCCACTTTTCTCTCCTTACCGCCGACCTCCACCTACTCCCTCCTATCTCTAATTGCTACTTGTCTCCTCCAACCTTCGTGCCACCTCTGCACTCCATATTCTTCGTGCCATCGCCTCTGCGCCTCCTCACTTCCACCCCTCTGCCACCTCCTTGCTTCCATCCAAAAGTTGCAAATATCACCTCCATACCCAGCTTCTTCTTTGCTCGCCTCTTCTACATCTTTGCCCCCTCCTTGGTAGTGTCTTCATTCGCCTTGCCCATGCCTACGTCGTGGGGAAGAATATGGTTGGGTTGTCCACATCACCTGAGCTTACCTCATCACTTGCCTATCATGGCTTGGATGAGACTCGAACCTGAGACCTGGTATCATCGCTAGGCTCGCAACCACCGTTGCGCTGCGGGGGCAACCATTATTCTTATATATTTTAATATAATAATAACACATTTAATTATTACATATGTATATGTGTGTGTTAGTGTTATAATAATTATTGTAATATTATAATATTATATTGTTATATAAGAATAATAATATACAGTATATGTTATACAACCCTTAGTCTAAATATATATGCGACTAGTGTTATTAGTAATTATAACATTATATAATTATTACAATATTATACATAGTTTTTAGTAATAATTATAATATATTATTAATAATAACACTAATATAATATGTATCATTATAATTAAAACAATACATTCTATAATATTATAATAGTTAATTATATATTTCCATCTATCTTTTTATTATATAATATATTAGATTCTCTCTCTCTCTTTCTCTCTATATATATGTCTCTCACTCTCTATCTCCATATTTGTGTCACACACACATCATGTTTCTCCCTCCCTATCTCTATCTCTCTATCTCCCCCCTTGTCTCTCTATATTACTTGCTCTATCACCTCCTTTATCTCTCTCTCTTGCTCCCTCCCATCTATCTCTATCTTCCATTCTCCCTGTTTCTCTCTCTCAATCTATATCTCATAATCTCTCTCTCTCGTATTCACTCCATCTCTCCTACACTCTATATATCTCTGTTCCTCTCTTTATTTATCACTTCATTTATCTTTATCTTTCTATCTCCATATCCCCCTCACATTTTCTCCCTCTTTCCAATCTCTATTTCCCCCCCTCTTTTTCTCTATATATTTATCTCTCTCTCACCATCTCCATCTTTCCAAAGTTATCTCTCTCTTCCTCTCTCGCTGTCTCCACATTTCTCCCTTCCTATCTCTATCTCTCTATCTTGCCCCCTCTTGCTGTATTACTTGTCTCTATTACCTTCTCTCTCTCAATCTTGTCGCCTTTGTACCTATCTCCCTATCTCTCGTTATACCTCTCTATCTACATCTGATTACCTCTACCGCTCTCTTATTCACTCCATCTTGCTTGCTCTACATCTCTCACTATTGTACTCTCTATCTCTTTTTGTCCATCTCTCTCTCTCTCTCTATATATATATATATATATATATCACTCTCTCTCCCTATCTACCCATTGAGTTCTTTCTATCTAACTCTATATATCTCTTAACTCTTTCTCTATATCTATCCTTATTTCTCTCTTTATATCTTCCTCTCGCTGCTCTCTTTATCTCTTTCTATCCATATATTTATCTACCTCTATCTCCCTATCTCCCTATCCCTCTCCATCTTTCTATATTGCCCTGTATTTATGCCTCTCTCGAAGTCTTTGCATCTTCTTCTCTCTCCCTCTCTACCTATCTCTCTCTCTCTCTCTCTCTCTCTCTCTCTACCAATATATTTGCCTTTCTCTTGCCATATATCTCTCTCTCTCTTTTTCTTCTCACATATCTTTAATTCTCCCTCTTTCTATCTCTATTTCTATCTATTTTCGTGCCTCTCTATCTATCACCCCTTAGCCCCCTCTATCTATATCTCCTTATATATATATATATATATATAACACTCCATCTTTCCCTCTCCCTCTCCCTCCTCCTCTATATCTCTTTATCTCTTCTTTCTATCTCTACTTCTCTATATCCCTCTCTCTATCTTTATCTCTCCTCTACCTCTCTCTATCTCTCTATCTATTTATGACCCTCTTCCTCTACTGATTTATCTTCATGTCTACCTTTATCTTCCTCTCCCTCACTCAATCTGTAGATATATCTCCCTCTCTCTACCCATCCATTTCTCTCCCTCTCTTCCTCTCTTTTTTCCTAGACTTTTATATTTGTATCTCATTGTCTCTCTACCTCTATGTCTCCATTTTTCTTCTTCCATCTCTCCCTCTCTTTACCCTCTATATATATCAATTCCTATATCTCTCATCCTTCCCTCTCTCTTCCTCTCTCTATATTTATCTCTTTCATCTCTATCTATGTCTCTCTTTATTCCCATTTCCATCTCCTTACCACACTCTCTTACTCTTTCCCCCTATATCTCTCCCTATCTTTATCTCTTTCTCCCTCTCCCTATTGCAAACATAACATGAGCTTGTTGGTAATAGAGCCTAATTATCTTCCCGATTCAAAGATTTTGTTTTAGTTGTTTTTGGTTACTTGTAAGTGGATGAATAGTTGATTTGTTTCTATCATTTCTCTATTGAGACCTTTGTTGCATGAACAACATCATTTACTAAATGGCCTACCAATTGAGCTCATGTACTACACGGATGTATGCAGAAAATAGACCAAAATTTTCCCTAATCAACTGTTTAAACCTCTTCGGCGTACCCATTGCACACCAAGGTGTAGTTGCTAGTTAATATCGCATGGCTATATTAACCATCACATGTCCTTTCTAGTTTATGACTGCTCCGAGACATTAATGAACACATTTTTATTCAACAAAACAATTCTCCAAAACCGCTGAAGCAATAAAAATCATTTAAAACCATCCCAAAAATAGATAAAAGAGTTTACTAAAATAACTCACCAAAAGCTGAAGCCATTCAGGGACGTGGAAGGTTTATTAAATTCAGACCACCACACATTTGAAAATTCCACTGGTGATGTGTCAATCTGACTTGGCACAAAAATAGACAAGCAAGAAGGCAAAGTGGACAAGCAGCCGGCTCAAGCAGACAACTAAGTGGCTCAAACACACAGCCAAGTAGCTCAAACACACAGCCAAGTAACTCAAGCAAACAACCAAGTAGCTTAACACACAGCCAAGTAGCTCAACCAGACGACCAAGTAATTGATGAAGATCTAATGAATAATCAGCAGCTTAGTGAGTATCTCATTCCAATTCTTTTTCAGAAAGCCAAGCATAGCTCCCTATTACTTTGAGTAATCCTCCAAAATTTATACGACCTTGACATAAATGTTCAAAATGTTCAACGATGCCTCTTTTAGGAGCCTTGAAATAAGTTTACTAAATTTACAAGAGATTCAACAAACGAACAATTACAAATCAATAAGAATATATTAAATAACAATGAGGGTCATGGTTTCCTTGGATTTGTGATATAAAATCTGAATTATATGCACAAAAGATGATCCTAATCAGATCAGATTGCTGTTCCTAAATAATGTCTTTGAAAACATGTATAAACTAAAATATGTCTGCTCCGAATGATATTGCTATTCCTGATTTTTGACCTTAAAATCATGCATAAGTCTGAGTATTATTTCTCCCTATATGTGCTAATTTTATAGGCCCGAAATCGATTGCCTTTCCTGATTTGCTTCCTTATATACATGCAAGCTATTTTAAGAAGCCATGTCTGATCTAATACTAAATTTCTTATGCTTCTAGGAATAATTCCTTGCTGCTCCTTGAGTGCTCCACAATGGGAATACAGTAAATAAAAGAAATTCTTCACATCCAATCTTCACTCACTTCCTCTCCATTTATATCTTCTAAGATATGCATCTTTTTAAAAGACACGCCTCGTCCAAGAGAAGTGATAGCCATAGATAGGGTCATCACTTTTCATTATTACTATATAACCAAATCACACCTCTGTTATAATGCGTCTCTGCATTCCCTAATAATCGCATCATTTGTTAATTGATTAACTTGCATTACTTATTGCTATCATTGTCTATATTAGATTGCTGCTGTGTATTTGCCTTGTAATAGTCGAACATCCTCAAAGCAGAAATAATGTTTAATGATAAATAAAACATTAATTGCCAAAAATCACATCTTCTAATGAAGTCGCACCATTTGATAAAGACTTTATTTAGCAATTGTTAATTCTTCAAGCGCTGCCTATAGTTGTCGTTCATTATTCTTTATGAAGCAAATGTTAATTCTTCAAGCGCTGCCTATAGTCGTCGTTCATAGGATATTGTAGATCGTCCCTTTTGTTTTTCTTTAACCGCTGCCACCTTTTCTTAATCATATCTTATTAAGTTTGTTTGAACTCCTACCTTTTCACAATGGTAATCACTTATTTTTTCTTGCTGGCATATCATGATCATTGTATATCAATGACAGCCTTAACATGGTAATATTAATGTCTTCAATTAAGTCGTTGCTTCTTTCATACATACAGTCTCTTCTTAGTTGCTGCACTTTAGAACATATTATCATTGCCTTTTTTTAATGATCTTAATTACCTTTCTTCATTACCTTTCATCAAAGTTGAATTACTCCATGCGATTGTTGTTATTAATAATTTCTTCACTAATAGTTGTCTTGCTGCTCTTTAATATATAAATCTAATTGCTTCCTCAATACTTTGTCACTATTGTCCACAGTAAAGTTGCTGCATTAATCTTCATTAAGTGGCTACTATCTAGCTTGTGTAATCTCTGGCCATGAATTATCATTTATAAACAGAAGTATCACTGTTTATAAGTATTGTCTTTGACTTTCTATGCTTGACTTGCATTGTATGAGGATGATCATCTTGATCGCTGATTAATGATATTGGTGACAACATAGTAATCTGAATTACATGGAGATCAATGATATATTTCCTTTCTTTGATTGCTGTATTTGAACTTTTAGTCTTTCCTTAAATAAAGCTGCTTGTCTCACTCAAGTCATCGCTATACTTGATCTTAGTCATTTTTCCTCGTTGTATTGGCTTTGAATGTTATTATTATTCATAAAGATAATACAAGGAGCTTTCTCAAGTTAGCAACACAATACTTAACGAGGTCTTGTTTTGTATTAGAATTTGGATGGGGACATCACAACTCAGATTGCATGTCCTTTGTTGATGCTACTGATAAATCAGCACCATTATTCTGATGACTCAAAAGATTTTTCTTACTTTCATTTTTTCAAATATCTTGTAAAGCTCCCTTATATGGCATTGACTCAATCCTTGGGAGATTGACGGGTGCATTCTGAACAGGAACATCCCTCTCACTTGTATCACCTCATACCTGAGGTTTATCCCTGTCATCCCCTCATCCCCCTTGTCTTGAGCCTCCATGGAACATAGTGTGGAAGTGATGGTACATATGAATCACACGACATATGTAATGAACAAGTTTCAAATGCCCTTTTTGAATATATATCCTTTAGACATAAAGAGTATTCATATGTAAAAGTAGTTTTCAGTATTGATCGGTTGCTTGGTGTAGGGTTGACCTTCTGAGAGAGATAGTGAGGAGAGTCAATCTTCGGAAGACAACATTAGATGATAATATGAGGCCAATAAGGAATAGTGTAGAATACAATGATTTTCAAACAAAAATAAAAATAAACATATGTTAAAGATCGAACACTGAATTATTGCTTTTAATGATTTTCTACTTACGTTTTATGCTGATTGAATAAGGTAAAGATAAATATGATGAATCAATAGGTAAACATCAAATTGGACAATTGTTGAAACATATTACATCAAAAGCACATTCATAATCTGGGTTTAAGATTTTTATTATTATCTGTTACAAAATTTGTGGCTTCTATTTATAGCCTTTATTTCCCAATACAGTACGGACACAGTTTTCAAATGCTAGTTTCTTCTGATTAATATAGTTTATTTCTAATTGACATTCGTGGCAGGAAAATGAAGGGATGTGATGCTGATGATCTTGTCGCAAAAGTTCATATGCCAAAGTCAGTGGGTTCTGTAGATGAAGATGAGTATGCGGAAACTGGCATTATAGAGGCTAAGACTCGGTGCCCTTGTGGAAGTTCAATGGATCGTGATATCATGATCCAGGTGAAGTTATGTTCTGCAGTGCTGTCCTTTGTTGTATGTGTACATTGCCCATTTAATTGCACATATTTGATACGAGGCAATGACTTTCTCTAACCATATACAAGTTGATCTTGAGTGGAGATGAACTGCATCCGTATTTCATTATTCCATATCTTTAACATGTTTTACTTATCACATATTGTTGCCAGTCTCTCTGAAGGGATAACCATATCACTTAGGTTTTGTTGATGCCAGATTGCTTTGAATGTGACTCTCTTTGTTGCTCTGTATTCGTTTTTAGTAGAAGAAATTATAGTAGTCATTTACTTCTTCATAACCCAGGGGACTGCTTTTGAATCCGTGTTGAAAACATATCCACAGTCAATTTTCAATGAATTCTACCGAATCAGGTTCTAAGTAACTAGTCAAGAAAAAATCATCATTCTTCTTGTACTCTAGTTCCGAATTTCAACGTCTCAATCACATATCTCAACATCCTTATTGCAGTCTTCTAATGTGTTTGCCTTGGCTCTGTCATGACCTTGGAGAGAGTTCACATGATATTTTAGATCTGGTATCCTATCAGTGTCTCGCAATTTGGAATGATGCATAGAAATCTAACCTAGAAATTATCTCTCCATCTATTAGAGAAATGATTTTTAGTCAACCAAGAGCCTATTTTGGAGGGAAGTTTAAACAATGATGTTATATATTTGTTTCTCAAATCTGGTCTATCACGGGGAAGGAAATCATCTTCAATTTTTAATTAAAGGTCATATTTTGTAAATAACATAGTTTCTAAGTTTTCTGATTTGATGATTGCCTCAATATCAAATTGTGAGAGAGAGAGAGAGAGAGAGAGAGAGAGAGAGAGAGAGAGAGAGAGAGAGAGAGAGATTTGTGTGTATTGATTGTGTATCAGAGAGTGTTTGGCAAGTGTAGAGTGATCCAAACAACGAAGCTGACCAACGAGATCAAGGGGAAGCACTTGAGAAGGTGACTAGTGACTTGGACACAGGAAACCAATGTAAAATCATTGTGTTATGCTGCAAACAAGGCTGTAAATAGATCAAGGAGGTCTCTGAGGTTATTTGGAGCATTTCAAAAGTATCTGTAGCAAGTTTCAGATGTGTACTCTAAGCCTGAAAACCAAGAATGGTGAATTTGTTGCTTGTTACAGGTGGCAAAAGCATCAAATACTGTAGTGAAAACACATTTGACCCCACAAAAACATAAATACCATTTTGTGGGAAGTAACAAAAATGTAATTGAGTGGAATACAAAGGGTTTTGGCTCTAAAATCAACTTTTGAATATTCGAAATTCCATTTTGGTACCATGGAAGGGTTGAGGAAGGTATAAACTATAAACTGCTTGTCCATGGAGTTTTGAGAGTTGGCTCTTCATGTAACCTTCATTTTCTATGTTCTAATAGTGATTGAAGGTGAAACCAGACAGTGTTTCTGAGTTGTAGGCTTTTTAGCACAGGTGTGAATTCGTTCTGAAACATTGTAATGGCTCTAATTAGTATGATTGTGTAAAATCCTCTTTTTTATAGCCTTCCCAATCTTTGGAAGCTCCAACTTTTTCAGAATAGATTTCAAATAGTGGCATTGTATTCAGTATATGAAATTGAATTTATCTGTCTCTTTTCGACTTTCTGGGTGCTTTTCACACTTCTTGGAGAAGTACGCTATTTTTGGAAAGTAACAATTATCATTAATTTTGATTTTCAGTGAGCTTCAAAGTATGTTTGGTGAAATCAGAAGTTGCTTTCCGGCTCTTTTTTATATTTTCGCAACTTTGGGCAGATATACAGAAAATAATTCAAATATTAGTTGTTAAAAGGGTGAATTAAAAGACAACTTATATCAATTATTTATAAAGGTGAATTTAAAGTGACTTAACTGCTTGAAAGAGTAAATAATAAAATAGTCGCTTTTATGGAGCTGAAGGATTATTATTGAAAGGTGATTTTAAATTATATTTTTCTATAAGTTCCAGATTAAGGGCGATAAAAGTAGGTTCAGGATAGTCAGTTGATTCATTCTTGGTTCATTTTTGTGAAACCCTCTTTTGGAGTCTGAGCTATCATTCGGAGATTCAGTCTAGGACGAAAACACTAATGCGAATTTTGGTTACATGGATGAAAACCCACCTAACCAATCCTTAGTGAATTCATCCACAGTTCATGGGCATAGACAAGGGGTTGTGGTGTTTTTTGTATACACCTTACTAGTTGCTTTACATGTTGGAGGTTAGACATTGCTTATTAAGGAGTGGATGTGGGCATTGTAAGCCCCTATGCTGGCCACCATCTGTGATGAACCCGATCTAGGATGGGCTGTGGGGTCCAGTGGTGTTTCTTAACACCCTTGTTACTTTTTGTTTTATTTAATTTAATAAATTCTGCTCCCCAGCCAATTTTGGTTCTTTGGCAGTA
The DNA here is from genome assembly GCF_030272615.1 of Cryptomeria japonica. Taxonomy (NCBI): domain Eukaryota; kingdom Viridiplantae; phylum Streptophyta; class Pinopsida; order Cupressales; family Cupressaceae; genus Cryptomeria; species Cryptomeria japonica. Next base: position 335,613,466 of record NC_081412.1, read on the forward strand.
ACATGACACAGGAAGGTATATATTTGTGTGTTTTTCGCTGTTTGGATATGCTTGGTTGGTCAAAATTTTGCATCCATGCATGCATTGGTCTTGGACGTTTCTCCAAGCCATTGACAGGTTAGGGCATAGCCCTTAATTCTGTTCAGTTTGACCGAGTATTGTAGATTATTGATTCTTTTGATTAATCATTTGACTTCTTGAAATGTCCAGTGGCTGTGACAGAGTGAATTGGTGACAAGGACTAGAATTGATATCTGATTGGAAGGACAACTTGCCAATCATCTTCTACACCTGAGAGCAATTTGCTTAGACTTTTCCTTTGTCTGCGACAGGGCAAATCCTGTGAAAAGACGAAGCCGTGAGCAAAGGTTGAGAAGGGGGATACAAGGAGGACAGGTATTTTGGTGTCATGCTCTCTCAGCATCAGGTAGGGACTTATCAAATAGGTAACCAAAGGCACTTCAGGAAGCTGCGTGAAGCGGGGTCCCTATGGGTGACATAGTGCCGCAAATCTTCATCGTATTGCTTGCGCCTTCCAACGCAAGCAATATCGTTTTCCTTGCCAAGGGAGGGTAGTTCCTAGAATTACACCCATGTGGTGTTGTAGGCCATTTTGTTTTAGGCCAAGACAGTTGGGTTGCATAGGAAATGTTCTGGTCTGTAAGTCATCAATTACTAAGGGATTTATGAAGATATTCTCTGGATTGATAGTAGTATATGCTGCCTTGTCTCTCTATTATGGATGTCGGAATATGAAATGATAAGATTTATATGTTTTAGCTTTAATTGAATATCAATCATACTGAGCAACATCTTTGTTCAAATTGAATTTTTCTTTTTTTTTCTTGTGTTTTGTTAAGAACTTGGTATCTTTTACCATCATTCTAGGAGGAGGGCTCTAGTATATTAAGGAAGTCCTAGCAGTCTTATATGAGATGTGAGGCCTTGTGGGGCTTATTGGGACATTGATGCAACCTCTTGTATGCAGTGTAGTGATTTTGAAGGATGTGGGATGTACATGTACCTGTTGGACCCTTCCTTATTTGCTAGTCATATCATTTAGGGTTGTACAATTGCAACACATCCCTTGTGGGGCTGATTGGGACGTTGGCACAGGCTCTTGTCTGTAGTGAACTAATTTGGAAGAAGGATGTGGGCTGTGCATGTATTCGGTGGAGTCATGCTTATTTGTTGGTCATATTATCCACGGCTGTACATGTAATTGCAATGTCCCCTTTCTAGCACGCGTTGTATGATATTGTTGTTAGCCTATTTCTCCATGGTTTCGTAGGCTAACCAGGACATTTAAGGGATCTTGATGATATTTAGCTTAGGCAGTTTCAATTGCAAGCGTTTCAGAGGTGTTTTGATGTGTTTTTGGGATATTATTTATAGTTAGTTAGTTGGGCCAGGGTTGGATCATCAGTGATAGTATCATGCCAATGGAAAATGTTCAATATCGACTGGAGAATTTTTTATCATTGATATGGTTTATTTATGCATTGATAAAGTTAGATTATATAGTTAAATATAAATATTTAACTTTATTAATGCGGGACTATAATTAAGTGAGAAATATTTAAATAAAAAGGCTCCCTTATTTAATAACACTTTAAAGATATAAAATGTAAATGGGGAGTTATTATTTATACCACATTGGCGAGTTGAGTGAGTGAGCTCTTATGTGGGCATTATAAAAGACTTCCAAGAGCTCATTTTCATATAGGCTTGGTTATGTGATAATTTGATACTGGAATTTATCGATAGTTACTGGAGTAACAGTGACAGCCATTTTTAAGGATGAAACCCTTGGGAATTTGTGGTTGGATGGATACCCAGTTCCACATAGAGAGGTGGATTCAACCAGAATTCATCGTTGAGTGTATTTGCAGGTTTGGAATTAGTTTGAGTTTCAATCAGCTAGGGTTTGGCATGGATTTTGTGAAGATTTTGAAGCGTTAATGAATAGTGACGTGACGCTACAGTGTCGGTTGCTACAGTCCTGCTACAATGTGGGATGCTACAGTGTTGCACTATAGTAATTGCTATAGTGATTGCTACAGTACCGCTACAGTTCCACTATAGTGCTCGCCTCCATTGTTAGCCTATTGCTGGTTATTCATTCAGATTTAAAGACTTAATCTGGGAAGAAACCTCAGATTCAGGGTTTCATGGTTACATCTGTCTTATGCAGCTATTCTTGGTGAAGATTTAGTGCTTGGTTTGGGCTCGTATTTTCTGTTATCATTCTCAGATGTACGTAGATTTGTATCGAAGGTGTTGATAGTCCATTTCCAGCCCTATTCACTTCATTGCATGTCATTTCATCAAGCAGGGATTAACGGGTATGTTATAAACTGGTTGTATTCTTGATTAGTCATTGAAAAGTGCTCTTTGGAACGAAGTTATCTGTCTGAGACAAGTTGTAACAGTAATAAATAAATCAACTCTCAGTTCACATTTTGCTTCAAAATGTTGTTATTCCTTGGATCCCTATTGTCTGAATTTTGTGCATTGTTAGTTCTTAATTTCCTTGCATTATTATGTGCTTTGGCATGAATCATCAAATCTCATACTCACAAAAACAAATAAGAACTCAGAAAATCAGACCATGTCTGCAAATTTTTTGACCAAATGTCAAGCAACAAAAAAAACTGAAAATTTAGGGCAGAACTTGAAGGAGGTTCTTACAGTGGTATCAGAGCTAAAGTTCTTGCCAACTTTAATTCCTTATTTAAGAAGAGTATATATAGGATCGAACATCTACAACCATCATCGAGTAAAAGGAAGAACAACATTCAAATCCAGAGGATTATAACTTGTCATTAAGGAGGATAGTGTTTGGTTATGAAGACATTCCAAAATGAAAAGTCACGCCTTTGCTGAGAGGGTAGACACTATCTAAAGGGGCGTCTCTCTTCATAAAATCATGGAAGTATATATGAAGGAAATCTAAGGCAGAAAGGGGGCATCGAACAACCTTGGAAGGGAGACGTAATCAAGGAAACAAAAAGAAGAAAAGAAACAAGAAAATAATAAAAGAACTACATCCTGCCACGGACACATTCAACCAGCGACTTGAATCAGTAAGAATTTCTGTGAGTTACATATGATTGATTATAGATGCAATGTATGCTAATATATGAGCAATACTATCTGTATATTTATAATATTAATACATTGTATATTTGTGACCCAATAACACTTTACTGCCTAGTTGATCTATTTTCATACATTTTATCTTGGACACTACTGAGTATTATTTCTGGAGGGAGAACCGCTGTTTAGGCACCCTCACAGATAGAGGGAGAACCGCTGTTTAGGCACCCTCTCAGGCAGAGGGAGAACCATTCAGGCATCCTCATCAAATGATTTGTTGAGGGAGAACCGCTATCAAGGCACGCTCTCAGACGGAAGGAGAACGGTTAATGAGGCACCCTCTTTAGAATTGAGGGAGAACTGTTATTAAGGCACCCTCACAAATTGGCTTGATTAGGGAGAACCGTTACTAAGGCACCCTATCAAGATAATGAGGATTCCTATGGCTATGACCCAAGGTTTCTGATCTTTACATTACAATTGCTGTTTGCAAAATTATTTAAGTTTCTTATGAAACATAGCTAGTCTTCTTTATTTTATATAGTTAGCCTTTTCTTATTTTATCATGATCAGTTCATTCTTTATTTAGTATGTTTGTAATTAATTGCTTATATATATAATTAGTAGATTATCTCCTAACTTGTTGCAGTGTTCTCCTATAAAAGGTTAAAGGTATTTCTTCTTTGGCTCATCCTCAATAGCCAAGAATTCTAATCTAGGGCAAACTAGGGCATTTTACCAAAAGAGACATTACATTTGGTCCAGCACAAGTTTATGGAACATCCACAGAAAGATGTTAGGCTTCAGTTGTTTCATGTCTCAGCACTCTATAATGATGTTGTGTTGAGGAAGGTTCTGTAGATGATTGTAAAGAGCTATCATGGGTTACAAGATGTCAAAGGCCCTACCATTGGAAAGAGGGCTAAGATTTTAGAAGCTATGACAAGAGTCAGTTCATTCGCCATCATGATTGATCTCAAATGTAATGATACGATTCTTCAAATGTTTCAATGCTTCTTAATTGAAATTAGGAAACATCATCCAAACAATGTAAGAGCTTGCATGCAAATTATTATGTCTATAAACTTAGATGAGGATGATGACATCTGCAAGCAGTTGTAATCAAACTTGTTGACCGTTTGGAGGGAGGAGCAGGCTATATCACCTATTGCTTACGAGTTCTTCAAGAATTTGGTTGAGCATAAAATTGAGAAGTCCAAGGAACTATTGACTGAAGAGGAGCTAACATCATTGGGTTTATGGGCTCCTGGATCTCCAAAAAAGAGCAAGAACCAAATGAGAAGACAGCAGATTTGTTTTACATGTCGAGAGGCTTGAACACCTGATCACAAATGTGGAGTTAATGAAAATAAAGATTTATTGCAGCCAAGTAGTGTTGAGGTTAAATATACAAATGTAAAGGGTGGCTTGACCCATGAGGAGCAAACTACAACAACAACTTTGTAATATTGAGATGGGTCATGATTTTCCTATCTAGGATCAAGTAGCACACCAGAGGATGTACTATTGAGATGGGTCAGGATGGATCAAGATCAAGTGATAAATACCAGTTATCTTCATCGTCATAACACCAAATTGTGATCTAGACAATGAGCTCACATGATATCAAGCATGTCCATAAGATGATATCCTGTCATCATCAAGACAACATGAAGGGAGCATGATAGCATGGATGTAATGATACTCATGGATCATAATATGGATGCCACATAGAAGAATACATATCATAACAACAATTCTAGAAAAACTCTTATATGTATCGATCATAAAAGAAGACAACTCCTTATTGGTATCACCACTATAACTTTCATTCATTATTATCACTGTGTAATGACCCCTATCGTATAAACAGAAGACCATCATAATCGGCCATCAATCATTAATGTGGGAAGGAGACTTATCGTATCTGAAGGCAATTGATATTGATTCCATCATATCGATAATGCGGAAATAACATATTGTCCTCATGGTGGAAGAAGGATTAGCAGGTCAGTGAGTATGTCCTTCATTAAACAAACCCTATCAGAAAATGTTTAGAAGAGGTGATCACTCAAGGATTAATTAATCCTTGTCAAAGGGTGCGATTACACTTGCAAAAGCAGCAATTAAACATACAAGCACAATTTGTACAAATAATAAATATGATTAGTGGAAAGATGCGATTAAGACAATAATCATTGTTCATAAAGAAGTGTGATTAGGAAAGAATATGGATGTGTTCCGTTTCAAGAAGACGCAACCATTCGATCCAAGAGGTATACAAGAAGTCTCAAACTGCAAGTCAGAGGAAGCATCGTATTTGGTCTTCATTTTATATTTACATCCAGTATTGGATCTGCTCGATTGAGCATAGCCTTTTGGCATCAAAACGTGTTGCATATATTCAAAGTGACATTCAGAAACAGCACTAACATTTGCATACTTTCCAAAGGTTATATCAGAAACAGCAATCATTCCTTTTATTGCTATAAGCGATAGGAGAAAGACTATCAGCACATTATTATTGCTATATGTGAAATGGCTTGAAGCAGTTGAGAGATAACTTGCAGCATTATATACATTGACATATCAGGAAGAGCAGAGTGAATCCCACAATTGCTGATCAGCATATTCCAGAGATCAATCTTAGCATAATTCCCTCAATCCATATCAGAGATAGCAAGATTTCTCTATTGCAGATTTGAATATCAAGGTTGTTCATATCATCTCATCACTCTTGTATTACATATCGCACACTTGATATGCTATATGTTTCAGAATTAATATATATGTATAGCAGATTATAAATTGTTATCAGCCTTGTAAGATTCATAAATATTTAGAGTTTGTCATGAAGATGTCTCTTGCAATTGATTTATTAGTTAATTGTTCCCTTTATTTCCTAAAAATCTACATAAGGGCACATTACATAATTTTTGAATTTATGACTGAATTAGTGAGATGAAGAGCGAAATGCTCACTCTTCCTTAGGTTTTCACCCTTGAGTGTTTCTTGAGATTAATCTGTGTATCAGACCTGTGTGTATGCTTCCTTGCATTATTTTACCTCTGTTTTTCATGTTTCTTTTATGTTTTATCATTTTTAACAACTGTAACTGTATGATGCATCCATTTTAAGTGTTGAAAAGTGTTTGAAGGTTAATAGTTGAGTTGACATTGTGATATTTGTACTTGGTGATCACAAGGAGACCACCTCCTGTGTTTTTCAGGACAGTAGAGACAACCTGTTTATCAACTATCATGCAAGCTAATATTATTTATGCATGTTTTTATCTATGTTTACATGTGAAGGGGTATGTGCACACACACATACTCATTGTTTTTCTGCATAAAATAAAATTATAAATCAGCTAACTTTTTAAGTATTAATGCTCTCAGTTTTTAAACTTATCTCCTAAGGGCTTGTTTGAATGTCATATCATTCTCATTCAGTGATGGTTTTGTAATGAATATCATCGTTGTGATATAAATTGGCTGCAGTGTGACAACAACAAATGCAAAGTCTGGCAGCATTTAACATGTGTGGTTATTCCTGAGAAGATTGGTGAAGGTGTTCAGGCAGAAGTACCCACTCTATTCTATTGTGAAGCTTGCCGAATAAATCGTGCTGATCCGTAAGTTCTCCTTAGATATTTTCTTTAGCTTTTTCTCTAGTCAATGAGAGTTTAACTAATTTATGCAAAATTAGTTTCTTATGGATCTCGATATTTTTTTATGGGTCATTTATCTCAAATTAGATAATTTCACACAAATTTTCAAAAATCAGATTTTGCAAATCAGCCATTTTTTGAGCTCAGCTTGAAAGTACGCACCTGGTCCCAGACTTATAGGATTCAACAATGAAGGAAGGAATGGGATGAAATGTGCTCTTCCCATCCAATGGGTTTTAGAATTTTAGGATGATGACTTTGTTAAAATAAGTAGAATAGGGATGTCTTGCTGGCCTCCATGGCCTTAAACATCAAAACACAAAAATACCAGTATCCTCTCCAATCTCTTGCCAACCCACTGCCCTCCCACCTTCCCTCTTTCCCTCCTTCCACGTTCGTCGATCCCACCCTTACATAAATTAAACCTAGAAATAGGAGAGAAGGGGAATGCGGCTTCATCAAGGGCACCCACTCTAATGAATTTTCATTGTTTTGATGTCCAATATCTAACTTCTTTTCAGAACCAATGCTAATTTCCATCATTTGACATTAATGATTAATGTGATAGTTTTGTTCAATATTGGATCATGTATCATTTTATAGAATTAAATTTAAATATATCAGCAGCTTTTAGTTTGTAAAGGTTTTTTTGTTCAATTTTAAATTATTTATTTTGATAGTTGTTAGCAGCTGTCCCACAAAATTTGAGAATTTTGTTTTCACTGATCCCTGAAATGCATCCCCAGTTTTGGAAAATAAAAAGCATTGATATTCTTAAAGCATTCACCAAGTTTTTATATGAGTACTTCAGAAAATCAATAGTTTTTAAAATATGCATGTATCAGTATTGAATCTTATTTGTTTCATGAAAAGCCACCTATAATGCAAATATCTTCAATTTTCTGGACTTGATAGATTTACAACACATTATACACAAGGTTCTATGGAAGTTTTGAAAGAATATCCTTCTCTACTTTTAAGTTTTCATCTCCAGTTTTTTGTGTTTTAAAGTCTTTTGGTTGGGTGCGTGGTTCTTTTTTATTTTTTCTATTTATGGTTCCTAAGTTAGTGATTTGCTAGTTCTTTTTTTCACATGTTTGATGCTAGAAATAGAGCATGTTCATAAATTGAAGTAACATAGAGCTAGTTGTTTGATTATCTACTATTTATTGCTAATGTATTTTTTATTTCATATTATCAATTTATAATATCATTGCTTGGTTTTTCTTCTTGGTAGTAAACATTTTTTTGTTTCACTTAGTGAGTGAGATTTGTTTACTTGTTTGCTAAAGATACATAGGGTCATTGAACGCTAAATCTGAATAACTATTGGTGAGAAGCCAACTCCTGTTGATATTAACCAGTCAAACTAGTAATAGGGATGTGTTGACGTGTATTTTGTACACTGCCTAACACAGAATAAAATACCCAAGGGTACCTTATCCTCTCTTGAATAAAGCCTCTGATTGTTGAAGATATCGTGAAAAAGGATCAATCAGGATGACTTCAAGGTTCTTGTATGTAGGGTCTCTACGTGTGGATAAGCTCTTTGTGGTATGATGTGATTTGCTGGAATCACAAGGGGACTTACATTTGATGATTGAACGTCTGATCTGCTTTGAATATTGCTGGAACACAGGCTCTTACTAGCTTTGATTTGAAAAAAGGAAAAAAGATGAGGGCGAGGAGAGGATCTAATCCTAATACTAAGGAATGTAGGAGCAGTGATTGATCTTCGATGAAATTCTAACTAAGTCTTGTTTTGACATCACAGGACCATCTCCACAAGGTTAGTGCGATCTTCGAAGGAAAGCTCTATGATGTTCAAATCATCACTGCAGGCATAGACACCATCAGGTTGATGCATATCAATGAAGAAGCAACAATTGAAGTTAAGCTTAAGCTGAATGATACCAGTTGACTACGCAAGGCACAGTTGACTACGCAAGGCAAGTTTGCAATCAACAAACTGCTAGTAGTATGGATATACAAATTCCACCATCAATCAAGCACATTTCTTCCACTCATCTAATCATAAAATCAAACATGAGAAGTATAAAGACCATGCAAATTGTCGAATTGACCCATGAATTTCACCATTTCTTCAATGAAGTTACAAGTCTTTTACAACAACATCTTGGCAACAATCTTTGCCTTCTCTCTCGACTCTACTCTAATTGCTATTCTATCAACTAGCTAATCACCTTCTAACTACTCTCTATCTGTCTTCTAACTGCTTCCAACTATATTCTAACTATTTTTACAAATGAAATGCCAGGGCTTATATAGTGCCCTCAATACAATTCGATGGCTTAGATCAATTCGAGATCAATGGCCAAGATTCAACAATGAAAACCCTAATTAGGGTTTGTTACAACCATTACATAATATTTAATGCTTGACCAATGATAAAATTGTATTGCTTGGACACATGTCCTCTCTAGAAAATTCCACCAATGGATAGCTGAGGTAGGTACATCGGAGTTTGTGCCACCTTCCATGAGTTAGGTACATTGAATCTGGAAATGCTAAGGTGGACCACACTGATTGGAGAAGTGATGACTAGGATGCCACCTCATCTGACACTTGTAACTTGGTAAATATTCAACTTGATGTTGTTGAGAAGCTAGCTTTAATTAATTCATCTGGAACTATCTGCTTCTTCAACGAACCCTTGTTCTAACTTCTTGTGTCCTTGATGTGCAGGATGATTGATGTACCTCGCCTTGGAATACTGGATTGGAGAAGTCGCCCTTGATGACGTTAGTCCAAAGAAGGCCGTCCTTGTCGATGCTAGGCTGGAGGAGGTCGCCCTTGTCCTTGCTTGATCGTCCTTGATGAGAACCTGCCGACTTGCAGATCCTCCGAGCTTTGGAGTCGCCATCTTGATACCTACACAACATTTCAAAATTAGTAATATATCTTGAAATCTAAAAATTAAGCTTTAAAAGGAAGATTCAAGATTTTAATTAGGAAACTTCATGATAAATCTTGAGTTATCATTTCCTAATTAACCATGTAATACTTAGATTTTTCCAAAAAATGCCTAAAAAATCAAACCTTGAATAAGGGTGTCAAGATGATTTTGCCATACCTCCTCTTGAGAATTAACTCTAAGAAATGATGTAAAAATAGATGAATTTTGCTAGGCAAAGTGTAGATCAAAGCTCTTCCTTGGATAAAATGCACCTCCTTTAGCTTGGAAAAGAACTCCACCTTCCTCTTCAAAAATCTGGAAATTCGCCTTCAAATGTCTTCAAAAATCTGGAAATTATCCTCCAAACTAGCAAGAAATACGCCTCTCCAATAGCCTTCAAGATGAATTTCGCCCTCCACTAGCTTCTCCACACTTAGTAGAAATTCGCTCCACTCCTCTGGATTTCGCTCCTCCTTCCTTGCTTCTCCAAATCGCACTTGAAACAATGAATGAATGATTTGAATAATGAAAAAACACCTCCAATATATAGAGCGCTCACCTTCCACTTACCCATGAGGCCGACCTTGCAAATAAAGGCAAAAAAATGAATAAAATTAAAAAAAGAAGAGGCCGACTTGATAAAATGAGTAAAAATAATACCTCAAGCACTTCATCTTTTAATTTAATAATAATTATAATTAACTTCGAAATGCCTCAATTAATAATAAAAAAAACGATTTTCCAAGGCTCAAAATTAATTATTAAATGCTATGCGCCTTTATTAAATGTAAATTTGATTTTTAAAATATTTTGGAGTTTTAGCGAAATTGGCATTTAATGTGTTTTGAAGGACATTAGCGTTTAGGCATAGTAAAAATATCAATTTGTTAATAACCTCGCTCTGGTCCCTGGGAGAGGGACAGGAGCGCTTTTTCATTTTGGCCTTGTATTCCTTGCTTTCCCGTTCAAAATCTCTTCCTGGACGTCCAAAATGGGATTCTTGTTTGGAACTTTGAGTTTAATCTATCCGATCTTTGGAAGGAGTGTTCCTTAGGACATTTTCGCTCTGGTCCCTTGGTGAGGGACAGGAGCGACTTTTGGTTTATTGCACAAACTCTTGATCATATCAACCTCGAATTACTTCCTAGACGTAGAACATCACTCCCCACTTCATCTCGAGTCCTGGCAATAAGAAATAGCATTTCAAAATGTTAGGCACTTAGGCGTTTTGAAGATTTCACTCTGGTCCCTTAGAGAGGGATAGGAGCGCCCTAGCCCATTTTCTTTGAATCATTTCAAATATCATTCCAAACTTGTGCCTTGGCCTGGACTCGTCCCAATTTGGAGAGGAAGGCTGGCTAATGTGTTTTTCGCCCTGGTCCCTTGGAGAGGGACAGGAGCGATTTTGCAATTATAAGCTCACTTGTGCTTTGCTAGTCTTCGAAATTATCTCCAATGGACCGATTATGCCTTTCTTCATTCACCTCAAACTTGAAATTCGCTTTACCTTTGCCAGAAATTTGTCCTGTGAGAAAATCGCTCTGGTCCCTTGGAGAGGGACAGGAGCATCTTTTGAAAATCGCTTTGGTCCCTGGGAGAGGGACAGGAGCGCCTTTGCAACTTGGGTTGAATTTTTTCTTTGTAGGCCACTCAAGTTATATTCAACGAATAAAACATACTTCTCTTGACCTCCTCAAATCGCGAAATCACTTAAACTTTGCAAGGATAAGGCAAACTTGGAATTCAAGCTCCGGTCCTTTAGTGAGGGACAGGAGCGAATTTTGTCTTCTAGGCCAAATCTTTTCACTTTTCATCTCGAAATTCCTTTGCTAGGGAAGATTTCACCTTACTTCATGCTATGAATAAAATTTAATGTCCAAAAAGGGTCTAAAATTGTGCATATAAAGACAAGCGCTCTGGTCCTTCAGTGAGGGACAGGAGCGAATTTGACCTTCTAGGCAAAAACTTCATCATTTCATTGTCAAGTCTCGATGCTCTATCATGCTCATTTCGTCCTTCACCATGCCTTTGATGTTCCAATTTGACCAAACAAGGTCAGGAATGACTCAAATAAGCCTTTTCGCCCTGGACCCTTGGTGAGGGACAGGAGCGCTTCGCCTTGGTCCCTTGGAGAGGGACAGGAGCGAAATTCGCTCTGGATCCTCAGTGAAGGACAGGAGCGAAAATTGACTTTTCGAACTCTCTATCAGGATAATTTTTATGGAATATAACATTTAAGTATAAGCTTTAAGTTATATTCCATATATACTTTCAGGATGTTTGAGAGTGGTTTCAGACCTCCAGGAGTTATATTGCAAAATCTAGTTTTTTGAGGTTTTTCAGTTTCCAGACTTAGTCAAATTTCAGGATCAGGACATTCCAGACTTAGCCAAATTTCAGGATCAGGACTTTTTGACTTAGCCAAATTTCAGGATTAGGACTTCACTCCAGCAGGACCTGCTATCCTATTGATCTCCCCGACAGCACTCATAATGCAAAGGCTAACTAACAAAACCCTAAAAGACCAAAAAACAAACCCTAAAAAGCAAAAAAAAGCAAGGGTCCCCATTTGCAATGGGGCGATGTGTGAAAACGTCACAACAGGATGACATCTAAAATTTCATTTAATAGGGGAATGCCAATTCTTTCTCTCCAAGCATGTTCCTTGCTAGGAAGGGGGGCAAAATAATAGTTAGTGACTTATTTAATAACCACCCTCAAATATTGGGCTTTCAATTGAAAATGAAATGGATAACAACTTAAGGTGAGAGCATACAGTGTCTCAGATTACAGTCAATTGAAAGAAAACTGGTGAAAGGAAAGCATCAGGCAGCAAGCATACCAAAACCACTTATGCAGTGGGATGCACATACATCGTTGGAAATAAATTTCATCTTCCACTTGTCCATTAGTGTGTGCAGGGGCACATCTGCTTATTCAGCGGGAAAGATTATAGTTATACAAACTGGAAGTAAATATCAAACTTATGGGCACATCCACCAGCAGTAAGAAAGCATACACAAATATTGAGAAATAAGCAAGCTCCTTCCACTTATCCAGTGGTGGGAGATTACAATGAAACCACTTGTTCAATGAGGTAAATGTCAGCAATAAACTTGAACAAATTACTGACAGGACTTCCATCAAGTGGTATAAAATGAAGTGCATAGAAAGGTAAGCTTTCTGTGGTATGACCATCCGAAGCAATACAAAGTTAGTCCATTTGCAATATAACCAATGATTATTAAAGAAAACATTGCTGATACAATTGCTGATATGAGAAATAAACTGTGAAAAACACCCCAAGCTACCCCAAATCATAAACAAAACACCCAGCTTGTAAATATCAACAACATACCTTAATGATTGATGGACATCTTGCTGGTACAGGTCTGTAATTCACCGAAAATGGTGGTGCAACAGGTTTGGATGCTGAATAAGTGTCCAAGGAACTCCACTAGTCTCACTTTCTTCATACCCAAATGATATAAATCTGATACACCTGTGAAGTAATTAATTGATTACAATAGAGATGAAATCTCTATTTAAAGAGATTACAAAGACGATGTTTCTAAAGGAAACAATCGTTAATTGAAGATGCAAAATAGAAACAATCTAAACATTATTGACCATTAATAAATAAATATGCAAATATTATTCTAATAATGGTCAATCTATCAACTACACCAAGTTGCCCTCTAAATTTTACAAACTTATCCGGGCCTAGAGACTTGGTGAAGATGTTAAATGGTCAATCTATCAACTACACCAAGTTGACCTCTAAATTTTACAAACTTATCTGGGCCCAGAAACTTGGTGAGGATGTCTACAGTCCAATCCTCAGTTGGAACATATTGCAACTGGAATGAATGATCCATCTTCTACAAGCTTGTAGTTGAAGTGACAATGAAGCTCAACATGCTTGGTTTGTTCATGGAAGACTGAATTTTTGGCAAGTTTCAGCACCCCTTGATTGTCATGGAACAAGGGAGAAGGACCTACTTGAGACATTTGCATGTCAGCAGGAATCCTTCAAAGCCAAGCTGCCGTACATGTTGCCTCTACAGTTCCCCGATATTTAGCTTCAGTCAAGGAAAGAACCACTGCCTGTTGCTTCTTGCTGGTCCATGTGACTACACTTGTGCCCAAACTGAAGACATACCTAGAAGTAGACTTTCTGTCATCAACAAAGCCTTCCCAATCCGAGTCTATAAAACTAATGAGCCTAGGATCTTTTCTTCTACTATACAAAAAGCCAAAGTTCAGAGTGCCCTTTACATATCTTAGCACACGCTTTGTTGCAATCCAATGTTTAGCTTTAGGGGCTATCATGAATCGAGATGTAGCTCACAACAAAACTGAGATCAGGTCTAGTAGTAGTGAGATAAAATCATAAATGAGACTTCCTACGAGTTGCTTGAATGCGGATTCATCCACCCTTGGTGAATCTGATTTGATTGGTAGTTTCAGCCCTTTCTCCATAGGTGTAGATGCAGATTTGCTGTCATTCATCCAGAACGTATAAAGAAAACTTCTGGCATACTTGGACTGGGAGATAAAATTACTACCTTTAGTTTGACAAACCTCTACACCAAGACAATAATGTAGATGTCCCAAATTTGTCATATCAAAGGAGTGACACAAATTTTGTTTGATTTCTTCAATCAAATTTGTTGAGCTTCGAGTAATGATTTGGTCATCAACATAGACAACAAGAAAAAGAATATCATCACCGCACTGTTTGACATACAGATTAGAATCGGGATCCCTCTGAAAACCATGATCAACTAGGTACTTACCAAGAGTCATGTACCATGCCCGAGGAGCCTGTTTGAGACCATAGAGTGCTTTCACCAGTCTGCATACCTGGTGTTTTTTTGATAACCTTGAAACTAGGAGGTTGCATCATGTATATCTCTTCCTCCAAATCACCATTGAGGAAGGCACTTTTAACGTCCATTTGATAGACTTTGCAACCAAATTGAGCTGTAATGCCAAGGACAAGTCGGATGGTGCTCATCTTGGTTGTGGGAGCAAAAGTCCCCTCATAGTCGATTCCCTCTTTTTGTGAGAACCCTCTAGCAACCAACCGTGCTTTGTACTTATCAAGAGTGCCATCTGCATGATACTTTACTTTGTAGACCCACTTACAACCAATGGGTTTCTTCCCAAGTGGAAGATTGGAGAGGACCCAAGTGTTGTTTTTAAGAATATGGTGTTTAGACTCTATAGCCTATTCCCACTTAGGTATTCCTTTAGCCTCTGAATATGTCTGAGGCTCATAAACATTGTGAAGGTTGGTCATGAGAGCAAAAATAACCGTGTTCTTCTACTTTCTCTCACTTCTAGTTGATTTACCCTCAATGAGTTCATTATCAAGAAGATCACCAATGGTCTTGGCCCACCGCTTATGTTGGAGAGTAGAAGTACCAGTATCCAAATCAGGAATGTCAACATGACCTGGGATACCTGGAACAAATTCATCTAGATGCTGATCCAGATTCTCTTGAGGAAAGTTAGGTGGTGCAACGAACACTTAAATCTTTAGCCTTTAGAGGCTAATCCTCAAGACTCAGAGTAGGAGAGGAGAGATAAAAAGGCCCACTTTCTTCCTCAATCACATCATGACTAAAGATGAGATGATCAGTGTCTACATTAGTTGGTCTATAAACCTTATGATTATCACTATAACGCGTGAACATGAGTATCCTGTTCTTGGAATCCAGTTTTGTGCGCTTGGCATTTGGAATCCAAACATAAGCAGTGGAGCCAAAGACTTTCAAGTGGCTGATTTTAGGCTTTCGTCCAGACCATGCTTCTTTGGGAGTCATCTTCTTAACTACCTATGTATGAGACCTATTTAGAAGGCAGACTGTAGTGTAAACTGTTTCATCCCAAAATTTCTTTGGAACATGTCTATGCTCCAACATAGATTGGACCATTTCGGTGATTGTGCAGTTTTGTCGCTCAACAACAGTGTTTTGTTGAGGGGTGTAAGGTGTGGTAAGCTGATGCTTAATGATGTGTTGCACAAAACTTGGAGAAATCAGAAGAACAAATTCCCCCCATTGTCTGACCTAAGAGTGACTATCTAATAGCTGGACTCTTTTTCTACTAAGGCCTTAAACTTTTGAAGCATACTAAACACTTCTGATTTGTTTTTAAGAAATTACACCCACATTCTTCTACTAAAATCATCGATAAACAATAGAAAATACTTGGATCAAGTGATTGAGGTATTGTTCATCGGTCTATAGACATTTGCATGAAGCAACTAGAATACCTTAGAGGCTCTCCAAGAATCACCATCTGAAAATGGAGTTCGATGCTGCTTTCCAGCCTGACAAGCCCCGCAAACTCCATGATTCTAAGTGTGAATCTCAGTTAAGCCAACAACCAGATCCTCCAGAATTAGCTGAGAGAGATAGTGCACATTCAGGTGCCCATACTATTGATGCCAAAGATTGCTGATGGAAGTACTTTTGGCTGCCATGGCGTGCTCCTGAGAATCATCGGTGTCAACAAGTCTATAAAGACCATGATCCTCAAGACCTACAACAATTGTAGTGCAAGTTTCCTTGCCAACAATACTACTCTTGTGTGAACCGAATACAATATCTAGCTCAGGAGAATGCCACATAATGTGACTGACTGACAGTAAATTCAGTTCCATGCCAGGTACAAAGTATACATTTAGAAATATTAAATTTCTCCCTCCATATTGAATCTGCATGTTGCCCTTTCTGACAACAGTATATTCTTCGTCAACTCCAAAGATCACTAAATCAGTGAAAGGCATGTTTTCTGTAAACCAATCCTGACGATGTGTGAAGTGTTGAGGTGCTAGAGTCAATGTACCAGGCAGATGATTTTACATGATTGGATGGGCATTTGGCTATGATCGCATTGAAGGTAGACTCCTTCTGCTCAGAATGTGTGGCAACATGGGCCTTCTACTGAGACCATCCCTATCTAGATTGCTTAGATGCAAGTAATTTCTTGCAATCTTTCTTTATATGGCCATACTTATGACAATAGCTGCATTGATTCTTCTTAGGATTCTCCATAGGTTTGCCTTGGCTTTTCTGTTGGAAGGACTTGCCTTTGCCCTTGTCCTTATCCGAGACTTTGGCAGTAAATGCCTGTCTGGTGGAGGATGTGCTGGTGCTGCCTACCAAATTGTTGTTTCCATCTATCTAGCTACAAAAGCTTTTTGTAGAGATCAGGAAACTTTAAGTCAACATTCGTTGAAGTAATGTTGAGCGTCTCAATAAAGTGTTCATGAGATTTTAGTAGGATCTTCAGAGTTATGATCGCCAAATCTTCCTACTTTTCTCAACCAATTTCCTCAAGCTGATCATGAATATTTTTTATGTTCGTCAGATGCTCCTCTAGGGACATCTTCTCATCCATCATGATTGAAAAGAACATGTTCTTGAGAAAGAACACTCTACTCTTGTTTGATGTTTCATGGAGATCCTTCAAGTGAGTCCAGATCTCTGCAACTGTCTTCTTGGAAGGGACTTGTGGCAGTTGATCATTAGTGATAGACAATTTGAGGAACATGACAGCTTCATGGTTGTGCTCATCATACTTGTCTTGATCTTTTACCGCTGTTGAGGGTCGAGATTGAGTACCTAGAACGACCTCGTCTAAGCACTAATACTTGAAGATGGTGAGCATCCATTGTTTCCAGGCATTGTAGTTGCGCTCGTTGAATTTTTGACTGCTCTCGAGGATCATGTTTGTCAAAGATGCCATTTGCATGCTTCCCAAAGCATGTAAAAAAACTCATGTGACTGCAAATGTTTAAAAAACAAGTCAGAAGTTGACAAATCCCAAGGCACTGAAAAATGTAGCTAAACATGGATATTGAGGTACAAACTTTTAGGTACACATCCCAAGGGAAAAAAATCTGTTGATTGCTTGCATAAATTTCGAGGTGAGTGCTGAAACAAAAAACACCCAAAAAGAAAACATAGTAGGCACGAAGAAATGAAATCCCTAGTTGCAGAGCTTGAGAAAGAATCGATGTGCAGAACCTTGAAAATCGTGCTCTAGCTGTGGCCAGATCACGAACAACTATCCCTAATAAATCCGAGCAAAAATTTGAGACACCAACCGCAGCGGAAATCTTAGAGACGAAGAACTTTTGCATGCAAAAAACTTGGGAAACCCTCGAACAAAAAACGTTGACTCCGTCGTAGGCAGAAAACGTGATCCCAAAATCGTGTAGGTCGCCACAAATGAAGGCGTGCAGGTCTGTAAACAAGTCCCATTGCGATAGAGATAAATGTTTTAAAAGTATACTTTATAATAAGTGTTATTTAAAGGGGATATATAAGTGTTTAATAAAGTATACTTTATAGTTTAATGTTGTGCACCAAAAGGAGGGAAAAAAGAAATGAAATTAAAGTAAAGTAAAGGAGATGAAGACAAATGGAAATGAAAAATTATAAAGGAGGATTTGGATTTCATTTCATTCATTCTCGAATCATTTCAACATTTGTCTATTTTGAAGAAGCTTTGGCTTTGAAGAAGAAACCAAGGGTTTCTTTGTAAATTAAATCTTGGAGAACGTAGCCTCTCTTCGATTGCGCTGGAGGCTTCATAGGGAGGTCACATTTGAGCTTTATTGGAGGAAATATCAATTGTTTCACAAGGGGTTTTGAAGATTATTCTTGGCAGATCAGAAGTTTTGAGATAAATATTTATTGAATACATTTAATGCTGGTTTGTGCTTGCTTCAACATTGGCACGTGGGAGTCTTCTTGTGCTACATTATTCAGGTGGAGATATTTATAAGTATAGCAGATCGAATGGATTATCAGTCATCTACTCTGCTATTTGATTTCCAGAATTTTGGTAATCTTGTTATCTTCTAAATTCCAGGTATGCTTTGGTATTGTAAAGGCTTTAAAAATATAATCAGTAGATTAAAGGTTGCATTTTAATTGTTTGACGAATTACCCATTGCTGTTGACGAAGATTTCAGTCTTCAATATGCATGCCAAGTGTTTGTAATAATGTCCCTTTGCTGTAGATGAATAATGTAGTCCTTAGGATGCATGGTAAATGTTTGTAGAATTGCCTTAGTGCTATAGCTGCATATGTATCATCATTCTCAATCATATGCTTGCGCTTCAAGTTCATTTAGTAGCTGCAATCTATTTCCGGTCATCTCAAATATATTTTCAAGTTATATCAGCATATCAAATCACATTCAAAAACCAAACCAAACAAAACAAATAATTAGCATCAAGACCAGATTGTTGGTAAAGTGTTTGACAATATTCCTTGAGCCTTTAATCAACAACTTGAGGTCAGATTAGTCAAGGGATACTACACCTAGCCACTAGTCTAAAGATAATCTTAAAATGTTATTGCAGCTGCTCAAAGGAAACACATGGAGCCTATTCTAACACTTGCCTTTTTCAAAGGAAGTCGAGCCTTATTGGTTTGGGAAATCATAGGTCCAATCTGTGGCATTAGCAAACAAATACAACTAGTTAAATTAAATCGTCACCTTTGGAAATCAGGACCGATTTGTAAGTGTCGTGGAAATTAGAAGAATCCTTTGTAGATCTCTTTCCTTCCGTCCAAGTTTAAGATTATACATCATTCAAACATAGTTATTTACTAAGGAGGAAGGTGATTTAATTCACCTAATTACTTTTGGTGTTGTGAAAGGAGTCATCTCTTGTCATCAGCTATTGTTAAAGGCAAAGAAAAACTCACAGTAAGAGGATTAGGCTTTTGGGCAAGAAAAATCTCTGATTTGGGAGGGAGTTGGAGAGTTGTGAGGTCATAGCGTGAAACTTGAAAACGAGGTCTAACATTTAGGAGTTGCCTATCATAAAGAAATTGCTCAACTAGTCAAACAACGGGCTTAGGATTGATAGCTTGTAATGTCCCCATTTTTATGCCATTTTGTTTTGCGAGCATTGGCCTTTTAGGCTTTTCCTTAGGTTCTTAAGTGTGCTAGAAGTGTTCTAATGTTCTTGGTGAGTTTAGTTCTTACTTTAGTGGGTTTGAAAAGAAATTGCTAAATATAGTAGTGGTCCTTGGAGAACACTACTATATATAGTATGTGTTTGCATGACATCAATCTTTTTGTGCTTTTTTGGGTTTGTTCTCTTTTGTCCTTGAGAACACTACTATGTGTAGTAAGTGCTTGCATGGCATTGATCTTTTTTGGTTTTTTTGGGTTTGTTCTCTTTGGTCCTCAGAGATCAATGCTATATATGGTAAGTTCTTGCATGGCATTGATCTTTCTGTGTTTTTTTAGGTTTGTTCTCTTTGGTTCTGAGGGAACACTGCTATATATAGTATGTTCTCATGTTGGCATTTGTTATCATCTTCCACTTTCAGTTGGTCCTAGCATAGTTCTCGGAAGGTGATTGCAATTGTTTTTAAATATCTACACTTGAGTATTAAAATATTGTTTAATTATTAACTTAAGTGTTAAATATTTTGTTAAGTAAATGTACCCAAGTTGGATGCCTGGGTTGTGAGGATGGAAAAGGTGTTATGCGGCCCTTTTCAAGGGAAATATAATATTCAAAATTTGAATGCCCTGATTTTCTCTCATAGAGTTTGGGCTCTGATTTCTTCATATAGAGTTTGCACACATAACAGAATGCTGTTGGAATGAATAGAGGAATTTCTTTTGGGTGTTGTTGAGGACAAAATCCTCTTTAATCTGTTGGTTTCGCGATCCACCCTAGTTGGATTTTGGTGCAGGAGCACCTATTTGAAGACATGCCTCCATGAGGTCAATCAAAGTTTTTTAATGTTTTGTTTATGAAAGTGTTTAAATAAACTTCTAATAATCATTTGAGATCAGTTTGGATCATTTTGTAAGGCATTATAAGCCATTTGTTCAATGTAGACCTATGAGGCGCCATAAAAGTCAAAGTTGGTGAAAGTTTATAAAAGTACTCAATAAGGGTTGGAATGATGTCTAAATGTCATATTTGACATGTCTAAGAGGTATTAGGAAGAGTTTGAGTCATTTGGACAAAAAATGTCAAAATGTTGCAAAAAGTTGCTTGACAACTTTTGCAACTTTGCAAAAAGTTGTCAAAATGTAAAATGGGTGGTTAGAATCAGTTGGATTCGGTTTGGAGTTGGTTTTGGATTTAGATATTATATATGTGAGTGTGGAGGTCGCATCCAAGGTTGGTTGGTTTGTTTTGGAAGAATGAAGATCAATAAAATGTTATTTTGTAATGCTATATTCTGACATTTTTGCCGATCTGAAGTTATTTATTCATTGTTATGGATTGATACTATTATGAAACCTATTGGATGTTGAAATACGATGAGTTTTCTTTCATTTAAAGTTGATTTGAGGTCCTTCCATGTTCTGTGGTGAAAGATTGAATTATTTCTTTGAAAACTGTCAAAACCCTGCCTAGGGTTAACCCGTTTGTAAAACAATGATATCTTTGGTTTTAACTGTTGGATCTTTCTGGAAATTGGAGACAAGTTCTGTATCTAACCCATCTACAATCCTTCTGGAGAGGTTGGCTTCATGAGCAATATTGCAAAAGTTATTCACGACTGTTCGTCACAGTTCATAACTAAAAATCAGTCAAGTTTAAGGGTTTGGGGCAATCATAGATTGATTCATCCATTTTTGTGTGTGTTGAGATCTCTTTATGTTTGTGAATACTTGAAGGCATGTTTAGTTGTTGTTTTGATGCGGATACACTCCCTTAATGTGCTTTGAATCTGGTTGAAAGTGATCAACAAAAAAATCTTTATGATGACTGTCATGATTAGGACAGTGTCTTAGTCCTAATAATCAAAGTCTTTTAGTCATTGCAAGGAACTCTAGAATGGGGTGTATTATTGTTGTTAGTCCAAGGTTGAATGTTGAACATGGTGAGGAGTCTCTGAACATGTCATAGAAGTGTTTTGGGAAGATCTACCAAAGGAGTTTCATCACTTTATTTGACTGTCCTAAAGGGAATATTTACTGTCACAGTCCTAAATGCAGTCCTAGTTTCAGTCAAGTTGTTAATCATGTTTGTTCATGTGAAGGGCTAAGAAGTGTAAGTTTCCAAGAAGAGTCTAAAGGAGTTTTGAGGAGTGTTGAGTGGTGTCACAAGGTGTCAAGGTGTTGACGAATAAGGTTAACCAATTAGGACAGTTTATGTCATGTTTTCCTCAAAATATGAGTTGGTGTTTGGTGTCTATTGAATTTTGTTGTCTTTTGAGTGTGTTTTAGAGGTTGAGAAGAGTTTAGAAAAGGTAATTGAGCCCATTGTTGTGAAATATGCCTGATTGGCATTGAAATGCTTCCAAGGTTTGTGTGAATCCTATAGGCCTCTGCATCAGATTTGCTATTTTCTTGTAGGAAAAGGATTGAGTTTCATAGAGTTTCGTTTGAGTTTTTTGAAAGATAAAATTTTCTTGGGTTTTTGGTGGGTGTTTGGAATTCCTATTTATGGTAAATTTTCTACAGTTTTTATGGCGTTGTTTTTTGGTGTGTTTGATTTAAGACTTGAACATAGCACCTTTTCAAACAACTTGACGAATGATAAAACCCAGGCATAGGACCACACAAATAAAGGCCATAGGCTAACTGTTTTAATAGGCTTATAAATTTTTGAAATTTGGTGCAACTACGGCCAGATGACTTTGGGTTGGTTTTTCTATTGTAAAGGAACATGATGTAGTAACTTACAAAACTGATTTGTAGGTCAAAAACATATAGTTGAACATCACATAAATTTCAAAATGGACAAGGTTCCAAAATGAGTGGATCTCAACTAATTTTTTCTAACTAGAACCAAATCAACTCCACAAAGGGCATGGAAACATGGTGATACCTCGTGTGACATTTCTGACATTAACTTGAGCTATGTCTTTTCTACTCTTTCCTATGGATTTATTCACCTAACTGTTATAAGCATACTTCGATTTTGCCAACATGCAGTTCCACTATTCAAAAGAAGTAGCGAAGACTCGATGTGGCAATCTTCGTGTGTCCATTTGTTTGGAGATGATTTGTAGAGATATAATTGAGTTGTGTGCTCCAACTTCTTCTACACAGTATACTAGAAATGGATAAGGAACTTACTATCTTGTCTGAATTAGTGCTCAGTGACAATCTAGGAAATTGCACTACCTCATTGAAAGACGTAATGTAATCCTTGATGTGTCATCAGTCTTCAAAAAAGGAATGAAATGCAACATTTTAGAGAATATGTGAAGTTGTGAACAACTACAAAAATGTATTTGTTAACTCTTTGTATGTACTACAACTTTTCATAGGAAGTGGGATGATGAAAGATTCGTGCTGACGCAGAGCATCTTACATTGTGCAGATCTGAACCTTGATTGCAACTTAACTAATATGGAACCACATCGAATGAATCCATGAGTGTAGAGCTCAATAGGCAAGTCGAAGAGTTGTAGAAGAAAGGTTTGATATAGGGAAATAGAAGTGCTTGCATGGTGTTTGTAGTTCTTATGCCTAAGGAGATAAAGTAGAGAATGCATAGAAAGATCACATCAGATATCAATTTCCACTAGCAATGATGGATGATTCTATGGATTGTTTGAGTGGAGTAAATTATTATTCTAAGTTTGATCTAAAGAATGGATACCATTATATAAGAATACAGGAAGGAAATGAATGGAAGATTGCATTCATAACGAAAGATGTTTTGTATGATGGTGATGTAGTTCAGCGTGACGAACTTCTAAAGTGTGTTCTTGACATCAATGAACAAGTCTTTAAACTTTTACTCAATAAATTGGTGGTTGCTTATTTGGATGACATTTTTGTGTTCAACAAGATGAAGAAGAAAAGCATTTGAAGAAGCAAAAGTTGCATGTGACCTTGAAGAATTACATGTTCATGAGCAATGAGCTTGCATTTTTGGGATTTCTAATATCTTAGATAGGCTAAGGATGGACCTAGATAAAGTGAGTGCAATATCATAATGGCCAGTTGTTTGCCCTTTCGGGTGAATAACTTAAAACATAAAGCACGTAATGCAGAATAGTAACGCCATAGATATCAGACAAAGTATAAGAGATCTTATTCCGTTCATAATTGTGTGTTACAAGTTACATTCCGAAGTATATAAGGATATCGAGGGGGTGCGAGCGCCAACCGTCGCACTGCAACTACCACCCCTCGGTTGCCAACTAACCAAGACAATTACACATAATTAACTAGTCTTATTTTCGTGTACAATAATGCCGGCAACATCATCCCCCCAAAAAGAAAAGTCGTTTCCAGGCGACTAGCAACAAAAATGGAGACAATGCAACCCATACAAAATATATATCAGAAAAACTAAGGAGGGGGCTGGGGAAGCGTCCCTGAAGTAGAAGTCTGAGAGGCCGGTGTCTGGGCCGCCAAGCGGGCGCGGAGCTCATAAACCTGTTGAGTACGTGCAGTCACATCCCGCTCCGCCACCAATACTTTCTCCAAAGCCGTCTTCACCATATGCGTGGCCTCCAGCAATTCCTCCTCTTTGGTATCCGCTGTCACCGTCATACCGACCAATCGAGTCTGCAACAGGCTCCTCTCGGTAATGATTGCCTCTAACTCCTGCTGCACAAGGCTCCTCGCACTCTGCTCCGCTGGCAGGCGAGTCTCTACCTCCGCCTTCTCTGCATGGGTCATCTCTAGTTGAGCCAACAACTGGGCCCTCTGCTGCCCAGGAGGCCTGTTGAGTGGCCACATCCCTCTCCAACTCGACTCTAGCAGCCTCGGGGACTGCAGACTCATGCTGGGTACGCCTTAGTGCATAGTAGGTGTCCCGGTAGACCTGCTCAATCTCTCGGACAACTGCCGTCACCCGACTCTCCATAATGGGCCGACGCACCCTCCAAGCCTGGAGCATCTCCTCCGTCTTAGTAGTCGGCCATCCCTGAGACTCAAAGCATGTAGTAAAGGCTGTGGGGCAGCCCACCTGCATAAACGGTAGGGCCCTCTCCAACTCTACCACAACCTGCTGCAATGCTCGCGTCTGGGCAGTGGCCACCACCCGCCTACCCCTCGTCACCATGTCAGCTAGATAGGCCTCAATGTCCTCTCCCTCCTGCTCCGAAGGCTGTGAAGTCTCTGGCGGAACTGACACAACCGCATCCTGCTGTGAAGGTACCTCCTCCGCCACAAGAGGTGTACCATCCCTCTGCTCCTGCTCCTGGATGGTAGAGACGACCTCTCCTGCCGCGTGCCCAACTGCTGGTACATGTGTCTCGCCCGAGGAATCGTCCAAGTCGACTACCTCTGCTCTAGTCTCCCGACACGGTGAGAATACAACAGCTCCCTCTGGTTGTACCAATGTCATCTGAAATCGCTGTGTGAGCCAGCTCTCCATAGCCACGACCGACGGGTTGGTACGCATCTCTACGACCGGGGGATGGGTTGCTGTCATCGGCTCCTCCAACAAAGACGCAGAAACAGTCACCACCGCCTCAGTCCTCACAACGTCCAACCACACCTGAGGCTTCGTATCCACCACCTCGCTCAGCCCCTACTCCTCAGCGACCACTCCCCGATGCGGTGACTCCTCCGTCCCTGACTCTGCCATGTCCTCGGTAAGTGCTGCCGTGGTTGGGCCCGGTCCCGGTGATGCTACCTGTTGCTAGATGGGGCCAAGTGTAACTGGCGTGCGACTTTGCCCAAAGGTCGGAATAAAGGTGCCGCCCACTCCAGGTGATATCCCAGGCGTGCCCATCGGTAGCAGGGGTGGGGCAAAAAGGACCCGCTCCTCCATCGCCCTGCTGCTATCATCCTCCTCATCTTCCGCTTCTGAATCCTCTGTACTATTGGAATCCCTCCCGTTGTCAAGCTCCCCTGAGGCCGTATCTACCGCCCGTTTCCGCTTCGCGGAAGAGTGCCCAATGTCCAAGTGTCTCCAATACATGATAGGAGGCTCACCTGCGGCCAACGGTCCCTGCGGCCGTACCTCCAACTTTGCCTCCGACACTGCTTCCCGCGTGGCCTCCAGGAACAACCCTATAGCATAGTGGGGCATATAGAATGTGCGATGCTGCATCGTCAAGAACTCGTACATGTGCTCTGCTAGTAACGCGGCCCAATCATACACAATGCCATTCATCAACCCGTTCATGAGCATAATCTGAGGGAGGGCGATGTCCGACGCCCTATCCGATCCTGTCAATCTGCTCTTAATGACATCCATAATGCACCACCAGTGGCCCTCTGCAACAAAGGTCTTATGGATTCCTCGACCCTTCGTGGCATTAGCCACACTGTCCAACTCTGCTGTCGTCAAGTTCCTGGAGATTAATTTAATCCACCGCTCCTTCTCCTCCCGCTTCATCTTTTTAGCCTTCAACTCTATTTTCCTGTCCTGTCTGCTTGGAATGCCGAATACTCTCGTGAAGTCCACCGCTTTGAAGGATATGGTAACGTCCCTCCCGAGGTATTCAAAAGTACTGGTGCGTGTGTGTTTGTCGAAGGTGTCCACCATGAACCGTAGGGCACCCTCATACTCGCGGATAGGAAACACGGGCATTCGAATAGCCAACTCCACTTCTGCCTTACAGAGGTTTTGCTTTACCAGATCATTGTCGGGAGTGTCCTGCCACCATTTCTGGCATTCCGACCCATTCAGTTCTTCAAAGGTGATATTCTCGGGTGTTAATGTATTTTTCCCACTTATGGCAGCTTGTGGTGCTTTCTGCTTTTGCTTCTGTCGGGCGCTGGCATCCATGGTGTTGCCTGCAACACATACGCCTGACGATAAGACCCTGGTATTGCTATCCATTTGGCTGCTACTGGAGGAAGCTTGCAACTGTTTTTTCCAACTCCGTTTCCCAGCAGATTCCATGCCCTGATTTCTTGGTTACAGCCGTACCGTTGCGGAACCACCTTAACTACCTCCTTCTGCGTGGCTGTGTATGCCGTCGTTGTTGGGCGGAGTGGGCTGTGTTGGGCAAGGGCTGCGCGGTTTACTTCTTGCGTGGCTGTGTATCTTCTTTCCTTGTGTGCGTGGGCAGCGTATCTTCTTTCCATGGTGCTGCCTGCAACACATACGCCTGACGATAAGACCCTGGTATTGCTATCCATTTGGCTGCTACTGGAGGAAGCCTGCAACTGTTTTTTCCAACTCTGTTTCCCAGCAGATTCCATGCCCTGATTTCTTGGTTACAGCCGTACCGTTGCGGAACCACCTTAACTACCTCCTTCTGCGTGGCTGTGTATGCCGTCGTTGTTGGGCGGAGTGGGCTGTGTTGGGCAAGGGCTGCACGGTTTACTTCTTGCGTGGCTGCGTATCTTCTTTCCTTGTGTGCGTGGGCAGCGTATCTTCTTTCCTTGCGTGCGTGGGCTGCATGTTGTGTTTTGCACTTTGGTTGCGGGCTTTAAGTGCGGGTGTCCACCGCCGGTGGTCCACCGTCGGTGTTGCCATTGCACGGTGGCCCCACCGTGGGTGGTCCCACCGTCGGTGTTACCACCGCCGGTGGTTGCACCGTCGGTGTTACCACTGTACGGTGGTCCCACCGTGACTTTTTAACTTTCCTTTCTTTTTTTTTTTTTTTTCTTTTAAAATATTGTCAAACATCCTGATTGGAGTGTCCAGGTTCCCTCCGTTCACGGTAAACTTTTAATTTCGACCCGTTGACGGCGTCTGGTATCTCCTTCCCGTCGAGCGTCCACAACTTGATCGCTCCGTTGGCATTGACCTCGCGTACCTTGAAGGGTCCTAGCCATCGCACTTTAAATTTTCCTGGTTTGATTTCGTTCCTCCCATTGAATTTCAACACTAATTGGCCCGGAGTAAACTTCATTCGCCGAAGATGCTTATCGTGCCAGACCTTCCGTCTTTGCTGGGCTGCCTCTGTGGCCCATTGTGCCATCATTCTTTTTTCGTCCAACTTGCTTAAGGCATACAGTCTCTCTCTCAGGCTCTCCATATCCTCGAGTCTGTTCTCTACCGCAATGCGAAGGCTTGGCACCATGAATTCCGCTGGCACCACCACTTCCTGCTCGTACATGAGTTGGAACGGAGTCTAACCCGTGGTCACCTTGTAAGTCGTTCTGTAGGCCCATAGTATAGAGGGTAACTTCTCCTCCCAATCTTCCTTTTCTACTCCACAGGACTTGTAAATTACCGATACCAATATTTTGTTTGTGGCCTCGGCCTGGCCATTGGCACGTGGGTAGTACAGGCTCGATAATGAGTGAAAAATCTTAAACTCTGAGGTCAACAGCCATATGACATGGTTCACGAAGTGGCCCCCCCGGTCGCTGGTCAACTGAATAGGTATACCATATCGCGTAATGATTTGTTCATAGATAAATTTAGCCGTGCTTACTGCAGAGTTATCCGGGAGAGCCCTCGCCTCCACCCACTTAGTCAAGTATTCTGTCGCAACCACAATGTATCGGCACCGTCGTGTGCGGCTAGCCTTAAGAGGCCCTGCAAAGTCGAGTCCCCATCGTTCGAAGAGTTCTTGTGCGTGCGATGGGTTGAGGGGCATGAAGTCCTGCTTCAGAGGTTTACCCGCCCGTTGGCAAGTGTCGCACCCCACGACCCACTCCTTGGTGTCGTGATGTACGGTTGGCCACCACAGTCCTGCCGGAAGCACCTTGCGGGCTGTAGTGTTTGGGCCCATATGTCCACCTGCGGGTCCTTCGTGTGCCTCCCTTAATATGCTCGGGACTTCTTCCTCCTTGAAACAACGCCTTAATACCTGGTCCGGCCCCATTTTGTAGAGTAAACCGTTGATGAGCTAAAAAGTCCTGCTCCTTAATACGAGCTTTCTCCGTTCCCCTGGAGGCATACCCTTCGGAAATCGGGACGTCGACAGGTACTCTCCAATCTTCTTGTACCACGAAGGAAGTACATCTATTTGGAACAAGTGTGCATCCAGAAAATCATCATTTATTCCCTCTGGAGGTTCCCCCGACTTAATCCGGGACAGTTGATCGGCTATGACATGACTTCGCCCTGGTCTTACCACAATTGAAAATGTGAACTCCTGTAGTAGCAATAGCCAATGGCTTATCCTCCCCTGGATAATAGGCTTGTTTACCAAGTACATGAGTGCCTGATGGTCTACGTAAAATGTGAATGGTGTCCTCATGGTCGCCTGGCCCGCACCATCGACAGAGGTGCTGAGGGGTGGCTTCCTTTGTGCAATCACGGGCGAAGTGTCCCCACTGATTGCAGGCCCTACATTGGATCATTGGCCGGCCCTTGACGTCATACTGGATCCGGTTTCTGTTATTGTTATTGTTGTTATTTCTTCCGCCGCCATGTCTGTTATCCCGGTATCCTCTAGATGATGCCGTTGTGTTCGTTTGTTGGCCCGTACCCTCTGGTCCAGATGTTGTGGCCTGCTTCGTGTATGGGCACTCCTTGGTGGAGTGTCCCATCACTTGGCAAATCTCGCAGAATGCTTTCTTCGGGCAAGTACCCTTTGTATGCCCCTCCTCTTTGCACTCAGTGCACCATATGTCCCCTTCGGTCCGACCAGTGCTTCTCATTGTTTTGAACTCCCTTCTCATTCGCTCCATGTCTTTCTGGAGCGCTTGCACCCGTTTGCCAGCCTCGCCGTCGTTGCTGCTTTCCTGTGAAGAGTCATCCTCCTCGGACGAGCTATCCTTCTTCTTTTTTTTCTTCGATGTCTTGCTCTCACTCTCGAGATCTGTAATGTCCCCTACTTGATCTATTTCAATATACTAAAATTGATTGATATTCTTCAATTGGTTATTAACAAGTTCTTATTTATTTTCCTCATTAGATGATTAATTTCATTATTCATAGTTTTTAATATAGATATCAAACCCTGCTACTACTTTAGTTTTAAGGGAGAAGGGTCTATGTATGTTACCAAAGCGCTTAGAGACCAAATACAATAGGTTCCCTCAAAGTTTACAGATCCAAGCCCTTACCTATCTTGGGTCTATACCCTCGAGGCTTATGGGTCACTGATCCCCACCATATCTTGGGTCTTAACCTATTGCTTGGATTTAGACTGCCCCCCTTTGGAACATCTCATTCCCATCTTCTTAAATACTGACAGTAATAACATGATTTAGACTATAAGTCTATAAGTATACTAATTTCTTATGTATTATGGATATATATGAAATTAAGTATGACTGCCATACATATTGCAGTCCATATTAATATTACTATTAATTCTGCATAAGAACATTAGCAGGTTTCATATATTAAGCATACATACTCAGCTCATCCCCATGCATACCACCAAGAACAAAGATGTTACTACTTGTAACTTAATAACAAATCTGATCTTATCAATCCATGGTGATGTTATTGGATGCTTTGATTCCTTTCCTTTATATCTCTCAATGTGAGGGAGAGGTCACACCTCTTCATCATGTATACCTTTTGGCAAGAGACACACCCTTTCACCATTAGCACCCTTTGAAAGAGTGTAACTCTTCATTATTTCTGCCCTTTGAAAGGGACACAACCTCTCATAATCAGATCTGCACTTATTATTTAAATCAGATCTGCAGTTCTCATTTCCCAAATTATTCCCCCTCCCAAATGAGGTTCTCTTCTCCCTTTTATATCTCATTGTTGAGGGAGTCGCAACTTTTCCTTTCATGTCTTTTGACTTTTTATTAACTTAATTAATTTTTAATTAATCATATTTAATTATATTATTTTATATTTTAATTAAATTTTATTATTACCATTTATTATTAAAATTTATTTCAAAGTGGGGACATTACAAGATCCATCGCTCTATTGTATGCGTCTTCGTACGATGCAGGTGGAACAATTTTCATCTTCTTTCGGAAGGAGTGTTTGAAGACCCTCTACGAACCATCTCTTTTTAAACCCATCTGCTGCTTGACTCTCCATTTTTCCCAATAGTTCCTTCAGCTGCCGACTATAGGCTCGGACAGTCTCGTTCTTGTTCTGCTTCGTTCCATAGATCTCGGCGACTATTTCGTTGTCATCTCTCAGGAGGCGGAACTCTATCCCAAACTCCTTCAGGCCGGGCCATGTGCCGACTTTGGCCTTATCCATATCTGAGTACCAGTTTATGGCCACTCCCCTCAAGGTTGCTGGGAATTGTGTTACCCATTCGTCTTGATTGGTAACACCGTTTGCTGACCATATGGTTTCGCACGTTCGACAATGGCGGACAGGATCTTCCTTCCCGTCGCCGTTAAACTTCGGTAGTTTCTGTTTACTTGCCATTGATGGGGGTCGTCTCCCTTGAGGTGGCTGTGGCTGTATTTGAGCCCCTGCGCCGCTCCCTCCGGCGCCGGTGGTGTGTCCTGCGTGGGTGACTGGGGGTACGGTGTTTTGCCTGCCGTGTGTAGCACCTACAACCGTACGGTTGTCCTCCCCTTCGTTCTCACCCGTGCCCACTCTTGGCTCCCTTTGGTGATCCTCACTTCGTGGTGTAAGGGATAAGTTTCTAAACTGATCCCGAGTCTCCTCGACTAGATTCCGCCGTAACCTTGTTTCCTCCAGAAACTCTTCGTGGCTCCGCACCCTACGGTGTTCTGGCGACGCGTAGAAATTTCCCTCGGCTTCTGCACCTTCCGTGACACCTCCTTGGTTCCCTTCGGGCCACCCTTCGGGCCACCCTTCGGTAGGTCGTCCTTCGGCAAGTTGCCTCAGCCTCCGTCTACGTTCTACTTGCTGTTCCAGAATTAAGGCCCTCTGCGCGGCCTCCCACTTGTCCATTTCTGCTTTTTTATTTCTATCTTTATTCAATAGGTTGGGCATTAATTGCCGTACATTTCCATAATTCACAATACATAAACCAAAACACGTCTTTATTAATTCGTTTCGTCAGATACAACTCGTGTCAATGACACTTTTATTTGAATATAGAAGTTTCAAGGTTCAATTCCTTCCTGGCCTGGCGCCATCCCGTTCCGCTTCCCGTCGACCGTTATCTTCTATCTGTTGAAGGATCTGTTGGCGTCGCTCTTCCTGGGCAATCTCCTCCAGGCGAGCTTGTTGTGCCAGCGATGCCTATGCAAGCAACCGGGGAAGATGGTTCATCAACCGATTTACTGCCAGGCTAACCTCCAGTGCTGTCCACACGACACTTGGTGGGATTTCCGCCTCCGTGGCCTCTCGTCGGACGTACGTCTCAATGGCTACCTGGAGCAGAATTGAAAATTCCCTCTTCGCAGTGTCTTCTCCGTTGTAGAGCTCATTTTGCGCGTCGTCGGCCTCTGGGTTTATCTCACCAACGGGTAGGCCCATCGTGTTCGTGCGCCATCCGCGTCTTTCGTTCCCGAGTACGTCTAGGCAGCGGCGCGAAATGTTTGCCCTCTTGGGTGAATAACTTAAAACATAAAGCACGTAATGCAGAATAGTAACGCCATAGATATCAGACAAAGTATAAGAGATCTTATTCCGTTCATAATTGTGTGTTACAAGATACATTCCGAAGTATATAAGGATACCGAGGGGGTGCGAGTGCCAACCGTTGCACCGCAACTACCACCCCTCGGTTGCCAACTAACCAAGACAATTACACATAATTAACTAGTCTTATTTTCGTGTACAATAATGCCGCCAATGAACGAACTTCTAAAGTGTGTTCTTGACATCAATGAACGAGTCTTTAAACTTTTACTCAATAAATTGGTGGTTGCTTATTTGGATGACATTTTTGTGTTCAACAAGATGAAGAAGAAAAGCATTTGAAGAAGCAAAAGTTGCATGTGACCTTGAAGAATCGCATGTTCACGAGCAATGAGCTTGCATTTTTGGGATTTCTAATATCTTAGATAGGCTAAGGATGGACCTAGATAAAGTGAGTGCAATATCATAATGGACAGCAGTGTAGAGTGTCGTTATGTCAAAAGTTTCCATGGATTTGCAAGCTGCTATAGGATATCATAAAAGTTGGTGGTACTTTTGTGCCTCTAACTCATTACATGAGAATGAATAGGTTTTATTGGAGTATTGCTTGTGGCACTAGTATACATAATCTTAGGAGTACTAAGATAGTATTTTATATTTTGTATATCCTAATAACATTAGAAGTTGACCAATCATTTATAGATGAACTAAGCATATATTTTCTTTTTCTTATTTTTTTTTTTCATTTTGATTGAATGAATAGGCTTCAATTGTCTAAATCTTGTGCATTTCGTTTGCTAATATTTTTCTACATTTCATTCTTGGGGTTGACATTAGTATCAGAGCATAGGTTGTCCATAAAATTGCATCAATGCATAATTTTTGTTTTCCCTTGCCCATGTATCAACCCCTAAAACTACATACTAGGTTATTTGAAAAAAAAATTCTTTAAATTTTCTTGTTTAAACTTGACATTGCCCAATTCTCCTTGACTATAGTAGTTGGTTAATGCCTATGTAGAACTGAAGCTTTCGGTCAAATTAAATTTGGAGGATTGTATATAGGGTTTCATATATTCAACCCTTCATGGATTGAAGCGAATCATTGTTAGTAATAAGGTGTTGTATGCCTTGCACAATAAATAGATAATTTAATTATGTAAAATACATATTTGTTTGTGATGCATCATTACGAGATGTGTTTAGCCACATTAAATATTTATTTGGGTACACCTGTAAAGTTTCTTGTAACGTTTGTTAGAATTTTATGTGTGGGTTGCACATGGAAAAATATTTAATTTTTGGGAAACTTAGTACCAAAGAGTAAACGCGTGGTCAATGATTTTGTGTACTTATGGTTTTACCCTTCTACTTGGCTGTATTTGTGTGAGCCTGATTCCATAAAAGTAAGCTTTTATGTCTAGTGGTCAAGGTTGTTTGTTTGTTTGGCTTTTTGGCTTGGCTGTCATTGTATTGATCCTTCTTTTGAAGAGTGCATATCTAAAGGTTAGCATGGGATGTGTGGATGCATGCTTGGGGACAAATGGAGGATGCATTGGAGGAGCTTAATATATCAAAAGTATTAATAAAGACTTTGTAAGTGTATTTTAATGTTCTCATTGTTGAATAAAGTGTGGATGCTTTTATGTGAAGATATATCTTGAAGGTTTTGCGAAGGTATATCTTGTGTTATCTTGTGGTATGTTTTTTATTTTTGCATATGGTTATTTTGTAAGCTTGTATGCATGCTTTTCTCTCATGGGGCTATATAGGAAATGGTTGATCAACTTGTATGATTTTCCTAATAGTCATGCGTTTCAAATTTATAGTATTAGCTTGTGTGGACTTGTTGAAACAAAGCTCGTCACTTGGATGCCATGTGAGCTTAATGATGTCATTCAAGATCCAATCCAAATTTTGTAGCTTGGATATGTGAAGAACCCAATTGAAAACTCACAATTGGTAAACAATAAACTTCTTTTTGTTAGTTATGTTAGTTTGTGTAAATTGTTAATTATATGCGAATGGTTTATAGAGGTGTTCTAGAAATGGCTACGGAATTCCATGCCCACATGTGTGGGAAGATCAAATGATATTGTGTCAACATAGAAAGGGTTATTTTTCTCTTTGTAAGGGTTGTTGAAGTTTGGGCTGAAAGTGTGCTAAGGTAGAATAGGATGGTCATAAACATAGCTAGGCATAAAACAAAGGGATAGATTCATACACAAAGAGTCTTTTCATTTGGGTTGAACATTTGTTGGCTGGGTAGAATCAAACAAACGAGACTTGGACTTGCCACGGATTTGGTGAGGGTGACTTGACTCGAGACTCGAGACTTGACAAAGTGAAAAACCCAAGAAATTTAGAGATTTTTAAGGATTTAAAACTTGTTTCATGCACCCTTTATGAAATAAACCTTAAAGACACAATAACATCATCAAATAGAAGGTAATGTGATTATACACAAGTATACATCGATCACATAGGTATAATGCAAATTGTAGCTGAAGGAAAGAGCAAACTTAGATATATATAAATATTGTCAAATGTATGCAAAATTCATGGAATATGAAATCCATGACATGAAATGTTCCAAACAACCAAAACAATAACTACAAGTCTATGGCTTTGATGAGCCTGCATCGCTCCTACAAACGTGTCTAAGCTAGGTCTTAGATGCTGTAGTAGCCATAATCTTTGCCTATGAAACTGTAATGTCCCTACTAGTTAGAGACCACTGTCCTGCAAAACAGATTGTTAGAAATACAACAAATATACATATATAGCTAATCTAATTTGCAATTAAACTTAAATTACTTAATTAATGCTAATCTCAATTCTTATTAAATAAAAAGGATACAAGTGCAGTACTGGGACATGTCCTTAGGCGGCTGTGAGACTCGCCTTCTTGGAACCCATCTTGGCTCCAAGCCAACGTGGAAATTGAAGGTTAATTTGATTCCTGTCTTGGATGTAATTTTTTACACCCAAGCCATCCAAGAAATCGAAGGTTAATTTGATTCCTGTCTTGGATTTAATTTCTTACACCCAAGCCATCCAGGAAATCGAAGGTCAATTCGATTCCTGTCTTGGGCGTGATTTCTTACACCCAAGCCATACCAAGGAAGACCATCCTATATGATCCATTCCTTGCCTTGGATGATGCATCTCATCATCCAAGTCTACCAGATCGGACCGGCCAGATCCGTCTCTTCTTAGATGAACTTAGTCAACCAAGCCATATATATGCATATAGATATTCAATGTATACTGCCTACTAGAGATTATCATAATCCCTCCATTAGGCTAAGGGAGTTTCCTCCCTATAGCCTCCATCATATAATCACATTTATATTACATTTACAATTTCTTACTACTTTCCATTACATAATCCACATTTACATATTTCTAACTTAACATGTATTCCATAACATATATTCAAAAAATGTCCATTATCAAATTTTCACATTTATTTATTAACGTATATTCCTAACTATTCATTGATATGTATTCATTAACATATGTTTATACATATTCATTAACATCAAAAAACCATTCATTAACATATGTATTAAACTGTTCATTACTTATATTCATTAGCATATGTATTAAAATATTCATTATTTATATTCATTAACATATGTAATAAAATGTTCATTATTTATATTCATTAACATATATAATAAAATATTCATTCATTACTTACCTGTTCGTAACCTGCTGCCGTAGCTTCCAGACCTTTTTCTCTCACCACGCAGCAGCCCTCCTTATCCTTTTTCACTCCCCCTTTGGTCCTGTGGTTTGTATGGGTTATATACCAGTGGAGGGGAATAGTTGTGACCCTCCACGGGGTCCCTTCCGTGGGAAGGGGTGTGACGGGTCGCAGCCTAGGCTGCGGCTACCATCACACCACTTCCCTTCCGAGGGAAGAGGTGTGACGGTAGTCGTAGCCTATGCTGCGGCTTCCCGTCCCACCACTTCCCGCGGGGGGGGGCAGGGGGTCCACGTGACCTTCCCGTGAATATATTGCCCCATCTCTAATATATTAAATATATCAAAGTGTTTCCCCAACTTAAAATATAATAATTTATTCCTTGTAAATAATATATTAATATTATTTAATAATTTAATTCCTCCTTTTAACCATATTAATATATTACATCATTTTAAGAATTGTCTTTTAATTTATTACATCATTATAAGGCTTACATCGGGTAGTGAGGTAGGGTTATCACAAAAAACCATGCCACCCTCACCAACATCAGCTATGCCTTTGTTTACTCGTTCTCTATCCTCCTCTGCCATGGCTATAGGATCAGCCTCTCTATTTGCTTGGTCAATCCAATTAAGGTCCTCATCACTAAATATAGGATTCGTAGCGTCAAGTGATCCACTCAGAGCTGGATCAACCTCCTCTAGCGTGATCGGGCCAGAGTCATGGTGCAAAACTTGTCTATGTCTAAGACAAAGGTTGTAATGAACATAGACTAGATCATTCAACCTCTCCATGGATAGTCTATTGCACTGCTTGGAGTGTATGTGCTCAAACATACTCCAATTGCGTTGACTACCCGAAGCACTACATGACTGGCTCAATATGCGAATGGCTATCCTCTAAAGAATTGGTGTTTAACACTAAACATTTGCTACCATCTATTTGAGATGAGAAAAAGAAAAAAAACAATCTCATTTCCAACTTTAAGTTTCAAGTTTCAACATTTAATAATAATATAAAATGAGGAAAATTTATTACTTTTTTAAACTTAAATTATGATATTAAATATATTTTTACTTGGTTGCAATTTTGTTTGATTTTCTTTGTACCTTTGATGAGAAAAGGGCTCTCCTTGTGCATTAGAAAAGGCATCTATCTCGTGGACTATATGAGTGGTATCACCGGGTGACATTTTCTCTATTACTGAGTAGAGCCCATTAAGAAACTCCTCATCTACCTTGAAATTAGGACAAAATTGGAATGTCGGATTGAGGAAATAAGCAGTTGCATGGAGGGGCTTGTGAAGCTGGAGGTGCCATCTCCTATCAATGATTTCCCAAATAGGACAATACTTACTCTCATCTCCTCCATAGATGGATGTAATGGCCTCCTTGGCCCTATCCATGCCCTCATATATGTAGCCCATTGTGGGCTTCTCCCCATCAACAACTTGTAGAGCTAGCAAGGGCTCGATGAATTGGAAATTTTGTGAAACATTTACTTAAGTGTGAATAAAATAAGCAAATAAAAGAAAAATATGAATAAAAATTAAAACATAATGTAGAATAAAATTTAATCTTCACAATTTCTATAGAAGGTTCCCAAAAGCTTGGCTCATGAAAAAATGTAATTTGCCACATTAATCCCTATAGTGGGCGTAGCATAGGATGAGGAAGTCCACTCCTCACCAACAAAGTTACGCCTCAAAGCTGCCTTTGACCGAATCAAGAATTGTAATGTGATGAAATTAGTGGCAAAGCTAGTGATGCCTGGATGAGCCCACTCCTTTTGCCCTATGTATTGCCTCATTAGGCTAAGAACCCATGTGTGATTGTACACAAATTTGCAATTTTTTTTGGCTGTATGTACACATGTTCTGATCCACGGAAGCTTGCTAAGATCCTCCAAGATGAGGTCAAGGCAATGGGCGGTCTCCATCAAAAGTCTACCTGCAACAACATAAGTTGCTGCATTATTGGTCACCACACTGAGCAAAACACTCTCTAACAAAACACTCCACACTGAGCAAAACACTCTCTAACAACACTGGAAATACAAGAAACACAACTAGGTACTATCTCCCAAGTACGAAACTGAGACTTAGCTAGGAAGTCACACTTCGAAGCTCAGATTTCAATCGCCAAACTGACAACATAACAATGCAATTTCATAAGATATCCAAATGGGAGGCCAAGCACCTGTATTTATAGTTTTTTCCCTTTGAAATTCAAATGTAAATGCTCACAAATTCACCTCTCCAAATTTCATTTCATTTCACTAACATATGGCATCCAAATGAAATTTCATTCCATTTCCTAAGGTGGGTGCCCAAGTTGCATTTTAACCAATAATTAAACAAGTTCGAACTTGCCAAAGTCTTCAACAATAACTTAATGCATTCTCCAAATTTCAACGCCTAACTTAGGGAAATATAACATTGATATTAGATATAAATATGTCTTTTCCTAAGTCGCCCAATATATCATTAATCAGTAATAAAATAATTAAATATTAAACCTTAGGATAAGGAAATAATATTTAATTAAATCACTTATGACTCCAATATTGATTATCAACAAAATCCAGGATGAAGCTGAGCAATGAAGACCACTGAACTGCTACAGGAACAGGACGCTATCCAAACTACTAAAAATAGAATTGCTCAATACTGCCACTTACTAAAAATAGTAAGTCATGGAATATTCCTCCAAAAAACATGATCTTCGCACTCGGAGAAAGAGCTTGGAAAGCTCAGTAAGACAACATCATCCAAACAGCCAAATCCCAACTTACTAAAAATAGTAATTTCTCACTTCACCAAAGAATCAAATGCATGTTATGCCACCCTGGAGCTTATGAAAAACCCAGAAGGAAACCATAGACAGAACTGAAGAATTCCCTGTTGGTAAACCCTAAAAAGCTTGAGTAGAATTCCACAAAAGTTGGAAACCCTAATTCTCCATTCGAAATAGCCTACGGGTCTCCGGAATAGGCCAATGGCCCACTGAACTAATCACTGCGGAGAAGCGGACATTAATGTCCTCAAGCAATGCCATCACAACTCCAGAAAGTTTTAAACTGATCCACACCAAAGCAAGTACGATCCCAGGGTCCCATGCCCATCTCAGGAAGAACCCACCATGCTGATGCTGCGGCACTCTGATGACATCAGTGAAAAGATCGTGCCAAAACTGCACTAACCTCCCTTTTTACTCCAAAATGTTACCTTCCATGATGCTCAGATTGAAAAATCTTGAAGGACTGACATCACTATCGTGCAGCATCTCATGCCCATAAAGCTCTGAGTAATCAATATCAATATTGCCACTATCTATCACATGCGTGGGCAATAGGAAATAAAGTTTACACCACTCACAATCAAACTCCACAACATATCTCCCCAAGGTGTCAAGCGGAGCCATGACTATAAATGTGGCTTCTCCAAATCTCCCTGCAAAGATGAAAACAATCCTTTGCAAGAGCTCAACAACCTCATCCCCATAGCTCCACATGAATCTACTGGGCTTCAATTGAATTATTCTGATACAACCATGGAGACTTCTGAAATCTCTTATGGTTCCTACTTCAAGCACCTCAGAATGATGAACCATACAGAGCAAAAGTTCGCTGTCCCAATCATAAGTAGAAGAGAGGGCATAAGAATAACCACTAGTTAGAGCTTGAACACTTCCCATACACAGATACTGATAGCCCCAACTCGTTATACCTTTCATCTGAGACCATAAACCCGTTCTGCCAAGAGGCTGTGAGGTCTGAAAAAGAGTACACCAACAGCCCACCAATTCTGAAATGACTGACTTGAGATCTGATTTTAAGAAAATCAGCATCCAAGAAGATGAACAACTGCTGCAACACCGGAAATCGTTGTCCAAAACAACACATTTGCTCATGTCCAAGGCTGGAAAACACCTCCAAGCAATCTCCAATTGAAAGCCATTACTTGCATGACCAAAGAAATTGCACCAACTCCCCTGAATGAGAGAAAACCATAAAGTGAAGTGGTTAATTT
This sequence comes from Cryptomeria japonica, assembly GCF_030272615.1. NCBI lineage: Eukaryota > Viridiplantae > Streptophyta > Pinopsida > Cupressales > Cupressaceae > Cryptomeria > Cryptomeria japonica. The sequence continues at coordinate 335,653,212 of NC_081412.1, forward strand.
GCAACCAATCAGCAAGCCCAAATCTGAAAATCTGATCCATTCTTTTCCAAAGAAGATGCCCAAGAGTATGCATTTGTATAATGCTCCAATTTTGAAACAATATCTCATGGTTGCAAATTGCATCTAGATCCCAAACTCTACAATGTGATCCACCCTCATCACTGAAGTCAAAAGGAATTCCCACATCAAACTTGAATAGTGGATTAACAAATGTCCAATCAACATGTGTATCAAACAACGAACTATCAACCTGCTGATTACTATCAGAGTCATGCTCCACCCAAACATTCTTCTGCTCCAAAATCACTTTTTCAGATCTTTGGGGACAAAGATCAAGATCATACTCCTCCTGAATGCAATCAAGCTCCTTCATTACCTGATTGATCTCCTTGGCCATTTCTCTATTCTCTTTCTCTCTTAAATGTTTGGCCTCATAAAGCTGATCATTTGCTTCAAGAAGTGTCTCTTGGACACTTTTGAAAGAAAGCCCAGTGGAATCAAGCTCAATGGTGAGCTCACTAACATCTCCCCTCAATTGCTTATTAGACAAAGTCTCATCAACAAACTTGGTGGCAACGTCTCTATCATGCATCATGTGTAAGAAAACCAATTTTATTCCTTCCATTGTGTTCTTGATCATGTGCAAATCAGCAAGGGGAACATTTTTTTCACATTGGTCTCTTGGTGTCATGAAGATGAATGTTTCAACTAGGCTTCTAATGTCATCCAATCTAGATAGAGTGTGTATTTCATTTTCAGTAGACACCAACAATTCATTCTTCCAATCATAATCATGCAAGGCAAAGGTATTGCTGTTATAATGAATACCAAAATCACAACTATCACACTGGGCATCAAAGTCTTCTAGGCTGTCACAAATCACCTGTGCCTCTTCTTTATCACCCTCAACAGTGAACTGTGACTCTAGATCAATGAGGTCACTATGTCTATGCTCAAGATCAGCCACATGCATTGATAAATCAGCCATGTCATCAACACCATCAATGCCATCTTCCATGTAAACATTGCTCTTTAAAACCAATACAATATTAGGATCAAATGTAAATTCATCCCATATTGGATCCTCTTCAAATTTAGTTTCTTTTACACTTGGATCTCAAATGCTAAAAGGCTGATTTCTTTGTTTAGTTAAAAAGTGTTCACCATAGCTTCAAGTATCCTCCAACTTAGATCTTGAATCTTCTCTTAGTTTCCGCTTCCACACATTGCTATTCTCACCAAGAGCAATGCTAGAACCGAGTGATGTTCCATCTTCTATCTCATACAATGGGTTATTGGATGTTATCCAATTCTGGTCTAGGGTAGAAAGTGCACTGCCACTATGGTCAAGATCCAAATCAGAATCATAATACTTGTCAACACTAATCCCATAGCTGTCCCAGCCCTCTTGTGCATCCTCATCATCACTTTCAGCGGTGTTTTGTGGATCCAATTCACTAAGATGACTAACTTCATGCTCAAAATCAGCCTCATGTGAAGATAAGTCTGATTTCCTCTCAGGAATTAAATCAGCTTCATCGGTTCTAACCTGCATATTTGTATCATGCTCTTCATTCTTGAACTCATTGGTCTCAAGACCAACATTGACTGAATCTGAATTAGGCTTCAGAATCGTGGTTTTGTTCTTTCCACAAAACCAATCATCATTATTTCCAATTTAATGCAAGTTTGTGGTAGTATCTTGAGGCTTTGTCACACATTGTTCATATGTCAAGACAACCTTCCCATTTAAGCGCTTGCATTTTGCAGCACTCATTGTGTATACCCTTTCTTCTCTCCTCTTCTTATGAT